>NC_089140.1:130414427-130722969 GCF_009819655.1 Sylvia atricapilla
GCAGCTGTAGAGAGCAATAATGTTCCCCCTGAACCTTCTTTTGTCCAAGCTAAACTACCCTAGTTCCCTCAGCTGCTCCTTGTAAGACTTGTGCTCCAGACCCTTCACCAGCTCTGTGGCCCTTCTCTGGACACATCTGTGCAGGCATTAAAAAGTGGTAACAGGCAGCAGACATACAGAGCCCAGGCAACTCATGCACTTGAACTGTCTTTCAGCCTTGAAGTAGGCCAAACATCTTGGAGTGCATGTTGCAACTCTTCTTTTTTTCCTGCTTTGCCACATCTGTGCTTTGCACCAGGTTTACTGAAGTCCCCTGCACTCCAAATGCATTCCAGAGCCTTTGGGTTACTGCTTCCAATAAAGCAAATCTCTTTTAACTTAGAGCAGAAATTCCACCCTGGAAATCATCCTGACAACAGTTGTCTCATCTGGTCTTTTGCAGACATTAAGTTTGAAAATCAGCCTCTTCTCTATCTTGGTGAAAACTTGTATCAAATATACTTTAAGTTTCACTTAAAGTATATTTGTGATACACTAATGGAAATTGAGCAGGAAAATCTGCTAATGTTTCTTGCAAGTACTTAGCTTTGTGTCTTTGTGAATGTGACTTTGGTAGGTACTAGAAATTGTGGACTGAATTCTTGCTTGTGTGAAGACATACAGTTCCAATAATTTCTACCTAAGATGGGTTTCAAGTCTCTATTTCTTAGTATTTTCCATGGAAGCTGTCATAAATATAAGAATAAATGTTAATCTTCACTCTATTCCTACATAATAAACAGTTGCTTAGTCCCATTTTATTGACAAAGATATCATACAATATAATGAACTAATCTGAATATAGAAATGAGAAATAATTATTTTTTAAGTCCACATTTAAGCCTCAGTAGAAGTGCTGTTTTAATGTTCAGAAACAAAAAGAAACTGAAGGGACTACCATTGGTGAAAGAAGACTTGTAATTTGAAAGTTAAGTTGATACTTTGAAGACATGATTAATTCCATATATAAAGTAATTATTTTATGGTCAATGTAAGATAAAATCTATTTTCTTTCATGTTGCAAGCCAAGTAATGTCCTGTTTCTGTGGATTCTTGCATCAGTTCATAAAACTATTAGAAATGAACTGCAAATTATTTAATAAAGTGGGTTTCATACCAGCTTAAATTTTTACCACGATTTTGACTGCCCTACTTTTATAAGTAGGAAAGAGCTCTTTTGTCTTGTGTTAGTGAAATACTATATTCAAGATTACAGTTTTACTTTGTCCATCTGGATCTTGAAGGACATACTGGGCTTTGGTAGCATTGATTTCCAAGTTGTGTTCTGCTTTTTGTATCTTTAATGAGATACTTTCTGAGCCAAAAGAAATGTGGATTATATACAGATCCTGGAGAAAATGTGAATTTTTCTTTCTGGAACCATTGTCAAAATTACAAAAAGCAACCTCTGGAGGTGACGTAGCCTGACCCTGTGCTCAAAGCCACATTGACAAGGGCAGACTGTGTAGGGTTTGGGTCTTGAATGTCTTCAAGGATAGAGACCCCACAGACTCACTGGACGGAAGTTTCAGTGTTCTACAACCCTTGTAGCAAAAAAGTTTTTTCTTATTTTTAAGTGGAATTTCTTGTATTTCAGTTTCTGCATGGTGCCTCCAGTTCTGTAAGTGGGAACTACTGACAAGAGTCTGTCTCCTTCTTCCTTACATCTGTCATCAGGCATTTATACACTTTGATGAGATCCTGAAGACTTCTCCAGTCCCAGGTCTCTATCCCCTTTGTTGGAAATGATAGAGTTTTTGTTTTTTTTTTTTTTTTTAAACTAACTTTATTCAGGGGTTTGTTCCTCTTTGCCCAGGAGCGAAGAGTATTGAAGTTTCTTTTCAAAAGACTCTCTTTCCTGAGTGAGGCCTGATGAACCTAACATCTCAATGGACTGGGAGCTGCCAGAGGATGCACAAGAAATAAGTGGCCATTAACAATTACTCTAGAACATCCTCCCCTGGTGTGTTGAAAACACTTGGTCTGGGGAAAATTGATAAAAGAACCAAAGAATGAGGACTGAATTATGATCAAAGGGATGAAATATTAAGAATTGTGTAATTTGGAAACAATGAACATTGAACCAAAGAATTTCTTTGGGTTTGTATGTATAAATATGTGAAAAAATCTAGTCAAGAACCATGTGTGATGGAATGATTTTCACTGCACAACCTGGGCAATGTGTGGATGAACTTATTTCTACTGCACATCCTGGCCAGAGCAACATCCTGGCCAGAATAAAGTAATGCCTTAGTTGTCTAACACTGAGAAGATGTTGTTGTTGAGTTTTTGTTTTTTGCGCAGTTTCGGTGACACCTCCATCATGTGGTTCAGTATTCTTGGTCTTTCTTGTTCTGGGGAGCTCTGAGCTGGACACCGCACACAGATGTGTCTCAAAAATGCGTAAGATTTGTCTCTCCAGTGCTGAGGGGTGAGGAAAGATCACTCTCCCTGACCTGCAGAAGCACTCTGCCTGATGCAGCTTGATTGCCATTGACCTTGTTTATGGCACAGGCACGCTGCTGGCTCACGGTCAGCTAGCTGTCCACCAGGACACTGAGCTCCTTTCTCTGCCAAGCTGCTTTCCGGCTGGCCCCCAGCATGATCCTTGAAAATGAGCCAGCTCTCCTGGACTCTTTTTTCTCTCCAGCTCTGTCTCCCATTGGATACTTACAAACAGGTCCTTGAATAGGCTAAACACTGCTTTCCCCAAGACCAGAGCTCACATATTGCTATTTGCCTTCTTCTTCTTCCCAGGATCCTGAGCCCCACCATCTTAGGTGTACTGCAGACCTTCACTGAATTCCCAGTCAGTTCTTCCTTGTTGGTAATTATGAGGTCTAACAGAGCATCTCCGTCATGGATTGATTCCATGGTGGGTTCATGCAGTTCTGGGAATGATTGAAGTGCTGCATTGAGACATTCATTGTATGTTTAAGAGGGAAGTAACGTGTATGGGAAAGAGAAAATGCTACATGCAGATTAAAAAAATCAGTAATTAATAATAAGAATCTCGGAAAAAAAAGCTGTAACAAATAAGATGATAATCTCAGCAAGATTCTGAGAAAACTTGTGCAGGTGCCTGTTGTATTTCTCTGGGGAATGGTTTTTCCCCAGGACCCCTGAAGCCTGTAACCATGTAGTTTGACCCTTCCTTCCTTTCTTGACCAGTTGGCTGAGGTCCAGCTATCTTTCCCTGAGCAGACTAGATAAGACCCTGTTCTTCCTTGTTCGTCCTCTTTCCCCCTCTTTCTCTCTTGGACACCTCGAGAATAAACATCTTGGACCAGTCCTGGGGGTAAGATCCTCTTTTGGATCTTTTGTCTGGTCCCTGAGATATTCCCCCAAAGCCTCGCAAGGAGCTGAGCTAGCCAAGGAGCCCTGGGGGGCTGCAGGGGTTTATTTCAGGTGCCAGGAATGTAGGATAAGCCATAAATATAAAAAAGGGTTATAGTAATTAAATGAAGGACTGACTGAGTGTTTTAGCTTACTAGACAATGAAATCCTTTGGGCATCAGTAGAGAAAATAGCAAGAACCTGACCTATGTGGGGATTTGTGGAGTAAGAAGGAAGCATCAGAAAAGCCTTTGTCCCAGGCTGTGAACATGAGCCTGTGAACTGTGAGAGGAGGAAGTTTTTGCTATCATGGCAGAAAGGTCTGGAGCCACCATCAGCTTTAAAGTAACAAGGACAAGAGGCATCACTAGTTCTGATAGTTGTGACTCTAGAAGTGGGACACTTTTGGGAGAACAGATTATGTGATCAGTACTCCTTTTAGTATGTGTCATGGTGAGGGATCACAGTGTGGTAAGATGCAAAAATTTCGTTTCCATTGTGTTCAGTTGGTGGTGATAAATAATAGAAGCATCTGGAGGTGTGGCTCACAGGGCAGGCATGTTGGCTGACAGCATTCAAAATCCAGCTTGAATTTTGAATGCTGCAGTGATGGCACAGCAGGGCACATTTTTTAAAAAGGCTTGTGTTATAATGGGTATTAGAAAAAATATTTTTCTAAGGGTAAACATTGAAACAGTTTGTTCAGAGTAGTTATGGTATTTCTGTTGTAAGAAATTTCAGAACTTGACTGGACAAAACTCTAACTGATCAGATATAAGTTGATCCTGCTGTGAGCAGGATGTGGAAGTCAATGCATAGCCAGAGGTCCTCTCCAACCTAAAGTATCCTCCAATGCCTGCTGCCTGACACGGTCACATAAGTGTTAGTTTTTAGGCCTCCTCTCTTACAGTGCTCTGCTGTTACTACAGCCATGTAAGAGTTGTTTTGACTTGCTTCCATAAGCAGTCTTCTTGGGAGATTTGTAAAGTCAAGTTTAATTTCTTGAGCACAGTTGAGAGGTGGCTACTTGGGATGTCTTTCAGGACATTTCAGGTCATCACAATGCTCTAAAGCAGTGCTAGCAAGGCAAGGTTCTGACTTATTAAGGGATCCTCTAGTGTTCTTGAGAGGAAAAAATATTTGTAAATTTTTTTGGAGAAAAATCTACTATTTTTACAGTATTATAAAGGGAAGCTTGCTAGTAATGCCTAGTATCACTATGTAAAAGTAGGCTTTGTAAATGCTTCAGCAAAAGAAGTAGCATTGGATATTAGTGTTTATTTTAGCTGAAATTAGTTTTGATATCTGAAAAAAGAAATTTCAAAGATAGGGATGTGGCTAGATCTTTAATAATGTAGAAGTCTATATATCTTGAAACTGAAAATTATATATATATCTATATATAGATTATAAAAATTGTCTACTGTATGTGTAAGGGAAATCTTCCTTTGGTAAGTGTAGAAAAAAGAGAGCTGCTCTCTTCACATCAACTCAGATGACCTTTTAGCTTTTCTAGAGGAGTATTGCAGAGATTCTTTACTGATCTTTGAACTAGAAAAAAAGCAGCTACATCATCTTTATGCAAGAATAAGTGATATTTCAGTAATGCCTAGTTTTATTTAGAGGTAGTTACTGTTATGATTTTTGCACCTAAAAAGAAGTGGATTGAAATACATAATTTAAAATCCTTATTTTCAAAATAGACTATTATGAAGAGTGGTATTATTTCTGAAATGTTACAGCTCTGGAAATAGGAAATAAAATATGCTGGAGAACTTAAATATGAAAATGCTAAATCTAAAAATCCAACATTTAATATGAAAATGGTAGTCATTTCAATACTTGGTTATCTTTTGAATGCTCATATAGTTTCTATGTCTTGTTACCTTTACTGCAGCTCCCTTATCAGTAATAATTTATTTTCAGATGAATTTTCTCCTTGATTGTCATACATACTAAAAATTATACCAGCTCATTTACTACTACTAGCTATATAACTAGTGGTTTTGAGATTCACTTCAAACAGGGAGGCTTGATTGCAGTTCTTTCCAAGAACACTTTAGTTTCAATCACTTCTACAAAGTAGACATTCAACTTTAAAGAATTTACTGTATGTTGTGACACAGGGGCTCTTGGAAGGTTAATCAGATTTTTAGCAATAATAGGGTTGGATTCTTGTGTGACTAAGTGAGTCACTTCTGTTTCATGTGCAGATCTATCATTTAATCAGAAGCCTGGAAGACTTACTACACTGCATATTAAGTAGAAAAGACAGTTGCTGTTTTGATTTTTTTTTTCTTTCTGAACTTCACTATATCTTTAGGACTGTAAATTAGTTGAGACAGCTAGGCTGATTATTTAAAAACCATTCCTAATATGCATAAAATCTAATAAAAGGACCTGTACAGTGAAGTCATATTATTTGAGCACCAAAGCTAAAAACTAATTTGAAGAAACATTCTTATATATACAAAATAAAGGCCACTAAATGTAGTAATGTTCCTGATTTACATATAGGGCATGATTTAATCTTATTGCAGTTTAACTGGGGGCAGTTAGTGTTTTCTTAAAGGGAGGTACAAAACCACACTAATCTTTTTTTAACAAATTTGTAGCCCAAAACAAATATTTAGGGAATGACCAGAGTAGACTGTCATAAAGAGTTTTAATTGAGTACGTTTTTTTTACAACTGAATATCTCTGATACAGCTCCATGCTTGAATTTAGCTGTCGAAGTTGATAAAATTACACACAATAAAGTAGTCTTGTGTTTAAACATTACTGGACAAAGTTTTTTTTCTTCTGGTACCAATGCCCCACACATCTTAAAATACAGGAAGGTTTATATTCAAATATATACATTATATGTATATCTTGCCTTGCATGTTAGGCTAACTCTAATCCCATGCCATATAGTACTGTGTTACAGTACTCAGTACTCTGTGTTGCTGATGGGCACTCAACTTTGTCATCTTGTCTTCCTCAAATGTTGAAGTGCTGAGCTTGAATAATGGTAGTATATACAAAACACAGTGTCCCAGCAAGAACTGTTTAAATGGTTATCTTTATAATGCAGTGCTTGAGAAGTTTTCATCAAGTGTTTATCCTGCTGTTGGAAGAGCTGCGTTGGATTCCAGAATGGAAGATGATGTGTGATGTGTTTGCTGCAGTCAGTGTGGTGCTTCAGCACATAGGATTACAAGTTCAGATTGTTTAGGTTTCAGAAGGCCTTTGGTGGAAAAGCCAAGGGACTGATTTACAGAATCTAGCTGCATTATACAAATTAAATAACTATTATAAATATTTTAAAACTTGAAGAATGTTGGTTGACATACAGGAATGCGGTTCTGCCTGGACATGAAGTATCAAGTAGGAGGAGCTGATAACTTGTCATTTGCATTTGTTGTGCTGTGTGACTTGAAGAGAGAAAGGTTTGAGATGGAATAGGAAGAGAATGAGTCAGGGCAAGAAAATAATGACAGAAGTTTCTCCAAAGAAGGGAGAAAGGAACTGTAGTCTTCAGATTAAGAAATGCATTAAGGAAGGATGCTGTGAAAACTGGTGCCAGCTTTGCTGTGTGGGTCAGGAGCAGAAATGCATGTTGCTTGGTGTTGCCATTTTCCCAAATATATTTGCAAGCTGCTATGTGGACGATGCTAATACATCCTAAACTTACTGTGCCATATTTACTACTCCATATTTGCAAATCTGTGTATATGCAGACTTTATTTAATCATAGTTTCGAAAGCAAGTTAAGCGTGATGGGCTTAAATTTAGTCCTGCCAGCTGTTTTATTTGCCTACTAGTTAGGTACATGATATGCTGCCTTTCTTTTTTCCTTTATTCTCATGGTGTTAACACAGTGAAATGAAGAAGATTTTTAAGTCATAAACAGAAGCCATCTGGCTGTTCATAGCTGTAATGCTATCCAAATATGTAAATTACTAAAAATGTACTCCCTTATGCTTAGGAGCACACGCCTGAATTTGGTACTGAGTTCCTCTGTCTGAGAAGCTGAGATTAAGAGGTTTTTAGTCGTGGTTAATTTAGTGTCATAAATTTTGTTGGGACTAGAGAAAATAGGAAATTGTGAAGTGAGAGAGTGTTTGTGAGAATACAAAGAGTAATGAGTATCTAGGGAAAGAGAGAAATTATAGGGAATCTTTAAATTGGATTAAATAGGGGATCCTAATTCTTATCTGACTTCTGTTTTTCCTCTGATTTTGGTCCAAACACAAATCAACTTCATATGCTGTTTATATATGCGAGGTAAATATTGCACAAATACCCCTGCACTGGCAGGGGGTTCATGCAAGGAAAATATCCAGTTGAATAATATAAGACCTTGTTTTGGTACTTAGAATTTCAGATGGACTTATTTAGAAGCAAACTGGAGAAAGTGAACCACAAAAATTCGAATAGAAATTCTTTTCATGAGTTTCCACATAATTGTGAACTGAGTGGGAACACTGTAAACCTGTATTGCCTGAGGAAACAACTAACTTCTAGAATTATTTAACTGAAAATGTGCATGAAGAGTTGAAAAGAACTCGAGTTACAGTCTAGAGGACTTTACTGTTTAAGCTTGATGTTTTGGCATACAGATGCTTGGAATTTGAATGTGTTGTGACTAAAGATGCTTGATCTGGTTCTAATACCCCATTTAGCTCTTGGTCATACCCCATGCAGCACTGCAGGCTGGAGACAGAGTGGCTGGACAGTGGCCAGGCAGAAGGGACCTGGGGGTACTGACTGACACCAGGCTGAACGTCAGCCTGTGTGTGCTCTGGTCACCAAGAGGGCCAAGGCATCCTGGCCTGGATCAGGAACAGTGTGGCCAGCAGAAGCAGGGAAGTTTTTCTTCCCCTGTATTTGGCACAGGTGAGGCCACACCTTGAGTGCTGTGTCCAGTTCTGGGCCCCTCAGTTTAGGAAGGATGTTGAGGTGCTGTATCATGTCCAGAGAAGAGTAATAAGTCCTGTGATGAGTGGCTGAGGGGCCTGGGGCTGTTTAGCCTGGAGAAAGGGAGGCTCAAGGGAGACCTTATTCTCTACAACTCCCTGAAAGAAGGGTGCAGCCAGGGAAGGTGCTGTCTCTTCTCTCAGGCAACCAGCAACAGAACAAGAGAACACGGTCTTAAGCTGCACCAGGGGATATTTAGGTTGGACATTAGGAAGAAGTTGTTCACAGAAGGGGTGATTGGGCATTGGAATGGGCTTCTCCAGAGAGGTGGTGGAGTCACTGTCCCTGGAGGTGCGTAAGAAAAGACTCGATGTGGCATTTAGCGCCATGGTCTAGTTGACAAGGTGGAATTTGGTCACAGGTTGGACTTGATGATCTCAAAGGTCTTTTCCAAACCAATTGGTTCTGTGATTCCGTGATTCTGGGATTCTGGGATTCTTTGTGTATCTGATGCTTGTTTAAGTTTTCTTTCCTCTTGCAAGTTAAGGTGCTCCTTATCTTCACTGTCTGCTGGAGGATGAGGTAAAGAAAAATATTTTTCAGTGTTTTGAATATTGAAAGTTATTAGTATGCTCTTCTAAGAAATGTATTGATAGGCAGATTCCATCAATAAAGATCCTATTCTGTGAACCCAAACCTCTATCCATGGAGCCTTCTTCATCCATGAAGGGCAGAGATGAATGATGGCTTCATTACTCTTCCATTACTCTTGCATTACCTGAAATACATCTGTCTCAGGGAAATAAAATACCTCTGCATGGTGGTTTTCAGAACTTAATACAAATGTTATTCTAGATTAAATGAAGTAATTGAAAATGTTGCTCATAGTTATTTCCTAAGGTTTAATATTTTTGATCTCTGAGGTTGATAGAAGGAAGTCTTTGCTTTGAGTTTAACTAAAAATGGGATAGATATTTCTTAAAATTCCTTTTAATCAAGCAGAAGGTAGTTGACCTGCATTTTATGAAGTTGTTGCATGACAAATGCAATTGGCATGTGTGCCTACATATGGGATGGGAGATAATTTTTTAGTGGCATAAACCATCCTGCTTAGAAAAGGATGACATATGCACACGTATGTGAATATGTGGTTCCCCTTCCTAATTTTCTTGGGTTTAGAATATTAATTTTATTTTCTTTCAAAATATTTCAATATGCATGATTGAAATGTTGCACATGACCTAAAAGCACCCAATAGAGATCATCATGCTGATGCAAAAGGAAATACAATAAGAAAGATAAATCTTAAGTTGTCATGTTGGATGCAAGCTATCTTATCCTAAATTTATTTTTAGTCAGTTTGGCAAATACGTATTGCTGTATTTGTACTGTCCTGTACAATTGCTTGTGGTTTCTCTGCATATTTAAATCAAATACTTATATGTACAGATACTTACAAGCAATGCTTGTGTTCTGCTGTTTCTATAGGGTTGTTTTATGCAAATGTAAGTTATTAGTGTCTGTGTAGATTTGGAGCTGAGAATTACATAACAGCTTTGAAAGCAATGCGGAAAATGCAATAATCATACGACCTTGATAGCTTTAACTGCCCTGGTTATTAGCCCACCTATACAGAGTATTATAATGCTATTATTTTATAGTATTACTTTAAATAATATAGTGGTTTAGACAGAATTTCAGAAGTATTTCCATTCATTGCTGAGACACATTCCATCTACTTGAAGACCAAGATAAACACAGTGGGTTTTGTTTTCTTATAACTGTCTTATTTTAAGAATGTCTATGGCTATCAGCATAACCAGTGAAACTTCCCTTTCAGCAGCTGCTACAAAAACATGATAGTTTGAAAAAAACAACTGTTTTGAAGAAACTTTCACATAGAGGTACAATGGTTGCATTTATTTAATTGCTCTTGGCAACAGCTTCAGTAGATTTAAGTCTAAGTTCATCCATAAAATTAACTGACTTTCTCAATCCACTTGAACCTTGATCTGTTTTGGTGTAATGTTCTGGAGTTGATGAAGAAGCTTTACAATTGGAGTCTGTAACCTCAAATGAGATTACACCATCTTCTTCTGATTCAGAATTTCCTGCTGTTGCAATATGTGTTGTTCCACAGAAATGAGGAGTAATTCCCTCTCAGACACTGTTGAGATTGCTCCCAGGGAACAGTGTTAGTGGTGTATTCTTTCACTTCTAAAGACAAGGCATCCTGTTCTAAACTTACTTCTCTCTCAATAAGTTTACAAACTTGTTCTAAATAATTCACTTCATTTGAGGCTCTGTTTCCCAGGAGACAAAATAGTTATTTTCTTAAAATCAATTTTTGCTTTAAGAACAAAGAAACCGCATGGTGGTTTTGAAGCTGTGGAATAGATGTCCTTTATACCACAGACAATTGGGTTTTCACTCAGAGCCTTTTCTGTTCTTTTTAAAAAATTATTATTATTTGTGTATTCCTTATTGAGTGGACTATATTGAATCTGCATCAATTGGCTGCAAATTTCAGCTCTCTCCTACATAGGCAGGTTGCAGTGGGACTGCACGTTCAGGAATGAACACAGAGCAGAATTCATTCATCCATTGCCCTCACCACCAGCAAGTGTGAAAGAAGAAAGCAAAAAGAGCAACCACAGTGAGCAGTTATCTTCTCTGCTCTCATTTCAGAAACATTTCTACCTCCAAAGCTGGCATTGCTTTTCTCAGATGATCTGGTTTCAAGCTGTGTTGCTATTAAGTACTTCTACTGCAGGGCAATGTCACTGGTAAACGTGCTGTGTGCAATCTTTTGTGTAGGCCCTTCGAGGATCATGACATTAAATCACAAAATCACAGGAATACCCCTGAGAAATTCTGAGGCTTTTACAGAGGGGCTGTCCATCCAAGTTTAAACACTTTTGAAGTAGGTGAGGTTTTGGAATAAAGATTGCAGCCTGTCTATTTTCTACCAAGAAAATGAGTCTATGCTGGACAGCAAATGCATGTTAAGGCTGAATTACAGAAAAGAGAGTTGGGAAGTGAGAAGGAAAGAGTAAGCTGCTCTTCAGATTTTGATCACAAGCTTTTATTGCTTCTAAGGCATGACTGTTCTGGATTTTGCAATGCACACATTTATAAAGATATCACAGTCTATTTTCTAAATTTAAAGGGGTTTGGTGTATACTGCTTGGACCCATAGCAGTTCAGTGGGTATGATTAATACTTTCTCATGGCCTTTGTTTAATACTATGGATATTTCAGTTATGTTGCCTGAGTTTGTGTTGGGTTAAATGAAAAAACACTGTTGTAGATGAGTACTTGATACTTTTTATCTTGCCATGGTAGTCCATTAATTTTAATTACCAGTGAAAAGAGATTTATCTGACATGAAGAAGAAAATAGAGATCTTCATGTTTGGGCTCCAAGTTACTTCCTTGCAATGTTCACTGCGTGCTTTACAGCTTATACTCTTGTCATCCTGGAGTTATAACAGGAAAAATGCATTATGTTCTTATTTTCAGTGCTAGACTAGTTATCTGGTGATGAATGGTAGATGAGATAATATGCCAGGGGATCCTCATCCTTTAAGAAGAAGAAAGTGGCAGGAAGAATGGATATTTTTTACATTTTTCTGAGACTTGTTTGACATCTGCTAACCAGAGAGTGGGAAGCATCCCTTTGTTTATGTCCAGTTCTGAGCAGAACACAGGTGGATGCTCCAGGGTTTCCTTCAGTTTTTCCTTAGTGTTGGGTTGTCAGAGCTGGAATGCATCTTGCTTTTGGTTTTGTGCTGTTGCCCCATGTTACTGCACTGCCTGCTTGGCTCAGAGTTTTTGTCCCTCCTTGACCTTTCCATTGTAATCATAGATCCATCAGCCCTTCAGCTCAAGGCCCAGATGGGGAACTGTCACACTTGTGGTATTTGTCTCTGATGCTCCTTGTCAACATTTGAAGGGTTCAGATCTGAAAGTGGATGTTTCTGGAGATGCCCATACTACTTTTCTCTATTCTAGTCACAAAACCTTCTTTGCAGAAAACCCATCTGGGACTTGCTACCATGTTTTAAATTATCCTTATTACTAATGGAACGATAAAATATCTTGTCATTTTTGTAGCACATAGGGGATCTAATAAATTAGAGGTCCTCTGTGACAAGTACCATAGATATATATATAATAAAACAAAAACCTCTGGGAATGCTTCAGTCTAAGTTCATATTTTTTTTCTTATGCACCCAAAAATAGGATTAATCAAATTTCATGCCTGAGGGCTTAAACAGATGGAATATGAAAGAAAATTTCACCAGTCAGCAGTGTAGTAGTCCGGCATCTTTATAGTCCTGCATACTAAAGTATGCACTTTAGTAATGTATGAGATAAAACCTTGCATTTAAACGTTTCTCACAGCTTATCTAGTTTCACTTAGGCAGTGATTTAAAGTAGTACAACCCTAGATTAATATTTAGCATCTAGAGAACAATGTTTAGTTTTTTTTCCTTCCTCCCATTTTAAACTAAAATGCCAACTTTGTGACACAATCATTAAAATGCTTAAATGATAAACAGAATTTACTCATTCAGTGTTGTCATGTAGATGTTTTCTCATAACTGCTTTTCCAGGTTGTATTGGTCAGTGGACATCTGGACAGCTGGGACGTTGGGCAGGGAGCTATGGATGATGGTGGTGGAGCATTTATATCGTGGGAAGCATTATCACTCATTAAGGACCTGGGTAAATCTTTAATTTTAAAATATTTTTAATGCAATAAATTTCCAGATTATTTTTTATGATGTCTAAACTGGATTTTCTATTCTGAGACATTTTATCCATGCCTCATTTTGTCACTATACCCCTCAAAACTAGTTCAAAACTGACTTTTTAGATTGTTGAATTGATATCTAAGGATGCTTTTCCCCCTTCATCAGATGGAATCTATTTTTCCTCCTTATTCCCTTTTTCCACATATAACCTGTGGTTAAGAGGAATGCCCAATGTATTCACTAGAAACTAAAATAAGCTGCTGCTCCTGCTCTTAGCCCTGGCAGCCTTTAAACAATAAACTAGCTTCCCCTGCTTCCCAGTGGAAAGATTTGTGCACTTCAACAATCTGTCTTTCTCAAAGAGCTCTTTATAGACAAGCTCTGTTATGTGATTAGCTGCTTGCATACTGCAATCATGAACATCAGACATCCCTGTGAGTTCCTATTCC
This sequence comes from Sylvia atricapilla, assembly GCF_009819655.1. Classification (NCBI taxonomy): domain Eukaryota; kingdom Metazoa; phylum Chordata; class Aves; order Passeriformes; family Sylviidae; genus Sylvia; species Sylvia atricapilla. Next base: position 130,427,913 of record NC_089140.1, read on the forward strand.
TTTATTTTGCTTTGATTGAACCTCTAATCTCGCAATTTCCCAGCCTTGGAATGATTTGATTATCAATCTGTTACTGAAACAAAGTGCATCTGTTTAAATTTTTGATATTTTAAAAGCAAACTAAATAGGATTCTTCTACAAAGAATCCAAATGTATTCCTTCTTTTAGTGTTTTTTGATCTTTTTTTAATGATGCTTGGAAAATTGCCTGTGTTTCCTCCACCTTCAAGGAAAAGAAAGTTATTTTGCTGTGTTTGGTACTACATTCTGTTCAGAATAAACTGTTGTATGTTTCTTAAGGGCAGGTTCATGCTGGCATTGTATAATTTTTATTCACTGGGTTTCCCTTCACGCATGACTGAAATGCATCACTTTCTTGTTAAAATATTTGATTTTCTCTGGTAGAGAAACCCTTTGTGTTTGCTGTGCAAGCTGTGGTGAAATGCTGTTCTCTCAGCTGGGAAATGTTGGAGCCTTTGCTGATGCCCTCTCTCCTGGGCAGTTGTTGGTGTTCTGTTCTTCTTGTTGTAAAAGTGTCCTGCTGGAGCACAAGGCTGGGAGAGGACTTCTGGGTCTTCATAGCTGTAGATAACTGAAGAGCAGAAAGAGCATACACCTTTCACAAACTGGCCTCTGTAGTAGATTGGTTAATGCAGATTTTATATCTTACACATTTAAAATCTGACCAAAAAAAAAAAAAAAAAAAAAAAAAAAAGATGTGAAGATTGTGTGAGAAACAAATTAATGACTTTTATTTAAAATCAATTCCATATATTGTGTTTGGATGAGCACTGTTTTTTGAACTGTGGAGACTTTGATATCCTTTTGGACCCTGATAAATTTAGTTTCACACTCGTTCACCAAATACATTTGAAATAAACATAAGCCAACTCAGTTGGCTCTATGCATGTAAAGTATTTTTTTACTTTGTCAAGGGAGTCTTAAAGCCACGTTGCACTGTGTAGCCATAAAAACTGTGTCTGCATTTACCAGAGTATAACTGATCTTACAGCTGTGGTGAAATGATCCTCAAGCTGAAATGAACATTCTGAAATACACTTTCTAGAATATAAATTCATATTGTATAGTAAGAAAACACCGGTACTTCTGCCATGGTCCTTTGGGTTAATGAAAGCAAAATACTATTACACTATTAAAGCAGGTTTTTCAGTGATGGTCTAATAGCATTTCATCATATCACTGTGACCCTTGGACATGGCTTATGGACAAGACACAAGCTATGCCTGTTAATTTGGATTCTGAAAAATTCATGTAATACTTGAAAAATATTATAGTTTAAATGTAATTCCATACTTTCAACTTAGCCTCCTCCCAAAACAATTTAGTACCTATTGGCTTAGGACCAAATACATGAAATTAATTGAAAAATTATTAAAATTATGGTTTAAGATGATAAGATTTTATTTTAAGCAATACAGTTTATTTTCTTGCCTCAAGTAAGATTTTTAATAGTTCTTGCTTTTATGTCTAAGTAAATTAGTTACTTAATGCATTGGCCTTTGTACTTCCTCGTATTTCCTGAATCATAAGTGTTAGCTTTTAGGATTTTTTAAATTGATGTGGCAATTTCTGTGCCATATTGGTGTATTTTTTTCGTTTTGTTTTGCTTTTGGATTTTCTAGCTTTTCATACACCATCATTGTTATATACTCCCAACAAGAACATGTACCAGCCCAGCACAATCTGAAGTAGTTTTACGTAGTCTTCAAAACTTCAAACATTTGATAGCATTTTTCCCATTTCCATTTCAACTTCACATGAATGTTGTTTCTTTTTGAGGGAAAGAAAACTATATTAAAATGAGACTGAACTGAAACTGTTTGGCATTGTATTAGCAGAGAGTGGAATAGAAGTATTTTATTGATATAAAATCCCATGTATACATTTCAGAAGAGCAGTACCTTAAAAGCATATGGCAAATTGTGATCTGCTGAACACTCTTTGAAGCTGTAACCACTCTCTTAGCTCTGGAAAGTACAAGAGCTAACAAGTGGAAAGTTTCAGTCTGTTTGAATACTTTGCTTCTAACAGCTCTAATATCTCTCTGTTCATCTTCCACAGTGGGATGATGAGAAGGGGGGTACCTGCTGGTGGTGCCATTCCCTCTCATCCTTCTGCAGGGAGGAAGCAGAGGCAGCAAATTCAGAGCAAATGTCAGCTTCTAGATGGTTACATTTCAACAAGGTGAATCTTTCTATGTTTTCTGTGCAGCTGCAATTTCACTCTCAAAACATCCCCTTTCAGCAACGTGTAGTTAAACATCAGTACCAACTTGTGCACCCATGCTGGCTGTAGACATCTCCTGACCAGAGTAAAAAGAAGCATTTTCCTTAGCGCATCCATATCAAGTTCTCTGTTTCAACTAAACTCTCATGGCTGCTTGCTTTGCTGGTCGCTAATCTCAGGAAAATTCACTGACTAATGACCATACTGACTGCTGGTGTTCAAAAGGGTCTTTTCTCACCGCTAATAATGAAGTTCAATGAACACAAAGGAAAGAGAAACATGAATTAAATTATTGAAGCTTGCATATGCCACTAATAACCAAGACCTATGGTAAGCTGCCTCATGGCTGATGATGGCTTAAGAAAGGATGAACTGGAAATGTTTCTGCAGAAGTTGTTTATGTGATGAAACATGAACATTTCAGCTTGTTATTAGTCCTTATTCCTTTTACTGGGAATAAAGACATTTTTAGAGTTGCTGAGGCAGTTTGTGAACTGGTCTGAACTGGTAAACTCCCTTTCCTTCAGGGTATCCAAGGCTTTTGTGATTAGATGAGGATTTCTGATGCATAAGAAATTACCCTTCTACACTTGCAGGCACAGTGTCCGTGGCAGTAAACTTGTGCAATGTGCAGTTTGTCTTCTGCAATGTCTGGCAGCTGCTGCCCTGCCCAGCTCTCTGCAGGTTTTAATCTTTTGATCTATTTTAACTAATTTTGATGAAGGCATTAAAGTATTTACAATAGAAAGTTTGGATATACATTTCAAATAGGTGACTGGGGGGAGCTGGGCAAGTGCATTTGAGTCCCACTTGAGGAGACGTAGGAAGAAGACACTTTTATTCTTTCCTTAAAGATGGCAAACACCTGGTTACCAGAACATGTGTAACATTGTGGTAATCACCAGTCTCTTTCCTTTTAATCTGTCTGCAAACTCTTTGTGATGGATTGCAAATATCTCCATGGTAGTATTGAGAGTGTTATTTGGGGTAATTAAGAGATGATGGGAAGACACTGAAGGTGTTTTAGAGAGGAAAGGCTAACAGCTGAGGGAATCCACGGGGTGTTGCATGACCTGTAATGTGGTGTGATGAGGGCCTTTGGAAGCTGTAGGACACAGCGCTCAAGCAAGTTGTGGTTTTCTAGTTTAACAGAACAGCAGCTGTGTTGCTAATTACAGCCTAGAAATCTCAAGCCCAAATTGTTTTCAGGTTGCATTTGTAATTCTAAATTTTTTTTTTTTTTTTGTTAGTTTATGTGCAAAAAAGTGCATCTCTGGATCTGATCAATGTCATTTGCCTCAGCATTTTCATGTTGGTCCAGTCAGTGCTCTGGTGTCATTTGAAACACAGCTTCTCATGTCCCCTCTCTCACACAAGATTTACAAAAGAAGCTGCTTTTCCAGGTGAGATGAAAGACTAGGTAAGCAGCTACCCATACATCACCATAAGATCCCACAAACTTTATTTTGCTGCCATATTTTGTCTTTGGTTGGACATTTTGCAGGACTTGATCCTGCTGTGGATGTTGGAAGTCATTTTCTGTGAAGGAGATATTTGTGCTCCTTTCCCAGCCTTTCAAGCCTGCAGCTGTTCTTGCTCAGGAGTCATACTTGTGTACAGGCTATTTGAGCAAGAAGCAGCTAGTATGTTCCAATGGTTTCAGAGCTTTAGCCAGTGCTGCCTCTTTGCTCCTAATCCAGCTGTGCTCCCAATCCAGCTGTGCTCCCACATTGCTTGGCTGAGGGGCATTTCCCAGCTGAGGCTGCAGATGTTCTGCCCTCCTCCAGTCCTGCCAAAGCCACCTCACACTCTAGCGCTGGAAATGTGGGCCCTTCATCCCTAAAGGGGACTTGAAGGAACTGAGTAATGACAATAATAGAGAAAGGTCTTTAGAAAGTGGTTGTATGGCAGTGTCAGGTTTCCAAACATAGTATTTTAAGTCTCCTAACCTCAGTAGGGAGCCTACTGGAGTTAGAAATCCGGTTGTTTTTGATGGATGAATTTCTTCTGAAAAACTTAAAAAATGATAACTGTTATGTCTCTTTTTAATTAAAACATGTGGAACCAATTATTTTCCTGTTGAGAAGAGAAACTGACAGGGTACGTTACTTGACACTATAGTCTACTTTCTATTCAGAGTCCCATCTCTGCTAGCATAGGAGGAATCAAACAGTCAGCAGTTTCTTTGTTCACATCCCACGTTTCTTTCAGCAACATTTACCCACAAGCTGTCTTTCCTTGTTCAAGAAATGTGCTTTCTAGCTTCTCTTGGCTGTGTTTGGGTCTCTCTTGCTTCATTGTTAGGCAGCTCTTGATGCCCTGCCAGGCCCAGAGGTATATACCTAGATCCATGAGCTCCTGCTCAGTCTGGGGACATCTTCAGAAGTCAATGGCTGAGCTGTGAATTTGTCAAATGACAAACTTTTCCTCTTTCTCCTCAATTGCTTGAACTGCAGCCAGTGTAAGGTGTTGCCAGTAAATGCTATCTGAACCCCTGCTTCTGCTGAAGTAGCTGGTGCAGATTCCAGGAAAGGCGACACTCCAAAGACCACTGCAGTGGTGGGTTGTGATGCAGAGTGAAGAGTTTTCCCTGCTTGTGCTGTTGTGTTGTGCACTGAGCCCACGTTCAGTCATGTCTGCATGCTGCCTTAGACCAGGAGGTCTCCTGCTTGGACTGTGCCTCCAAGTGCCTCTGACAGTCCTTTTCTTCCATGTAAGAAAGCATTTGCTGTGGGGGGCTGCCAGAGCCAGTGAATACCAGCAGTCCAGTGGATGAACAGGGAACATTTTCCTTTCACACCCAAAGTAGGATGGTGACGCCATTGCTGCTGGAGTAGCTTGATGAAGGAAGAGTGATTGTTGACAAAATCTAAAGCCAGTCATCACACCTTACACACAGCCTTCCTGCATTCCTAGACAATGATGAAACATGAAAAAGGGAGAACTGTATGGTGATAGATGATATGTGCCGTTTCTCCTCTTTGTCTATTTGCCAGCATTAAGCTGAACTGGGGTTTCATAAATCACCCTTCTTATAGATGTAGACATGGATCTGGCACAACCAAATTATTGTTTCATAGGAAAAAGACACAGAAAACTACAGAAATGTTTTTAAAACAATGCATGTAAGAATTTTAAGATACTAACTGAGTTCTTATTACTCATAAGGAGTTGATTAGACAGTTTTTTCCCCCTTAAACTTATTTAAAATTGAAATTTTAACTCTCATCTGAATTATACCCATGACTAATGTAACTGGAAAACCATTAGACAGATTTTTATGCAGTTCACTGTAGTCTTTGTATGAAGTTACATTTCTCCAGTCCAAATTCACTGGCTAATATATGAGAACTAAAGATATGTTTTATTAAAAACATGATCACCAGAGTAATTCCTTTTCTGCTAGTTTAATTGAAGTCATATAAATGCAATTTTAACATGCTTGCAAAATATTTTGTTAAACATTTTTCTGAATTGCTTGTGATAGTGTACTTGTTTGCTGTCTAGGAGATATGTTGTGAAACATAATTAAATGACTACTCTTGCAGTTTCTGGTTTTCTTATTTAATCAAATATGCCTGATATTAACTTCTTGTTCTTACATTCTTTTCACTTTCCCTAAGCTGAGTATTTTATTCTGACCTTCGTGTTTTCAATTCTATTAAATCCACTTGGTATGAAATATCTGCGTATGCTGTTACACTACAAATGCATTTATTCCTTCATTCTAACATTTGGTTGAATGCATATTTAGCAAGTACTTAAATCTTCAATTTTCATACTGTGTTGACATAGCAGAGGGGTGACTGCAAACATAAAAGGTTGCTAATCTGGTGGTAAATTTAGATATACAGCCCTCCATAGCAATTTTGCCCTCTGTCTTGTGGACTGCTGCTTCTCTGCAAGCTTTAATTCACCCAGAAAATTCAAGAAAAAAATCTGAGCTTTGATTATCTATAAAAATTTTAAAAACCTGACAATGCTAGCTGTTATCTGTTATTGTTGGGTTTTTTCTTTTTTCCAAATCTCTAACATGGTTGACATGGTGAAGTGCTGAAATCCTTCACAAATGAAGTAAGGGGCATCTTGTCCTTACTGTCTTTTTTTTTTTAAGGTATAAATTTTCAGTATGGAGACAGAAGTGTGCCTGCTTCATTTTCTGACTCATCAGCTTTCAGAATAGTCTAACAGATTTGTTTTTCTAATCCAAAGAGCGGGGCAGCAGAGGCAGAATACAGACCCACGTCTCATTAAGATTGAACCATGTCTGATATTTGTAAGCCCAGAGTGTGTGGGAGTGGGCCCCACACTGCCTTTTCTGCTCCGCAGTTTGATGAGATCACAAATACCCTTAAGGAAGAGTGTGTTTCTGAAAAGAAATAAGGTGTGCTTTAAATGGGGACAATGTCTTACTCCTTTTGTGGGACTTGGAGAACACGTTGACAGGACCAGAGCAAAGCATGGCGTGGAGGAGTTCTTTGAGTTCTTTTGACTCTGAGCTTTGCTTTTTTACACAGGCAAGTTTGTGTTCCCTTTTCTTCTCATTTTTTCCGCCCTCTTTTGTTTGGTGCACATGACTTGTAATGACTTCATGACACTACATGAACCAGTTCGTTGTTTCAAACCCCATGTGCAGACAAGGACATTTGGCAGTACTTCTCATCTGAAATGCCCCTGAGCTGTGCTGCCAGGTGGCAGGAAGGTGTCCACAGAGAAACCTTCCCTCTGGCACTGTTGCTGCCTGACTTGCAGCCCAGAAGCATCAGGCTCTGGGCTTGGCTTCCCTCTTCTCTCTCTCACCTCCCCAGTCAAAAGGCTTAATCCATGTTATTTTTAGTTACTAGAGTTGCAAATCATTCACAGATTTCCCCTCCAGTCTTGTATACCCAGCTCCTTGACATTTCCTCTTGGATATTGCATTGCTTTTTAAAAATGAATCTATCTTAAACTGCTCACATTTCCCTTCTCCACTCTTCTGTAAATCTGCCCTTCTGTCATAAGATCATCAGCCCCCTTAAAACCAGGAAAAGAAAATTGCTTTTGTAATCTCAGTGTCTTGCTGCACTGCTGTCAAGGCTGCTGCTGCTCTGCAAATCCAGTCCTTTGCTAGACTGGCTCAGCTTGGGCACTGCTGTGCCCCTGTGCCCTCTTTGAAGGGCCTGTCCAAAGAGCTGCTCACAGTCTGTGCCAGTGGCAGAGTCATGTCCTATAAACCCCCAAAACATGTTTCCGAGCAGCCTGACAGCCCCAGGGGAGACTGAGCTGCAGCCCCCGGCTTGGCTCATCACTCCATTTGGATTTCCCTCTCCCCAGCCCCAGACCTGACCATTTTCTGTCTTCTTTCTGCAGTGCTTCATCTCTTCTGCTCCAGACTTCATCTCTCTTTACACTCACGGTTTTACTTGCTTCCCACTGCTATTTTTTGCAGTGCTTTGTCCTCAGTGCCGCAAAAAGAAGCTATCAACAGGCAAAAATCAAGGAGATTGCACTGCATTAGACTGATTTAAGAAGAAAAGATAGTTTCTGAAGCCAAAAGCTGTTTGCAATGTCTAATTTGAGCTTCACTAGAGAATTAGAAATATATTATAATCAAGGTTTAAGTAGTACTGAAAGGTTTTTTTTCAGCTGTTCTTTCCCTTATTTTTGGACGCTTTTAACTTTGAAGCTTTTAACTTTGAAGCTCTATGAAGAGGGACTAGAGGGTGAGACCTGGCAATGTGCACCTGTAGCCCTGAAAGCTAAATGTGTCCTGGGCAGCATCCAAAACAACGTGGCCAGCAGGGTGAGAGAGGGGATTCTGCCTCTCTGGCCTCCCCTGGTGAGACCCCACCTGTGCTGCATCCAGTTCTGAGGACCCCAGCATAAGGAAGGGTGTGTACCTGCTGGGGTGAGTGCAGAGGAGGGCCATGAAGATGATTACAAGGATAGAGCCTCTCTCCTGTGAGGAAAGGCTGAGGGAACTACAATTGTTCAGCCTGGAGTAGAGAAGGCTTAGGGATGACCTGACTGTGGCCTTCCAAGTACCTGAGGGAAGCCTACAAGAAAGAAGAGGAGAGTCTATTTAGAAGAACATGTAAAGACAGGGCAAGGGGCAATGGCCTCAAACTTAAAGAGAAGAGGTTTAGATTAGGTATTTGGAAGGAATACAAATTCCTTGGATGAGGTGGTGAGGATGTTGAGACGCTGGCACAGGTTGGCAGAGAAGCTGCAGATGCCCCATCTCTACAGGTGTTTAAGGCCAGGCTGGATGGAGCTCTGAGCAACCTGACCTAGTGAAATGTCCCTGCCCACAGCAGGAACATTGGAACTAGTTCTCTAGGGTTCTTGCCATACCAAACCACTCTATGATTTTCTCTGTGAAATCATTATTTGTCACTGAATTAAAAAAACCCCAACAATTTCTTCTTAAATAAATGAGTACACAGGCACTTTTCTGCACAAGTAGTGAGATCATTTGTCTAAACCATAGAGGGCTGTTTCCAACAAGTAAAACCCCAAGTCCTTCTGGCCTAGAATGGAGATTTCTTCTAGGTCTTCAGAAGAAAAGTTCAATTAACTGTGTTATTACTATCATCCTTTGATTACAGTTTATTTCTGTATGTATATTCTTAGAAATTAGGCAGGGAAACAAGTTGCTAGCAGTAAGAGCTTTCTCTCTTCCTTGCCCATACCACAGGATACATAAATTAGGTATTAGCAGATTGTACCATTGTTTTTGATAATGAGTTATTATCTTCTTTAGCAAAATGTGGAGTATTTGTTTTATTTTTATTCTATGCTGTGGCAGAAGTTTTGGAAATTCCAGGTATTTTATAAGAAATGCATGCATGATAGAATTATCCCAGCTAATGGCACACAGTAAATCCCCTATGTCTAATCAGCTCCAAACTTGAAAAAGTTAGGGAGTGTAATAAGAATTTAAAGAATTTCAGCAACATAATTATGTATCTTGATACTTTTTTGTATAAATACTTATAAATATTTTTGTATAAATACCTTTTAAAGGAATTCCAAGCCACAGGGTAACAATGCAAAAAAGGTCATAGCTTATGTATGTTCAGTGCAGCAGAGGACAATACTTGAGGATAATATATCTGTATATACCTCTCCCTATTAGCTTCTACAGCAAACACATTAGTGACTTAGGGAGTATTAGAAGTAAGAGAACATAGAGTAACATAGTTTGGGTTGAAAAATGTCATTAAAGGTCACTTAGTCCAACCCCCCTGTAATGAGCAGGAACTGCTTCAATTTGATCAGGTTGCTCAGAGCCCTGTCGCATCTGACCTTGAATTTCTCCAGGGATGGGGCATCCACAATCTCTCTGGGCAACCTGTGACAGTGTTTCACCTCCCTCACTGTAAAAAGCATCTTCCTTAAATCTAATCTGTTGAGTTTGAAACCATTGCTGGTTTTAAACAGGCCCTGCTAAGAAGTCTGTCCCCATTTCTTGTTGATTCTTTTCAGTTACTGGAAGGCTCCTCTAAGGTCTTCCTGGAGCCTTCTCTTGTCTCAGCCTTTCCTCGTAGGAGAGAAGCTCCATCCATCTGATCGGCTTTGTGACTCTCCCCTGGAGCTGCTCAAACATGTCCATGTTCTGTGCTGAGGACTTCAGAGCTGGATGCAGTACTCCAGGTGGGGTCCCAGCAGGGGAAGTAGAGAGGCAGTGCAATTTATTCTACTTTGTGCTCAGATCAAGGCTTTTCTAGATCAGTTATGCAGGGTCTTAGGAATGCATTACTTCCTTGTTTTGCTTTGCTTGTGTGTACAGCTTTTGCTTTCCCTATTAAAGTCTCTTTATCTCAACACACAGTTTTTTTAGCTTTTATCCTCCTGATTTTCTCCCTTTTCCCATTGGTGGGGAGTGAGTAAGCAGCTGTGAGGGGCTTGGCTGCCAGCTAAGGTTAAACCTTGACACCTGTTAATCTACTCACCTCCATTTGCAGTTCGCTTGTATGCCTCATAGAAGCTGAACAGCTATTTGATTTGCTTGTGTGTACCCAGTGCCTTCACTTACAGGGAAACTATCTATTTTTACAAAGGTGGAATGCTTTTTATGTTTTTGTAAGCTGCTCAGTCTTAAAATGACATTGAATAAGCCTGTAAGCCATCTACATACTTTCTTCTTAGAAAGTACTTTATCTCTGCCATCCTCCCATCAGTAAGGATTTATGTTTATATAGTAGAAAAGAGTTACTGAAGGAAATTTTGTGTTTATAGTACTGATCTCTATTTTGATTTAAAAAAGATGGTTCAAGTTTTCCTTCCTGACTTGTAAGCTGTATTGAGAGTGAAGTGGGTTTATTTTTTTGCTTTACATGTGACAGGCCATTATGATTTGCCTCTGCATGTACCAAACAATACATTTCAGTTTTGCTGTGTGGGATTATCTCAATTCCATCAAGTGTGAACAAGACATGTAGGACAAAAAATTCAGGTCTTGCTGCTGTTATCTAGGAACATGAGCAATCTATGATGAATGAAAAGAAACAGAAAATAGGATCAGTAAGACCTGCACATTGGTATGACTGAAGTGTTTGTGGTACCCAAGGAGCAGGAAGGGATAGCAGCCACTCCATCACAGAGGGAGTGTAATAGAGCAGGTGTCCTGCTGTGCTTGCTGCAGATGTATCCTTAGTCTTAGATCGACCATATCGGTGTTTTTATTTCGTTCTTTAACTTGTGAGTCCACATGCCCATAGTATTTTTTATGCTTGAGATAAACCGTAAGAATATAGAGGCTGATTCTCAAAATGCACCTTTGTGATAAACTATGATTTTATTTCAGCTAAGGGCAAGATAGAAGGGAGAAAAAGAAAGATAATACATTTTTCTAAAATGTCAGAGATTTAGAAATTCATCTAAAGGTTTTTTTCTTCTGATAGCCTCTTTATTTTTAATTCTATGTAATATGTCATTTATTTAGATAGTGAGGAAAGAGGCTAAATTTTATTTGTGTAACAGTTTTCCTTCATTTTAAAATTGCCTACCCACCCCTCTATACATTGTGCCCATCATAAAACATAGTTTTCTAGCCCAACTGCTATTTTATTATGTCTTTTCAATACATAGTTGGGCAGTGATCTGGATGACTTCTGATTTTGTGAAGATGATACCTTGCTTAGGAACCAGTAGTTTTTAAGAAGCAAACCAAAATAGTTAAAATTATTTTTAAAAACTTTTGTAACTTGAATACAGTCCTTTATTTTTTTTCCTAACGAAAACATGCATTGAGAATATTCTTAGCAATTTTACTTCTGAATCTTGGATTTATTTGCTATTCTTTGGTCAGATTAGCTCTGTTTTTAATTACAGGTAGATAAATACTTATCGCTTTCAGATTAAGATAATGGGGAAATTAAATTTTCCTCTATAGATTTTTTTTGGATTTGAAATAACTGCCTCCATAGCTTATATATTTTTATTTTTTAAAGTTGCCCATTTAATTTCATTAGAACACACAAATTAATTTGCTGACAGGAGTCTATGAGATGAGAAGAGCTGATACACCATGTTCTGGACTGGAAAGACCAAAGCTCAGCAGGGCTTTTTTATTTCCCCAGCTTCAATGGACAGGTGCAATGATGGGCAAGGGAGGGGGCCATAAGAATCTCAGATGTCTTTTCCACACATGAACTGAGATCATCTCAGGCTCCTAGAGAGCAGGAGCTGAGGTTACAGCCCATCTGAGCCAGCCTTGAGGACCTCCTGATCACTGGCCAAGTCCCCCTTAGGGCAGCAGTGGCAGACTAAAGCAGCTTGATTTTTGCCTGGGAGCAGCCAGAAGATGCTGCTTCCCTATCTTAAGCATTTCCTACCAAAGCTACTCTCACAGGCTTGGTGTGGTGGGCTTCACTTTGCATTTTGTGATATGACAAATAAACCTCTTTTTTCCACTTAACTGCTGCTGGAACCATACTACAGCACTGGCCTCTATGTTTTATACCACCACTTTTTCTTGTTTACAGCCACCTCTTCTAACCAAGCTGCTGACACATTTGCAGTTATTTTGGGCTTAAATCGTTCTGACTTCAAACCAATAGCTATTTTATTATCTCAATTTTGCCTCATAAGTAATCTGACTAATTTAAAAAGCAAAGGAGGCTGATCATTTACTGCTGTGATTTAGGAGAGTAGAGAGGTGTGCAGGTCTTTAAAGTAATGAAGTTTGACAACCTTTCTGTTTACAGTCAACAGATCAACATTCAGAAAATATATCTTTAAACTTGTTTGCATTTTTTACGAAATACTGGAAAATCCAAGATCTTTTGTTCAGATTTGGGGTATTCCTTCTATATTCTGCCTTCAGTTCTGAGGATTGCTAGCATATAGTTTCAAGAAAGTAATCTTCAGATCATATTCATTGTGTCAAAAGAAAAAAATTAATGAAGGTCAAGTCTATTGGCAGTCTTCATCCATTTCAGTTAGGAAATGAAATAAGTTTTGACAGTGATACTGATATTATTTCTCCTCAGCACAAAAGTGTGTGTGGTACTTTATGTTTTATCAGTTGTGATAATCTCCTCATGTTTTTCTCTTTATTTTTTTTCCTCTAATATAATTAGCATTCGACTGCACAGAGAACAGTTTTTTCTTTATCTGTTTGCTCTTCCATGCTCTCAAGTTTCTCTCAATGTATTAATTTATGAATAGAAGCAACCAAATAAATAGAAGGAAACAACTTCTGTCTGATCAGTTCTGCCATGGCAAAAATGGTTTCAAAATTTATCTGAGAACTTATCTTTCTGATTGAGCTGCCATAGCAGAATAGAAAATGGCTTCATGTTTGCTTTGTTTCAGAAAGTCGTGCACATATTAAGCAGCTGACTCTTTCAGATTCCAAAGTACAGATTGTTGCTTTTCATTTCTCTGATAAAAAGCAAAATAATATTACATAGCCCCTTCAGTTCTTGAAATGGATAAACATTTCTCATAAAAATCCAGTAGCTCATTTTCAATTAATTGTAATAAATTAACCATGACAAAGCAATGTTAGTTTTCATGAAAATTTGATTTGGCTCTGCTACGAAGCGGATGTGTATTACTTATGGCAGACCACCACAATGACAGAACACATGTTTCAGAAATCTATCAAGGTAATTACTTTCTGGTGTATTTTCAGATACTTTCAGTATGTCCCCAAAATGTGCTTCTCTTGTGCTACTGCAGCTAGTAGCAGCACCTCAAGTGCCCACTTCTTCCTCATGTGGGCTCTCTCCCCACACCCCAGTCTTTCTCCCTAAACAAGAAAAAAGTATTCTAGATAGAAAAACCTACACTTGATATAGGTTGTGTTTGGTTTGTGGAAATACAGGCTTTTCATCCATTGAAGGCTGGAGACCAATGCAAAAATGCTTAAAATATATCCATATTTAATATTAAAAACAATATTAAAACTGTGTTGTAGGTCTTCGTCCAAAAAGGACACTGCGCTTGGTGCTGTGGACAGGAGAGGAGCAAGGAGGAGTAGGTGCCAAGCAATACTATCAGTTGCACAAGGTAAACATGTCTTTTCACCATTTTCTTGACAGCACTTTTCTCCCCAGTCTTATGACTTGACTGCTATTTTTGTCAAGATGTTCAGCTTAATATCTAACTAAAACCAGTGATTCCAGTTCTGCCTGAAAGTATATTTTCTGTGTTTAATCATAAATGTAAACCTAATTTTACATTTAAGAGTAAGCAATGCAACCACACGTGTGTGTGTTCTGCTTGACCTAAGATATTCTGTCACAAAAGTGTTCTGAAACAGGTATTTCATGATGATATCTGCCATAGCTTTCAAACATAGCTAGCCTTCTGAGAATGAATGATGAATGGTCCACATATGTTTGCAATATAAATAAATTTTGTTTGCCTTATATATTTCTGCTTCGTTGCATTTTCCCATAATATTTTACAATGAAAAACACAAAATAATAGAAAGATAAATATTTGCTATCTTATCTTGATAGTGTGTAGTCTAAAATGTACTTTGCCAATTGTTAGTTTTGTGGGATCTGGAACATCCTAAAAGGTTGATTTCTGGTGTGGCAAAGAACACACAAACTCAATGACTTATGGCTATGAGGATAAAAATATAACATATATCTCTCCTGCCAACAACTACCATTTTAAAATATATCATGAGATAAAAGGCAGTTACCAAAACTATTTTGGAGGTAAGTATTTGGAATATGTGTGTGTGTTTGGGGTTTTTCTTTCTACAGAAAAATCATGCTGTACCTGTATAACTATTCTAAAGTAATCTTTTATTCTTTTCCCTAATTAAGCATTATAACTCTTAACAATGGTTAATACGTACAAGGCAGAGACAAAGTGAATGCAAGTGTGCCTAGGAAGTTAGCTGCTCTACAACAGCATGAAAGCAGATTTACAAACAATCCTTAAGAGCATTTGTTAATGCTAAGCAACCTATCAGAGCAAACAAATGTTCTGATATTCACTTTGAATTGAATTCATTGTGATGAACCGAATTAGATCAACTTGCATCTGCTATAGAGTTGGAAGAGACAGGTTTAGAGCATTTAGAGTTTTCTGATTAATTGATGAACAATCAAATATTTCCTAATAACTGGTTTCATATTGCTAAGAAGTGTATTTAACTACTTATGTGTAAAGTTGTACCTCCTTGTATTTCCAAATTATAGAGGTAACTCAGCTCTGTCATTTATTTGGAAGAGGTACCCAAGAGCTCGCTTTGTCAGCTTCAGTGAGGTCACAAGTTGCAGTTTAGTACTTGTTAAGGACTCTGGATTTACCACTGGTAATCTGATATTCAGCAGGATTAGACTAGAATAAAATATTCTGGCATAAGTAGCCCATGAAAAAAGATGCTTCTTATGTACAGAATCACATTTTGGTGGAGCTGGAAGGATACTCTAATACACACCACTCATCAGAAATGTATCTGAAGATTTACCTCTGTAGATGTCCATGTTGGACAGCAAGATCCATCCTATGGTGGTGATATCAGCAACACATTAAATTGTCTCATATATGTCTCATCTTTTGCCAAAATGGTTTTGTTTCACTGTTGTCTCAAAGATTTCTATTCTGAAATAATATCAAAAAGCAGAACAAAGTATCAAATAGGAAAATCTGAAGTTGGCTCGGTGTTGTTTGCAAGATATTTGGTTACTTTGCTTTTAAAAAAGTTGAGACAAATACGTCTCAGTTCTTGCTCTGCTGGTGAGATTCCATCTGGATGTTGTGCTCTGCAAAGAAAGCCCTGTCTGACTTAACAGTTTGTAATTTACATGGAGAATTTAAGCAGAAATGACATCCGTCTGTTGTTTGTTGTTCTTGTTTCCCCCCTGCCATGTGATCCGGCATAATTATAAATCGATTTGACTATAGGATGTTGCATTACTCATAATAATGAAATAAAGTTGATTAATACTGTACATTAAATTTAGCATGAAAAATAACTTAACCTTTTAATGATTTACTTGCTTAAATTTCTGCCAATTAGGATAGTATGGCACACACATTGCTTGCTGATGGTAATGAGTACAAGTTAAGTAAGAGTGGTATTTAAAGATGCCTTGTAAAATGAAAGACAGCCTGTATGACTCATCTACATGGCTGGACTTATGAGTTTAGTTCACTACAAACAAGTAGAAATATGAATGCAGTAATTCAGCACAGGCAGACTTGGATTTCCTTGACATTGTAAATTATCTCCTCATGTCAGTGAAAATGTGGCAAGGGAGAAGAAATGAAGACAATATAGTACTGGACAAGTACAGATGCTCTTATTTTTGTCACATATTTATTATTTCTTTCAATTTAAGTTCAGGCCCTTCTTCCTCATCCATCATTGTAGGTTGTCACTGCTAGAAAGTGGATAAGTTACTGCAGAAATAACTGAGATAGCAGCATAGTGGTTTTATGATGGTGCCAATAATTAACACATATCCCTGTGTAATAACATTATTTATAACACTCAGGTTTTTCCCTAGATCCCAGTATTATCATTTCTGATTATTAAAGCTAGTGATAGGGTATATTAGCTGTTCAGAGCTGTATGAGTACGTAAGAGCTGCCATATTTGGTGATCAAAAGTTCTAGTGCTCTAGACAGTCCAGTGCTGTCTCCTGTTCCTGATAGCATCCAGTAAATATGTGCTTAGGAAAAGCGTATTTGCCTGACTGCAGTCAGGTGAAGCTCAGACAAACACGTTACTTGCACAACCATGCTTTCAGTTTATCAAATATTTTTCTGGAGAGCGTCATATGGTCCTTGTCCACTGTTTTCTTTGCATGATTTTAGTAAGCCTTTTCCAAGAGTTGAAAGTCCTGTATATATATTCCAGAAGTTTCAGTGCCTCCATTAATGCAAGGGTACCTGCCACCCATCAGAGCATCACAGAGCACCTCGGTTTGGCCAGGGTGTAGAAGCCTCTCAGGGGAATTACCCTTTATTTCCCCAGCACTTCTGCTTTTAGCCAATAATTAGATTTAATCTGAGACTAGAAAAAAAGTAGATTTTCCTTTACATTAAAGATCCTTATCTTGATAAAGAGCAGTGAAAATAAAGGATTTAAGTGCAAATCAGACTGCAGAGCTTGGAGTCTGGCACTTTGTCTGAAGTCTTCTTGCAGTGCTTACTGTGGTGCTACTCAATTGCTGAGTAGGGCTCTTATGTACAGACAATACAGTAAATAACTTCAGAATCATGAAACGTTGCAACACCACTTTCTTATACAAGTAAAATCAAAGAACTAGAGGAACATAATTCTAGAAGGCCTCATGATGCAACTCTTCAGTACAGATTCTGCTACAACCTTTACCAATAATACCTGAGGGCCCTCAGCCAGGGTTAATTTTTTTGTGTTTACTCTTATGTTGTCGTAATGAAGGGAGAAAAAAAATATATGTAATGAAGTGTCTGTCCTCCTTTTCATTGCTTTGGACTAGATTCTGTGAAAGGTCTGTGTACCATGAAACAAGATTACAGTTATTTACCCAGCTGAATTAAGGGAGTATGAATGACTGATAATATTTATTTTGGAATAGAAGTATTGCATACAATCTCTTGGGAAAGCAAATGCATTTTGTAATGAGAAGACTAAGAGATCCTAGGCCACTTTAAAATTTACTTTAGTAACTTGGTTGTGATCACTGGAGACATTAATATGTTTTGAATTCAATTCAAAACCCATTACAGAAGGCATTCTCAGTATTTCTGCATGTTGGCATTCTTATCTTAATGATATTTACAGTATTTACCTCGATTTCTGGTACTTAATTTTTTTTGTAAAAGTTTAAAAAAGTTTAGTAAAAGTTTAAAAAATATCAAACACCAGTGTTTACTATGGTTTCTTTTTTGTGTTATTACTGAGATCCAGTATTTTGCTCGAACTATGTCTGCATGGAAAGAGTAAAAAGTACTTTCTGAAATACTGACATGTCTTTCTTGCTAGTTTCAGTACTCTTTGTTGATGCTTACATAAGATTTCCACTGTGATTTACTAATGAGTTGCTTTCTCTAAGAAGCAAATATCAAAAAAATATCTTGTCACTTTCAGGTGAAATGATTCTTCTCCAGAAAATATTGTCTCCTCAAAACCATAGTTTTCAGAAGACTATATCCTGGCATACCAAGTACTCTGGTGAAATGTAAGACATGAATTTGTGTCTGATTTGAACCAAACATATAGAGGACTTTAATAGGGATTCTTTTATCCCAGAAAAATGTGTTGACCATTAGGCTTTTGACTTTCCTCAGGCAATACTCTCTGTAATCAAAAATCATGTCAAATTACTGCTGCCTTTTTTTTTTTTTTTTTTTTTTTTTTTTTTTTTTTTTAGGTCACTGATATACTGTTGATTCCTTTCATTGCAAAGGAAAAGAAATGCAGAAAGAGTGAAATGCCATTCGCACAACTACAGAAAGAAAGTAATCACACTGTGTTCTCCAGTATCACAACAGGCAGTAGCACCACTGATTGTATTAAGCATAGTAAAGATAGCATAGTTACCGAATTATCTTTTACACCAGTTCTAGGTCCATAGCAATTCCTAATTCTTAGTATTTAGAAATAAGCTTCCTTTTGAAAGCTGCACAGAAATTTTGCTAAAACACAAACCCAGGTTTATTCCTTACACTGCCTGAAGGATGGAAGACCCCAAGTCAGTCATGGACTGATTTGTGTCTCCTGGATATCTAGTCTTCATTCCATGTAGATAAAATTTGTACATGTCTAGTGTTAGAAAACTTTTCTCTGTCCATCTTTATTTCTCTCAAGCCAATAGCAGAGGTGCCTGTTAAATCTGGTGGAGACATCTTGTGAGGATTACTGCTTCCAGAGCATGCTTCAGGCAGATTCACCTATCCGCAGGTGCTTGGTCCATTGGAATGTTCAGCTGTAAGAAAGTTGGCTTCCTTCTATCAAAACTCTTTGCAGCTGTGTAGAAAATTATGTAAGTGCTGTGATAATTTCTAAGGTGTTGCAAATTTGTTTTCACTTATCTTTTGTTGAAAGTTGCAGAAATACTCCTTAGCTTCCTGAAAGAGTAAACATAATCTTTGTTTGAAAGATGTAAACCACAATTTATAATTTTGGCTTGCTGCATATTTTCTAGTGAAAACCTAAATCCTGTCAAAGAAGGACAGTGGTGGGATGGTCATTCAAAGCCATAGACATTGTTTTGATACCGTAGTATTTGAGCAGTAAAAAGTCGAAAGTTATGGAACGTTTTCCAGGAAGAGCATTTCTCTTTTATATGCCCCTTGGTCAAAGAAAAGGCCTCCCAAGAGAAGACTTCAGGCATGCCTTACTTCATCTGCTGCCATGTTCAGAGCTGTCAGCTTTTTCTTGTCTATCATCCCAGGGAACTTACAACACCGAATGGTCACTCTGTGAGTGCTGGCAAATCACTGTAGAGGAAACAGTCACAGTATTGTACAAGGCAAGACGTAGCAATAGTATGCTTTTACTGAGTGAAGGATAGTAAGTACATGATCAAATTGCTCCGGGGCTGTTGAAGTTCCTGGGACTTTTGTCATTGGCTTCTCAGAGGTCAGAACTTGTAACTGTCCTACAGAACAAACCCCTGTACCTGCAGACTTTTTTACATACTGCTTTCCCATAAAACATGGCAGAAGAATATTTTATATTGTAACAAAAGGATGAGCCTTTTTCGTACCTTGTCATCTAGCAAAAATTGTGCTAATCTTCATCTTTACATCAGCTTTCTCCCATGTAATCATGGGATAATGTACATGTGTATATTATGTGAATAACTCATAGTGTTCCTGATTTTCCCTGTCTTCATTCAAAAAGAGTGTAAATGGTATGATCACACTTGTGACTGGTGGTTATTATATCTTGATGCTGGTGCACCTCTGCTTCCTAACAGCTGTGGTGGTGTTTTTTCTCTAGTTTCAATTTATGCTCTTTTGCTTCATTAAATTACCTTCATACTAAACAGCAACTCAAAATTACCCGGCATCATATTTATGTATTATTGAATACTTCAAGAATGTTATTTATTTTACTTATTTTTTTCTTTTCTTGCTGTCATATGCACATAGGTGTATCCAATGTTTTTCCTCAGCTTTCCTGTAGTCTTAGTTGCCAGCCTAACAAAGCTGGGTGCTGATTTAAACCAGCTTTTTAGTACAAATGGGATGACCATCACTTCCCTGTGAGTTCTACAACATTGTTGCCATGCTATACTTGTTTCCCAACTGCTCTGGGACAAATACTGGAATACAAGTGTTGTTGTTTTTTAAAGTTAAGTGTAAATCAATAACAGAAAGCTGAAAATTCAGTGTCAGATTAACAGATGTCCTTTATCACTGGAACAAATGAACCATTAGTCAAGGACAGTGCTTTGTCACTACAGACTAAAATATTTTTCCTGTAAAGTGGTGATTCTTCTCAGTGAAACAACAACAACAACAAAAACAAATGGTAAATGAGCTGTTGGACAAGTAATACTCTATTTTAAACAGCCCAAAAGTACTGAAGGCTTTTAGGATAGTTGGTCCCTGCATTAAGCTTTCAGGTATGTCCCTGCTTTGGCGGATAAGAGGGATTGCCATCAGTGACTCAATGGATTAGTCATGAGATTTTGCAGTCTAGTTTAAGATCTGGTAAGAATTAAAAATTGGGATTTTGACTGAATAAGTAGCTAATGTAAGGTATACCTGCTTGGGATTGCCAGTGTCTATCCTAGAAGGAAGATGTTAGCTACTAACAGAAGTACCAGTCATATGTATTACAAAGGTTTGTTTTCTCAATGGAAAGGGTTTACTATAATTACAGGCTAAACAACAGACCCCAGAGGGTGGGACAATAATCAGTGGCACAGGGTCTAGTGGAGGCCTGTCACTGGTGGTGTCCCCCAGGGTTCAATACTGGTCCCAGTATTGTTTAACTTTTTCTCCATAACTTGGCTGAAGGGGCAGAGGCCTCCTCAGGAAGTTCCCTGACAACACAAAGCTGGGAGGAGTGGCCAACACCTCAGAGTGCTGTGCAGCCCTTCAGAAGGACCTTGACGGGCTGGAGAGATGGGCAGAGAAGAACCATCTGAAATACAACAAAGGTGAATGCAGGGTCCTGCACCTGGGGAGGAGTGACCCCATGTACCAGTACAGGCTGGGAAGCAACTCACTGAAAAACAGCTCTGTGGAGAAGGACCGGAGAGACTGACAGACAACAAGCTGTCCATGAGCCAGCACTGTGCCCTTGGGGCCAAGAAGGCCAAAGGTATCCTGGGGTGCACTAGGATGAGCACTGGCAGCAGGTCCAGGGAGGTGATCCTGCCCCTCTATGCAGACCTGGTGAGGCCACCACTGGAGAACAGCATGCAGTTCTGAGCTCCACAGTACAAGAGAGATGTGGAGCTCCTGGAGCAGGTCCAACAGAGGGTGAAAAAGATGATAAGGTGAGAAGATGCTTAGAGAGAATCTCATCAATGTCTCTAAGTATCTGAAGAGAGGGTGTCAAGAGGATGGACCAGGCTCTTTCCAGTGGTGCCAAGCAATAGGACAAGAGGCAAAAGGCAGAAACTGATGTACAGTAAACTCCACCTGAACATGAGGAAGAACTTATTTACTTGTGCAGATGCAGTGGAACAGATTGCCTAGAGAGGCTGTGGAGTCTCTCTAACTGGAGATATTCGAGAACTGTCTGGACACAATCCTGTGCCCTGTGCTCTGGGATGGCCCTGCTTGAGCAGGAAGGCAGGACCAGATGATCCATTGTGGTCCTTTCCAACCTTATCCATTCTGTGATTCTGCGATTTCATGTTATCAGGTTTTTGCCTTAGAGATGACAAGTACTTATATTTTTAGTTTTGCTTAGCAGAGACAAACAATAGATTGTTTATAGAGAAAACAGAAATAAAAGGAATTAAAATTTTAAAATTGAAAATAGGAGAAGTATTGGTAAGGACTGTGCCTAATTGTGTATTCAATAAAAATAGCAAGCCAGTTTTCCCATGCAGTATTTATTGTACTGTTTCATTTAAAAATTCAATTGAAGAGCTAAAGATGACATAATAAAGAGAGATGACCTCCTCTGTGACCAAGTCATAAGAAAACAAAGGATAAAAATCTATTTTGATGTTCAGAGAATTAGGTAGCAGGTTACACAAAGAAGTTTTAATTTTCTGGTACATGCCAAGAAAAGTGACACAATATTAAGATGCAGCAGATGAGATTACTTTCTGAAAAAAATTACATACTGAGTTTAAAATGCTTATTTAAATGGTGCATTCACTAGGACAATGACTGAAGGAAAAAGCTGAGCCTGCAGTTATTTTCTAAAATCTTTCTGGTTTGTTTATTCCTTTGAATTAGTCAAGGGGACTGTATGCTCTCACCTCATTTTGTTGGTAGCAGTTATTCCTGCATCATAGATGGCAAATGATGACAAAGCATCTTCACTGTTTTTAAGCAGTATATTTTAAGCATGTTTTCCAGCATATGTTTCTCTCTGTGTGAGTAGAAATGCCAAGGTAGATGTAAATGGGAACAGTGAACCCAAACTAACTTACTTTAAGAGTGCAACTTTCAAATTTCATGGTGAGTAGTTTTATAAGCAATCCTATCTTCTAGTGGACCAAACAGGGAAAAAGATTTCTCAAGGGCATGCATTTCATCAAGTAGCTGTAACCTGTTTCGTTTTTGTTCCCCAGTGAAGTCAGTTTCTCTCCCTAGGGTGCTCTGTTTTCATGCCTCTCCAGCACGTTCTCAGAACTGAATAGCTTTCTTACAGAACAACAATATGGTGTAATGTATTGTGGGTGGTTTGTTTACTCAGTTTCATATTAAAAACACATGCAAACATTAATGTGAGAAAACACAGTTGAAGAGCACAGGAATTCTGCAGTAGTAGCAGTTTATGAAGTTCTTGAACATAGGGATTCTGTTGTTTTGAGTGATAAGTGAGATTTCTCTTAGGTGTCCATGTTGGTCCCATGCTCACTCTTCTCCTCACTTCACTGCCCTGTAAGTCCCTTCCCCTGGCTTATTGCTTCTCCTCATTTCAGTTGCTCTAAATATGGACAGAAATCCTGCTTTGGAAACTCAACCAAAGAAGCTGAGTACCATAGCTTCATATTTATGTAGAGCTCTCTATACTTAAGTTAGCTTTGACTGGCAGTTCAGCAGCAATTGAAATGTGTCTTGTCTATACTAAGTCTTCCACTTTGGGCATACGATAAAGAAGATTTACATTTTGAGACATTCTTTTTATTGTATCTGTGACATGGGAGCATCACTGGCCCCTTTTACCCTGCAGTGTGCTTTTCTTGGCCTGCGTCTCTCCCAATTTATTCAGATGGTCTGTGAATCGTGATTCATTTTGAGGCTCATGACCTCAGGACAGCTTTTGATGATAGGCCTAGACACCATATGTAGCTTGATTATTTATATTTAATCTTTTGTAAACTGAAGATGTTTTTCACTGTCTAAAAATGGGGATTGCAAATGAGGTGACAAGATTGGTTATTTGCACTTTGATTTCCACTAGTTAAATGGGTGAATAAATTTGTTATCTTAAGGTATTATAACATTTACAGTTTCCTTATCATGCAAAGATTTTATATTTAATTTTTTAACTACTAGATATATTTCTAAGTTAAAAGTAAATAGCTCTGCTCTGTTAGAATTGTTTCACTCAAAAGAAAAAAAGTTTGGGAAAGTGTTAAACAGTTCTTGGCAAATTCTTTAAAGGACATCTGAAAACTTACGTGAATTATTCACAGCCACCTGTAGTACATATTTGGGTTTATATACGGTAAAATGTAAAATAATTATTTACTGAATTGTAGGCTTATATATGCTGGTAATGACATGGATCTGTTAGTTGCTGCTATCACATATCCCTTGCAATGTTTTTCTTGTAATAAACAACCAAGGATAGCCATAAAATTCAGACATGAGATCTGGGCATAGGAGTAAAACCTGCAGTAAGTTCTCTTAGTCACACTCAAGACAGACTGAAGTATAGCTTTTTTCTGCCTGACATGACCATAAACTGTTTTTAAAAAATTACATGCTTCTCAAAAAAAATTAGATCCTCATTCAGGTAAAATCCCTGTGTATTTCATTCCAATTAGACTTTTGTAACTGAGCAATCTAAGCAAATACGCTAAGTAAATAAATTGCTAATTTCTGTTCTTTTAGCTTTAAAGATTCTTCCAAGTACACTCTAAAAGCAAATGTTAATATGCTACTTGTACACAAAACCTTACCTTTCATGTTTCCTGTGAGGATCTACCTTGGAAGCACAAATTTTCCTTAAAATAGATATTATTCCTTCGAGTCTGGGGGAAAACCTTGGCATTTCAGTCCTCCAGTTGATACCAGAATTGACTATATGGTATATTGAAAATAATGTGTTTCTGAACAGGCAGCAGCTGGCTTTAAAATAGACTGTTCCTCACAGTCTGTGAAGGCTTTGAATGCCTCTAATTTTAAAACCACAGCACTGCATACTCTCTCCACTGCAACAGAATTTCAGAGTCTCAGGTCTGAGAATAAAGGGAAAGCTGCAAATGAAAACTGCAATATGGTTGTGATGGCTTACCTCTCTAGGTGGCACTTCAGAAGTCTGAAACCAAGTATTTGGGGGCAGCAGACCAGTCATGTTGTGGGTCCTACAAAACATTGGTGCCTCAGAACATAACTTGAACTGTTTCAGCCATTTCCATGTAGAAAGATATGTCCCTTCATTTATGCCTATGTACACCTTTTCACAGGTAGCATTTCTCCGCTTCTGAAAACAAATTTGTTGTGACATGCTCACAATGACACCTAGAATCCAGTATATGATGCCACCTAAAATAACAACCTCGTATCTTCTTTTCTTACATGATTAGGAAAACATCTCCAACTTTGATATCGTTATGGAGTCTGATGAGGGCACCTTCAAGCCATCTGGACTGGGTTTTAGTGGCAGTGCTGAAGCCCGGGACATTGTGAAGGAGATCATGACTCTGCTGCAGCCCATCAATGTTACAGAGGTTTACGACACTGCAGATGGAACAGACATTGCTTACTGGATGAGAGACGGGGTGCCTGGTGAGTGTCCCTGGAGCTTGGCAGGGGACACTGCTCACTGAGCCCTGCCACGTCACATGGGTGGTCTAATGTTTTCTAGGTGCTAAGAAATTCTTTCTCCCAGGGAGTAAAATTACCATAGGTAAAATGCACAAATGTCAAAAGGTGACCAACAGAAATAGGGCAGAAAGTGCATTTGAGCTGCAGTTTAATAATGGTATAGATTATACGTAGAATAAAATGCCTAAAATCTTCTTTTGGGCTTTAAGGATTTATAATAATTAATCCCAGACTGGTGTTTTATAAATAGTAAACCAAGGCAGAGGGGAATTCTCCAATACAGAATAAATATTTTTTTAATTATTATTATTTTTACTTTGAAATTCTGGGCTTTTTTTCTCTCTGTTTTATATGCTGGAGAATCAATGTTTTTGAGATGTGACATTTAAAAAGCTATGAGTCATTAAGGTGTGATAAAGGGGTAAAATTCTGAAAAGTCTGAAGTAGTTTAGGGGTTTGATTTGAGGATTGTATCTGGCTCCAAGTGAGGAGCAGCTTGTTGGCAAAGAAACTTGTAAGCTGTAGGAGAGATCCATCACTGGCAGCACCCCCATGCAGGAAAACCCCACACTAGCAGAGGCTTTCAGAGCACAAGAATCCCAACTGGAGGCCAGCCCGTGTGAAGCCTTAGTCAATTTCCATTTGAATAATAGTAGAAAGAAAAGTTTCATAACAGTGATATTAAAAAAGTTACGATCAGTTTTAAATTTTAAGGTTCTTTTTCTCCTGTGTTTTATGGCTGAAGTAGGCTGGGCACATTTTTCATGCTAGTTTTACAACTTGCTACTATATGCTTAGAATCTTTTAATATTTTATTAGCTGCTGTTTTTTACCTTGTGGAAGAGAGTGAGTGAATCATGGAATGTATTTTTCTTATTTATGGTCAGAACCCCTTGCTTCTCACTGACTTAGGGTGTGCAGAGATACCATAAAGTTAGCTGCTTCAATAAATGTCTGGATGTCTAATTTTGAAACCAAAATATCTATACTGGGCAAGAAGTATGGACGAATAGATATTATTAAACAGTTAGGGATTCATCTTCAGCTTCTGTCCTGTCTCTGGGTGAAGTGGAATCAGTTCAGTACAATGTCATGCAGCTGTGACAGTGGTGTGCTGAGTTGATTTGAGGGATTGCGAGCATACGGGGAGGCTGTAGCCATGCATCATCCTCCACAGCCTGGAAGTGCCTGTGAAAAGATGTCTGGTCCAGAATTTCAGAACAGTGTATCTGTGTTGTAGATGGAATATAAGAGCTCATATAGAAAATGCAAGGGTATCAGAATTATTTCCTAGGTAAGGTGCTGGGAGCATTCCAGGGGCTCCTCAGGGGGTTGCATCGTGCTTCTCATCTGAATGTGACAGATCATGGAAGAAGAGAGAAAAATTTAATATTCAAAAGCCTTATTTTCAGTTGATAATGCAAGTGGTGCTTGTGAATGCAGTGGGTATTGAGCTCTTGCACACCACCTCTCATCAGCTGTGGTGCACCTGGAGCAAAAGCAGCTACAGCTTGCCATGGTCTTCTTGCTTAATCTTAGGGCTACTCAGCAGGAGTGATGCAGGAAAAAGCCCTCTCCTATGGACATCTGTGCTACTCAGAAAGCATAAACTATGAAAAATATAAACCTCCTGAATATAAGCTCAACTTTGGGAAAATATGAATACGCCAGAACCAAGACCTCAGTTTTAAAATAAATCTGATTTGTTTTCCTATTAAGAATTTGTCATGTTAATCGATGGTGGATTTTTTTTTCTGTCTGTAGCTTTGGTTCATTTAACTTCCTGTTAAGCAAATAGCAAAGTGTTCTTGCAGCATACAGGAACACTGATTCTTTTCTTCATCAATCCACAGTGAGAAAAAATTAGCTCCACTAAAAGAATTTTGGCTGCTTTAGACTGTATTTCATGATGTTCCAGGGAGAAGTCTAAGACATCTCCTAATCTTTGTGCCTTGTCTGCAGTATTCTCCCTGCTTGAGTGAGCCTTTATGGTATATAATAACATTGAAACAAATTGAACACTCTGTAACAGCTTTTATAATTTTGTTCAATTTAAGCAAGCAGTCAAGTGTTGACACTTCATCAATTTTACTTAAATATTTTCTTGAAAATATACTTGGCGGCTTTGTTTCTGCAGCAGTGAGAGAAAATATGGTGTACTTCTTGAACAATAAGAATGGTTTCTGACATAATTTCTCTTGAATTTTCCCCTTTTCAATGTGAAATAGATTCTGGGATTCACCTTATTAGATGCTCTCAATATCCTTCTCCTACTTCTTTTGGTCTGAAAGATCCACAGAGGGAAACACTACATGTGTTTTTCAGAGCTGTAGGCAAAGATACTGTAGCTTCTTAATCTCTGCTATTTTGAGCATGTTTATTTTTAATGGACATGCAATGAAATGCTACTAAACAGCAGTGATTATTCTGAGATTTTAGGATGAAAGAGGCCACAAGTTCAGTGTCCTTAGCAAACCATGGACTGAAGCCTAAATAATACTTCTAAAGCACAAGCAAGGTGATCTGCACCAAACACAGCACTGGTTCTTTGTGACTGCAGAATATTAGAAATATTTGCCAGTGCCCTTTACACTGGATTGTTTTGAGAACAGTTCAGCCCAGCAGTGAGGAATGTCTGTGCTTGTGGTTTTGTACTGATAGCCAGTTTTCAGCTACTGAAAATATTTATATAACATTTGTTTTGCTTTTTCATGAAGCATAAATCAGAGGAAAGGGGAGGTTTGTGGTGTTGTATTTTATGATGTGGTTTTACAGTTTGAGGTGACCATTGATTCTAAGACTGCTCATTTCATAATTATGCAATTATCTTCCTAAACTTTCTTTTAAAGTGTTCAATTCCATTTTTTTTTTCGTTAAGGATGTATCCAGATCGTGGCACATAAAGCTGTTCCTTTGCCACACTAAATCTCAAATTAAGTGTGGCTAAAATTTGCAAATATAGGTGGGAAGATAGGTTAGTTGGCTTTACTTATTTGGTTTGTTAACATACTTTTTTCACAATAGGTATCTTCAGTGTCTGAAAGGGTTAAAAAAATTATTAAGCAAGCCCTGCTAAACCAGTGCTAGGATATTCTTGTTGAAAAAGTGAAGTATCTGATGATCACAGATACTCGATGATGACCAAAATGCTTTGAATGTGATTTAGAGTGGTTCCTAAGGTAACAGCCCTGGGTCTGGATCAGCCTTGCCGGCAAGCCTTCAGAATCTGAGAAAGGAGGGATGAAGTGTTGGTATTTGTATTATGGAATCCAGTAAACATTAGTTTAGCTTTAGGAGATTAAACTGTCTGTGGAGATGAAAACAGGTGCTTTCGTATTTTTGCAAAGGAATGGCTGTTGTGACACACTGTTTCCGGGAAGACTGGTTCAAGGATGCTCCTTTCTGCTTGTCAGGGTGATCATCTGTTGCTGCAGTGCTTATGATGGGAACACTCGTCTGTTAGGAACTAAGCTGACCCAGGACATCTCAAAAAACTCCCCAAAGGCATGTTTAAATTCCTCTTTGAAAAATCAACCAGTGGCCTAAAAGTGAAACTCCTTTTATACTGTCACTTTGAACCCTGATGGTTGGTTGTTTTTCTCTTTCTCCACAGTGACTTGATTTTCTGTTACATGCATAAAAGGAAGAATTGTTCTTCCAGAAATTAATAAACCAGTAGTTCATCTAATTTTAATGTTTCTTCAGAAATCAAAAATTCATTGCTAACCCAATCTATTAGTCATTCAGATGTGGCAAACAAATAATAATATATAATATAATATATATATATTATATTATATATTATTTTATATATATATATATAATATAATATAATATATAATTTCTCTCATTTTTACGTTTTCATAGTGCTTTTTTATTACCTCCATCAAAGCCACCAGTATGCTGTATTTTGGCCTGAGACACTGGATTTTGACTTGGATTATTTCCTTTCATATTATGTAAGAGGTTAAATCTACCCCTTTTCTGGAGTATGCTGCCCTCTCTTACCCCTGTGCCCATCATCCTTGTAGCAATAGACTTAAGCCTGCTGGCACACTGGTGCCAAGCCTACCTCTCTGCTCAGTGTCAGCCATGGGCATGTCTGAACAGGAAAACTCCTTGACTTGAGGTTGCCAGCTGGACATGAAGAACTGAGCAAACTCTCTTTACCAAATTATAGGTGAATAACCCCTGTTCACTCTTGGCTGTGTCACTGTTTGGAAGTGATACTCCACTGTAATGCTTGAAACGCTGACCATCACCTATTTTGTACTGCCCACAGTCTCAGGCAGACTCTTTGGATCCAGTTTCTAAGCTTCTTTTTATTTCCAAAAGAATAAAACCAGAAGAAATATCAGATGTACAGTCTAGGGCTTCATAAGCCAATGCTTATGCCTAGGACTTGATGCTGCAGGGGTAAGGGATGTTGCACTTGACAAAAACCTTCCTACAAGATGAGGGAAGGGAAGAAACAATTTCTGAGCAGTAGACATTAAACTGCTTCACTTTACTGTGTGGCATTTGTGTCACTTGCAATTTGAGATGTTTAGCACAGGGAATCACATGTAGGCCTCCAGGTATTTGACAAGGTGACAAACTTAAGGCAAATGTCCCCTCCTAGAGCAAAAAGCTGCACAAACCTCATGAACACTACTCACAGAACTGAACTTTATGGATAACATTGTAAGTACTTAGGTAATTTTAGGTATTCCATGGGTGCTACATTTTTATATTTGCTGAGTTCCCACTGCTCTGGATATCTGTTGAGCACAGTGCTATCACCAGCTACTGTCTTTATGTGGAAATGAGGGGTAAAGGGCTTATGGTATACATGCATGTCTTGCCTCAGTCTCGATCTCAGTAAGTCTGAGATATACCAGAACTGTTGTCTGATAATTAGCAATATGGCATTGCTTTTTCCAGGGCATTCCTTTCCTTTTAAATATCTTATTTTATCATTCATAAAGGAAATATGGTGAATGACTGTGTTCCACTGCAAAAGCCAAATCTTTTGCAACTTGGGTGGTATTAAATTAAACCAGTATGCTAAGAGAACAATTATAATTGCTTGGCACTTTATAACCTCCTGTAAGTGCTAAGGCTATTAGACCCATTTAAAATCTTGATTGCAGAGAGAAATGTGTATTAATCTGTAAAATATTTAATCTATTTTCTAATTTATCATTGTTCCAATAAAATGGGCTTTTGAAATTAAAAAATTACTCTGGAGTAATTAAAAAATTTTAATATGTTGCAACTTTTTATGAATGTGGATTCCTTAAAAGACTCATAGTTTACCATAGTATCTCAGTTATATTAGCCTTCATATGACCTTCTCTGTTTTTAATAAAGTAAATAAAGTCTTTGAGACTAGTCATTTAATGAAAGGAATAGTCTGTAACTTATGATGCTTTCTTGTAAGTTGTGCTATTAGACTACCAGAAAAATTTGACAATACTTTACATACAGTTCCTTCCACCTTTGCTCTGCTTGGGCTAGTGTTGTTTTGGTACAATGGAGTATTTTCTACTTCTAGAAATTAACAGGAAACATCAGATTTGCAAGGATGTTTTTGTTTCACATAGACTAGACACAAACCATGCAAAAATGCATCTGGGATAATACTGTTGGAGAAAGGGATGAAGTTGGGCAATTAGGCACAGTGCCTGAATGCAAATTTTCCTGGTAGTTTTAAGAGGGCTTTTGTATTATATTTCTCATTAGCAATTCAGGCTATTTGAGTCTAAACAAACTCAAACTGGGTGAAGGCAAACCCTTTCCTCCAATACGCTTAGCCAGCTGTAGAAGAATGTTGCAAACTTGGTGAATTCTCTGTAATTTTGAATGTCAAAACAAGACTTAGGTGTCCTTCAAAAAGTACAGGATAATTCAAGCAGGAGGGATCAGCTTGATGCAGCACATACAAGATGAAATTCTTTGCCGTGCATTACTGAGAAAGTGTGATGGTAATGGGCTTTGCTGGCCTTAAAATATCTGTGAATCTGCCAGTAAATACTACAAGAATTTTCATAATGAAATGCTTCTTTCTCATTTAAGCCTCGTCCATTTCAGACTAGATTTTTGAATATAACAAACTATCGTGTTTGATTTGTACAACATTTAGATAATCCCAATTACAGTTACAAAAATAGAACTATCATTAACTTGCTGATCCCATAGGAAATTTGAACTGTGAAACCAAAAATATTTGCAAAACGCTATCATACATTTCTGAACTTCAGAACACATTGCCAAATCTCTTGTTTTATTTCTAGATATTCTCTTCTCTTCAATATCCATGATGCATTTTATTTGGCAAAGTTTACTTGGTGGTCACAAGTAAAGAATTACAGCACGTGGGTTAAGTAGCTGGTGTTCCATAGCTCTTAAAATTTGTTTTTCAATAAAATTAGGCAAGACAGCTTTAAAATAATCTTATACTAATGTTACAATAAATTAGTTTGAAATACTGACATTCTGACTGGCTTTTAGGATCCTAGAAGTAAAACTGTTCCAGTCCTTTCGGCCCTGTACTAGTATTATATAAACTTATTAATCTAGTAATTAAAATTTAAATTGGGATATTTAAAATAAAATCATAAATTCTAATGGTTCTTGCACCTTCTGGCTAGTGGACTTTTTCTCTTATTTTGTCAGTCTTCTTTCTTTGAATATCAGTTCCTTTTAGATGCTTACTCTTTAAAAACTTACATGAGATGGATTGGCATAAGTGACCCTTTTAATAAATAGGTTCTTCCTGGAAGCATATGCAATTCCTAAACATCTCAAAAAACATCAATTCATTTGTTTCTCCAACTCACCTTTTTAGTAGGAGAACATACTTTGTCTCAGAAAAGAAACACTGAAAATATCCAACTGAGGATCTCATTCGGATTTGGGGTGTGGTTGTTTTTATTCTGGCTGTGCCTCTGAGAGACATCTTAATTCTCTATTGTTTGCTGCTTAGGAAAGCTGAATTCTGTTTCTGTGGGTGGGAATATTCTTTTTCACATAGAAATATTTGCCATGTGTTGATCCTAAAAAAACAAGTGTTCTACATTAACACACAGAGCTCAGTGTTAACATGTTAAATACGCATTTCGGAAGTACAAGTTAGTCAAGCCTTATTCCTAGAACTGTTCTTGGCTTCAGTGAAGCTTATGCAAATAATGAAGTAAACAGAAAGAAAAAATAATAATAAAAAATATTTTAGTCAGAGTTTTGTAAGGATTTTGAAGATATTTGCCAATGGAAAAAGTGAGGAAGTAAAATAAGATTCTCATCACAATTTATTTATTTTTTTACCTCTAGAAATTTGACTGTATGAAAAATAAAACACATTGATAGTATGGAAATGTGAGATTTCTCACCAAATGTATAATGACCTAGAATGGTTGTTAGGAACAACAGCAGAAATATCTGTGGATTCATAGATTTCATTCCTGGAAAACAAATTGTAATGGCATCAATATTAAAAGATGATTAAAAATAAAGCATTCAGTAGCATTCCAGGAAGACCACATATAAACTGCTCTTGATGGGAGGGACAGAGGTTAAATGTATTAAGGTCTGGCTTGCAGCTTTCCAAGTACTTTCCTGTATGAAGTCATATGATGAGTGTTTCTAATAGGATTCTTCAGGGCTTGCTTCATCCTCAACTATTTAGAGTTTCCGTTGGTTTGGAGTCAAGTGTAAAATTACAGCAGAACACAGCTGATGTAATTGCTATACTGGAATGATCAAGAATGATGAGAACAATCTCATCCAGCCAAGGTGATTATGTCTCCTCTGGCCAGTTTGTTCACACCTTTCTTGTTCTGGAGTCACAAACAGTGTAATATTTAGAAACTATCACTTCCTTGGACCCCTTGGTTGCCCTGTTTCTGAAGAGGCCCCTACATTACCTCATTGCCACAAGGTTTTGCTGGTACCTCTTGCACAGCAGCTCCTGTTCTACAGAAATGCTGGTGCACTTCCCACCAGTTCTGTGGCCATGGGTCATCCTCTTCCAATACAGGACTTTGGTTTTGTCTTTGACAAATTTTCTGAAGTTCACGTCAGGCCACTTCTGTTTTTTGAGCTCTTTGAACAGCAGCTCTGCCTTCCAGCATACACAGCTGCTCCTTCCACAGAGTTTTTGAAGACACAGGTCAGCCCTGTCATCTGGATCATTGCTAAGGGTGCAAAGGGTGCTGGCCTGGCAGGGAGCGCTGGGTGTCACACTACTCATAACCAGACACCTCAAACTGTTGATGGTGACCCTTTGGGCCCCCAGGCCATTTTCCACCCACTTTTATACCCCTCCTCCAGTATAATTTTCCTGGGGACTGAGTTTTTCCAGTTTATAGTGCATAGAATCACCACAGGATTATGGAATAGTATGTGTTGAAAGGGACCTTAAAGACCATCTGGTTTCAGCCCTTATGCTGTGGTCAGGGACGCCTCTCACTAGGTCAAGTTGCTCAGAGCCCTCAAATACTTCCAGGGATGGGGCACCCACAACTTCTCTGTGCAGCCTGTGCCAGTGCCTCACCACCCTCACAGGAAAGAATTTCTTCCTAACATCTAACCTAAACTTACTCTATTTCAGTTTGAATCTGTCCCCCTTGTCCTGTTACTAAATGCTCTAGTAAAAAGGCCAACAAAGGTTCCTCTTTTCCAGGCTTACAGGAAAAGAGAAACCTTTCCTTACAGAGAGGTGCCCCTCCCTTCAATCAACTTAGTGGCTGCCTCTGGACATGTGTCTGGATCCTGCTGCTTTAGATTTTACAACAGGTTTAATCTTTGCCTTTTTTCATCCTCTAATTGCCACAACTTTTCCTAGATGATAGAAAACAACTTCTCAATGGCATTGGCCAGCTCCCCCAAGCAATCTGTTCAGCATCCATTTTTATTTGGCCTCTTTGGCTAAATAATTCCTAACTTCATTTTCCTATACCATGAGCAGTACCTCTTCCCCTGTCTTTCCAATTCTGCTGCCATGAAGAGACCTGAGAGTTTTTCATATTAAGCTACAGCAATTGCTTTCTTAGTATTATTTCATGCTTATTGTAGCTAACATAGCAAATAATATAGCGCTTCAACAGCAGTTTCCCCCCCAAAGTTCCAGAAGTTTTACATGGAAAGGAGGCTGTAGAAACATCTCAGCTGACTCTGCAGAGCACACTGGAGATTTGAACCAAGTATTATTTTGATTCAGGATTTGAATACTTTTTAGTGACAGAATTTTAGATATTAATCAGAAAACCTGTTCCTTCCTGAAACAGCAAACACAATACACTTTCATTTGCAGGTGACATTTTAGGTGTAAATGTCTGAGGCCTTTGAAGAATGCTTTCAATAGCAGTCCAAACTGAACAAATACAAAGCTTGGAAATAATTTATAAAGACATCTTCCTCAAAGGAGCAGATTCAAAATTATTCCAGTGGCAGCCTCTCCAGGACATTGTTAACATTTATGAACCACAGAACTGGAACCCTTCTAAGTGTTTGTCTTCAAAACTCATTCTGCAGATTGGGTCTACAGTGCTACTGAATTTCTGAAGAGTAGACTTTATTGAATATCAATTTCTTCTTCCCAGAAGTCCCTTTCCAATGATATTTTATGTGTTTTCATGCAACAATTTCAGTCAGTTCAGACATGGTCAATTCAGACCACATAAAAATACTTAAATGTGAAAGAAACTGAATATACATTTGTATTTTGTATTGGCAAATCTCAAAAAAAAGGATCATAGGCTGCATAGAAATGTGAGAGAGAAGGTACAAGGTTGCTGTTCTGTCTCTGACATAATCTGCCATAATCACTGAACAATTTATAGTTCCTCAGCTTCTCTAATGATAACAGTTACCCAGGGGTTGCCTATGAGTTACCTTCTGTCTATACAGTGCAATAAAGAGGAAGGACTCATCATTATCTTCCTAATTAAGCTGGTCTGACTTCTGCTGGAATCATCAGATTTTAGCACAAGAGCTTCATCTGAGCAAATGTTGTAGATGAGTGTAAAGAAAAGAGCAGTCTAAGTGGAAGGATAAGCTTCCTATATATGTATTTTAGGGGCACATAAACAAATCTGTCTGCAAGGACAAAGCATGAATCTCAACAAGAGAAGCAGTTTATTGGAATTCCCCATGCAAAGAGCCAGAAAGCCTAATGAAGATTTACTATACACCAGGACCAGTCTGTCCACAGCTCTCAGCTTTTTTCAGTGCCCATGACAGAGCTCTGTCTCACTTGCCATGTGGGGCCTTGGAAATCCACCAAAGAAAATAGGCACTTTTGCAATTCAGTTCTATTAATTATATTAAATACGAGCAGTGATCTTCTGGGACAGAAGAATTTTTGTAGTTGTTGCAGTTGTTTATAAAGAAAGCTGAAGTAAAGAAAGCTAGGATTTTCAGACTCTGCTCTCCAGACTCCTGAGGGATTGTGGATTACTTCTAAAAATGTACACCCTCATCTCCTACTAAGAGCACAAGTTTGTTGTCAGTGGGCTTGATTATTCAGTTGTTGTCAGTTGGGATAATCCATGTGAGAAAATGTATATGGATTTAAAATTGGAAGCAGCTGAAAACCACTAATGTGGCATTGTGGATGAGGAAGAAGTCGAGCAGCTTGATTTCTCAATGGGTAGATGCTCTATCCTACAAGCAAAGACACGGGAATTGAGAGCATTGGAATTTTACAGGTGTCCCAAATTCCTCTGGGGATGTGCACAAGCACCTACCTCCTGAAAGATACTGAAAACAACTTAGAGTTGTTAATTAGAGATAGGAGACAGAAAAACGTAAATTCTCTGAGAACAAAAGTTATTATGAAGAATTCTAAAGCAGGGTGGTTTTACCTGAACAAGGATTGTCTCGATTGCCTGCCTGTTTCCCCCCAAATCCAAACCCACAGCAACAACAACCAAAGCACAGTGGGAGTCAATGGGAGCTGGCTGAAAGAACAGTGTTCAGTTGTCCATCTCTGGTCAGAGACGTGAAGAAACAAAAACCAAAGCTATCACCAGTGAAGTCACAGAAGTGATTTTGAAGAATTTTTTTACCTTACATTCATTAAATTGGTAACTGCTAGAGGAATGACTTGTAGCACTGTTTTGCACACACAGATGAATTGCAGTTAATGTGAAATACTTAGAAGTGGGACATTTTTCTGACATAAATCTCTTGTTTATAAAATAGAACAAGGTTACTCCAGCAATTTGGTCTACTTGCTCTTTGCAGGGTTCACTTGGTATCGTGATCCTGAATTTATTTCCCTCTGCCTCACAGGTCAAACTTGGCTGGAGCCATGGCTCAAGCTGATCACCAGAAAAAGTAGTCTGTAGTCTGTAGTCTGTTCAGCAGCTATTTCACAAAGCCACACAAACAGATGAGATTTCAAGGAACCACAGAGCTAGCAAGGAGGTTTCTAGAGAACCTCTAAGTATCCATGATTCCAGCATGGTCTTGCCAATGTCTCTGCCATTTCTTTCATGTTTGTTTAAGCTGAACTTGAAGACTACTGTAATGGAAACAGTATAGACCGGATGGCCTGTCCCAGTGCTATTCTTAGTGCTTAGGAAGGTTTTTCTCCCATCTAACCTATTCCTACTGCAATTTAAGAGCTTTAACTCTCATTTCTTTTCATTGTGAACCCAAAGACATGGTTGTTTCTTTCCACTTGCAGCAGACTTTTATTTATATATAAAATATATGTTTAAAATATTTAATAATGTATAATAATTATATATATATATATAATATTTTTATTTATGTATTTACATGAAGTTGATTTTTTCCTTCCTTAGTGTAGTAGTTTATGCTTGCACCTATTGATCATTATCCTGAGTTGTCCTTTCCAAGTATCTCATTGGTGAACATCACTTAACAAATTGTCATCATGCTCTCAGTGCCCCTGCCATATATCTCTAATTAGCACCATCTCATAATGTAGGAAGACTCTACTCTATTGCTTTGGTCTATAATGTAATAGAAAATAGTCTCAGACACATATGGTGCCACAGTCTAAAGATGCGTCCATTTTTTACTCTCTAAGTATATTTTTCATGCACTTTGGATCAACCTTGCAATATACATAATTTCCTTTTCTCTTCCGGTGTCCTTAGTGATTAACATAACTTTGAACTTTTATACATATTTTGTAGAATCAGAAAGTAGTTCAAAGGGAGCCATTATGTACACCAAGGTTCTGGACCATCCTGTATTCTGATAGCATCTGGACATCACAGTTCTTTTGTGCCAGACATTAAAGGCATTGATCCTAGGTGTGTGTTTTTGGGCTTCTTCATAGATAGAATGCATTGGACAAGTAGTTTCTCTTGGTAGATTAGCTTTTTTGTTAAGGAAAAAAGATACTGAGATGTGTTCATTTATACAAACAAGATCTATTTTAATGAAATCAGAATAGAAAAGAACAGAATTATGAATATTTCACTAAGAATAAACATTTAGATAAAATTTAGAGTGATGATAGAAATTAATTTTTTAAGATTTTTATTTCATGTATGTATGTATGTATTGAGTCAAGAAAGTATCTATGATTGGGGTATTGGTTTTTGCTGGTTTATGTCACTTTATGAGAAAAGTTTTGTGTGTCTTTTATTTTCATTTGAGTTGAGAAAAGAGAAAAGCAGAATTGTGTTATTTGCTACAGAATGGAAAGCCCATTGTTTCCTAGTTCTGCCTCTCCTATGGATTCCAGGAAACTGCAGTTTTTGCATCGTGTATGACTGCAGCAAAATAATATGGATTACAAATCATTAGTTTAATCAAAGGAAACCCATCTTTATCCTGCACAAACTGCTCTCTGGACTTTGATGCAGACAGGAACCAGGCTAGTTCCAGGTTTTGTCTGACTGACCATTTAATTCAAGGTAGAATCCACCAACTAAACTATTATAATCTCGGGGGGGGGGGGGGGGATGAAAACTGTAGGATATATATATAAAAACAACACCATTGTATCATAGAGAGTAACTATTCACCTTTTGAAATATAACCAGAGGATCAGAGCATCAGCACTAACCAGCTTTAAGACATACTTCTCTGGACAAGGTATAATTGAATGGAGGAAATCAGCATCACAAGATGTTTCAGAGACCAAGATCAAACATACATTTAATGAGGCTGGAACACTGGGGGAAAGGTCCAGCAAAGGCTGTCCAACATAGAGATATGAAGGCAAGCTCCTACTCAGAAAGTCCTTAGTCTGTTGATGACTGGACACGTGTACTGAAGGATGAGACCCTTTTCTCCCATTTTTTCTCAAAACATTTGCCTCTGTTAGAGAGAGGGAAATAGGCTGAATCTTTGAGGTTTTTCCCAGTTCATCCGTTTTTCTGTTCCATGTAGTGCTCGTCTGCATAGAGTCTAAGCACTTCTAAATAATCTGGGTAACCAGG
Source organism: Sylvia atricapilla (assembly GCF_009819655.1). NCBI lineage: Eukaryota > Metazoa > Chordata > Aves > Passeriformes > Sylviidae > Sylvia > Sylvia atricapilla. The sequence goes on from NC_089140.1 coordinate 130,466,146, forward strand.
CTGACAATTGATGCTACAGTCAGTACCCTTTTAGATGCAGGAATGTTCTGTGAGTTAGTTAAAGTGTTAGATGAATTAGTTGATGAATTATTGATGAAGTCTTTCCTTTGAGCTTTTGTATAATGTAACTCCAATGCTCTCATCCTGCAGCGAGGTGCCTGCAGCTTCCTGCTTGGCTCTGAAAGGCAGTGCATGGCAGATGGGAAGGGGAAAGGGTAAGAGGGAAAGTGAAGTGGCAGGCATAGAGCTGTGGAAGGTGGTGGACTTTCAGCCTTCTAGGATAACTACTCATAAACAAGAGCATCTTATAGTTGATTTTCAGATTTAAGCCAGTGTTGTGGTTTTACATTTGCCAAATTTCGTTTACCAACTGGGAAATAGGATTTTGGGAGAAAAAGGCAAAACAAGCATAACTTAAAAGTAAAAACAGATAGATTTTACTAACATACACTAAATAAAAAGAGAGAGAGAAAAAAAAAGAGACATTTAAACACCTTTCCCCCACCACCTCCTTCTGTTCACTTTTCCACTCAACACAGAGAGAAAACTGATTTTCAGTCAGTTGCCACCATTTAAACACAATCTTATATTACCTTGGGAGAGGAGCCTCTCTAGGGTTATGGAGAACACGCCACAAGAAAAGGTCTGGTGGCTTTCAAGGCCACAGATCTGCAACCGCCTGGAATTTTTGCAGATTCTGTGCAGTCTCACCCATATAACAGTTTTCCATGCTGTTTATGGGCTTCCACATGTTTGGGTAAAAAACATGTTTTAAGAATGCTTTTCCAGTACAAAACAGGGATTTTCTTCCATCTCTAAAATCACCTCTATCTCAAAAGAAATAGAGACCTCCTTATTCTTTCCCAGGAGCCAGGGATATAATCTATTCAAAATTCTCAATTAAAACCCGTGTATATCAGTACACACAGCCCTTTGGCTAGAACTTGCATTCCCCTAAGCAGCATTAGGATATTACAAAAACAGTCCATTTTTCCATAATTTACATCTAGAGAAGTCTGGTCAGAAATGTCCACTTCCTCCATCCCATCTTCCAATAGTCTTTCTCAGTTCTTTCACTGACTTTATCTCAATGCTGTCTCTACATTCTAAATCCCTCTGTCTTCCACGGAGGAGGGAAAAGGGTTGATGTCTTTGCCCAGAGTCCTTTTTTCCTGTTCTCCAGCAGACTCCCAGAACTTCAAGGCCACAGGTGATGGTGGGGGGAGGAAGGGAGAAAGGGAGCATTCTCAGGAATGCTGATGGATGAAACCTCCTCCACCCCTGGTCAGATCTAAAGCGACTCAAACCTGAATCAGCTCCCTGGAGCTCTGGAGAAAAGTTCTTAAAAGTCTCTCCTCCTTCTGCCCAGCGGCTCTGGCAGCCAAGGCCCAGAGCACGGCCACCGTGGTCCTGGCGCAGGGCCACACTGCTGGTCTGCAGTCCTCCTCCTCCTCTCCCCATCGGAGGAGCCAGGAGGGGACAGAGGGGACACGGCCAGCCCCGGCCACTGTCCCACAGGCAGGGTCCCCTCTCGAGGCCCGGCAGCCTGGCCCCGGGGGGACCAGCCCGACCCTGACCCACGAGGTGATGTTACCTCCTTGCCGGCCAGAAAAGGAAAGGGACGAGTCACCTGGGACTTGTGATTTAAGACTGGTTTCCAGAGGCGTAGAAATCACTCTTAATCATCAGCCAAGCTGTCAATTCATGCTAGAACTGTTTTAGGGAAAAAAAACCTTTCACATTCATGCTAAACCACCACAGCCAGATATAAGCAGGAAGTGTTAATGATACCAATTACTGTTATTGACTCCTTGTGCATTATTTCTGTTCTGTGTTTTAAAAGCGCTAACTGAATTTGTAGGCAGATAGGACATTGCAGGAGCAGGCCTTCATTTCCAAATTACAGAGACTCTGAGATAAACTATATGGGTTAGAGACATATTTTTAAAAATAATAAAAGACAGTTACTAACTGTCTTTTCATTCATACTGCAGAGCAGAATTGGGGGCTGCTATGTGTGCTACAAGTGTCACTGAAGGAAGTCTGAAGACAAATACTGCTGAAGGCTGGGCAGTTGTGATTTTTTATTGCACCCAGGCATTGACTGGTGCATCTTGGAGCCTGACCCAGGCCCTTGCATCCATAGCAGCCACTGGAGAAAGGCACGCACAGTTTTGTGGGCTGCTCTGCGCTCACACAGTCTGCACTGGTTTCAAGCAAGTCGTACTGCAGTCTCATTTTGTTGTCTCTGTTCAAAGGTTGCAGAAATTGATGATCACTAATGGCCAAAATCCCTCGTTTTGGCAAAGCTTTGATTAGCCTTTGGGGGTGGGGTTTTTTCCCATGCAGAAGGACTAGGGAGATTCCTAAGATATTTGCATAGAACTGCCACTGCCAGCCTTGAAATTGGTATTAATGCTCCAGCCACCATTACTCTTGAGCTTGGAATCACCAACAGCATGAAAGAAGTCAGGCTGGGTGGGGCAGCTCTCACTCCCTTGCTGAATTGCAGTGTGAGAATCACAGGCTGATCATGTCAGGGCTTCAACATCCTGCTGCAGCAGCTTGTTTTCTTGGACAATTTTAGCCCTTCTGACTTCAGCTAAGAAACAGATTTCATTGTGCAGCTAAATCTAATCAACAAGTTTTAAACATCTTAATCTTGAAAACTGCCTGAATTATACACATCTTTAATTTTAAATCCCTAAGATATGCTAAATGGGAAGCATTGAGAGAACTTAATTAGTCTGCCTACTTCTTCCTATAGTTCCTAATTATTATGTGTACTTTTTTTGTCCACCAACACTGCTAGCTAGATTTTAGGGCAGATGTTCCTGTGCAGTCATCATTAAAAGTACATGCATTGGATGCTCTTGAAGCCTCCAAGGGCTCTGCATTTATGTCTTTTATTTCAGGATGCTTGGGGGGAAGAAGGGATCATCACACACTTAAATGTCTTTTGCTTTCTGTATCTTTTCCATGCAGCTTCTCTCTTCCAGTCAAACAAATAGCTGCCAGGAAATGTGTTAAGGGTATAATGGTTTTGAGACATAGTCCTCTGTTTTTGAGAACATTATCTGAGATGAAAAACTTTTTCACTCAGTATACTCAACCCAATGACAATTTCAATATCCCTTAACCTAGGTAATGACTTTGTATTTCGAATTAGAGAACAAGAGGGAAGGGACTGCCTGTGGTTCATGGAGCCTGAGCTAAGAGAGTACTGAGGAACACTGTAATAATTTAACAGATATGAAAGCTCCTGCCTGCTGAGCCAGCTCTCCTGCATCTGTGGAAATGGCCAGGATCACTGCTTTGCTCATGGCATGTGTCAATTCTCCCCAGCCAGACCTCTGTTGGTTTCACCTCCCTGAGCTCTTTGAGACATGGTTTGCCCCCAGCTCCCATTACATTGACCTGGGCAAAAACATATGTCCCCCAGTTTTAGGTGTAGAGCATCATTTTTGCAGGAAAAAAAAATAAAATTAAGTGTTGCATACATGTCCCCGTCATGGACGGCATTATTCCTTGCCTTTTGCTGCTTTTTTTCAGATCATTCTCTTCTTTTTGATTTGCATTGTGTTTTAAATTCGTTGAGATAGGGAAAAATGTGGTTGCTCTTCTACTGTTTCAAGGAGTGAATGTTTGTCCACTCCATTTGCTAAAATAGATAGGGGTAAAGACACCCCGGGTGCCTCATCTGGTTCCACATAAGCCTTGGGCTCTTGATACACAGCACAAAAATCTAATTATTGAAGTAGTTACTGTTTTCTCCTGTGCTACACCCTATTTTTCCAAACCCAGAGCCACCCTTGGAATCCCAGCAGTGAACCCTGCTGGCAGTGGTGGGAGGTAATGGCAGTCTGTCAGCCTGGAGACACTTAACTGTACTGTACTTACCTGGAAAGAGTTACGTATCTAAAATCTCACTTGTGTGTTTTTTGAGCCTGAAAGGAATATGTGACAGGGGAAATATTCCCTTTTTCACTCAATGCATTCTAATTTCTGTGGCTGCATTTCCAAAAAGGTTGTGCTTTTTCTTCACCTTTTCTGATGAATCTGATAATAGCTGAGGCTAAGGTCAGACTACCCAGGACTAATGTGACCTACCAGTTTTTCTTCTTTTGTGTCAGTTCTTGTAGGAGTGGGAAATGGAAACTATTCAACCAATAATCATGCACAATTATTTTGCAATGATGGGCCTTAAAGCAAGAAAAATCCTCCTGTCTTTTTTTTTTTTTTTTTTTTTTTTTTTTTTTTTTTTTTTTTTTTTTTTTTTTTTTTTTTTGCTATCAGATACCTGTTAGTTTAAAGTGAGGATGCAAAGTGAGGATGTCAAAGTAAAAAAGTAAAATAAATATTGGCCAGAGTGTAAAAATTTTTCATTCAGGTTATTTTTAGCTAAGATTTATAATCCCAGTTTGACTATTTGTTGCAGTACTTTGAATATATAGCATGCCATTCGGTTTAGCAAGTGTGCATTTGGCTCCTGAAAGTTTTTTAATTATGTGTGAGTTGATATATAGATATGTATGTATATATTGATATTTGTTTTTATGTATCTGCTCTGTAAAGAGAGTCTTCAATTTGTGTATTTGAAAGGAACCAATAGTCTAATGACGTTATGATGCTGAAAACTTGCATTTGGGGAGCATATCTTTCTCCTGTGGAAGGCAAGCATAGCAATCCGGAGATTAAGAGTTTTTTTAAGGAATGTCTTAAATTCTAGCTTTTCTCTATTAAAATAATTCTAATAATTTGGTAATAATATGGGCTGCTAACAAATATCATCACTGGGTCTTTTTCTCTCTTGCATTAGTCTATAGGTGGTATTTGAATGTGGCACCATAAACAACTTTACAAGAATGTACTTGCCTTTGATTTCTTTGACTAAATCCAAATTGAAATTACTTCCATTTATATAGCCGTAAACATTGCTTTAAGTTTTAGCATGGACACAATATACCAGAAGGATGGTGGGTAATATTTAAAGTAATAGAGGTGTATTTGCTTTTTAGTCTGTAGGGTTTGGTCACTGTTATCAAATTATCTGCATTTATTGAATCATATGTAAAATGTTGTGTCTTTTGGAGTTGCTTAGAAATTTCTGTAAAAGTACATGATTTTTAAATGAGCCCTTGCAGATTTTTAGTAACAAATGATGAAAAAATATATATTGATCCTTGATTTCTGCAAAATTATGATTGTAATGAAGATAATCAGATTGATTCTGGAGGAGGATTTTCAAAGCTGTACTCAACAGCTTGACACTCATGGCAGCTGGACTCACTAGTGGCTCTGTTTCTGTACTCTTTCACCCAATCAGTGTTTGCAGTCCATGTTTTAAATGAGGCCTTCAATCATACAGGTTTAATTTGAACAAAACTAAAGTAAAGCTCAACTTCATAAGAAAACAGTGTAGTAAAGCATAGAATGCAGTAAGCCTGTGTTTAAGGCAAATTCTATTTGCACTTACTGATGTGACTGAGGATCTTGCAGTGAAATCAAACCCTTTTCAACTTAAAATTAATTGTCAGCTTCTAGCATTTTGACAAATGCATTTGCACTGTGACAAAATAGCAATTACAGCAACTCAAATTTACAGGTAGGAAGAGTTGTGCTAGTTAGGGACATTGATTTATTCACTTTGTCTTCTTCTAGGATTAGTTCTGCTCTGTGGATAAGCCAGAGCCCACATACAAGTAGTGATACACTGCAGAGTCAGATCAGGTGTAAGGAATTTCTCTACTTCCTTACTTGAAGGACAGAAATTCTTTGATTTCCCCCTTTCTTTTTCTAATGAAGCCCCATGTAATTTCATGGAACAGAGAGATTCTGAGATTGTGAAGAACAATGTTGCAGCAGCTGTCTTCACTTGTACCTTAATTATTTTTATCTTTCTGTTTTGTTTTGTTCTTTTGTAGTTTTGCTGACAAAAAATATGCAATCTGTTACTTAAAATATTGAATAAATACTCATTCCTGCTACTTTATGTTCATCACCCATCGGATAACGTGATTTTAGACTAGGGCAGAAAGGTTTTGTGGTTCTCTGAACCCTAATCCCAAGGGGGGCTTGCCGCTGAGGTGTCCTGCACTATAGGTGGGCCAGCTGAGAAAGATGTGAAGGGAGCAGTATTGGTGCAGTGCTGTGCTCCATTTCACTTGCCTTTTGCAAACCCTACAAAGTGTCCCTGGACCTGTAGGCTTTGTGGCTTTCTGGACCCCAACCCTAAAGACTGAAAACTCCCTCATTTGGACAGTCCTGAACCTTGAAATAAGATTTGAAGATCTGTTTCAAGAGCTTCTTGAAGAAGAAATAAGATTTGTTTCAAGAACTTCTCAGCATTTTTATTACTAATGAACTAGATAAATATACTCTGGTTTGGAGATCAAATGAAAAAAAATTTCATTTAGATATTGATTAGATCAATATCTAGAGCACCTAACACGTTGTGAAATAACTTAGTGGTTTAAAACTCATGTATGCATTACTCAAGTAACCACAGATAATTTGAAGGATATTTTATTGTTGTAGGCATAGTATATTCTTCCAGATTTGTCTTATAGTCCTACATCAAATTCCATCATGAAGAGTATGATACTGTCAGTGGGGTGCAAAACTAGAGACAGTAAAACCATTGGTCATCCTGTGGGCATGGTTGAATAAATGCAGTTTTGGTTTCTGTGATATAAAATACAACAGACTTGTAGTGTGCTTAGGATGTATTTTGCTTAAATTAGGTGACTTGTTTGGGGGTTTGGGATTTTTTTTCATAACTAGTTAAGCACCAGAACTGGCTCTTTTCACCACCATCTGGGCAGAAGAGAGCTCTGTTTAGTTGGGTCCTATGAACATTGGTGTTTCTAGCTGTGGACTACTTGGTGGGAAGGCTCCTGCAGGAACTTTGTGATTAAACATCCAGCTGTAATCATATTGAGGAGGGAAGGCTAGAGCAAATGAGAACCTGTGTGTTTCCTCTCTCTCCAGCATCCTCTGGAAAAGCAGGCCTAAAGGCTTGCTTTAAACTGATTTGTGAGTTTTTGCAAAATACAAGGAAGCTTCCTGAATGGATTGAAAATGCAAATTAATGCAGACAATTACTGCAAACAGAAATGCTACTCAAAAGCTTGACAAATGGGTAATTTTTATGGTTCTCTCTCCCCACATGTGACTTTTAAACAGTCTAGGGGGTGTGTCTTTCCACTGGGGTGATTCTGGAAGTTGTTGGAACAGGGTGGAGCAAGGGTCTAGCCCTAGGTGTTAACAGGAAGCTCTTGGGCTAGCTGAGAATGTTGAAGAAAGCACTTCAGTAGTTTGGGTTTCTAAGCAACCTTATAATGTCAGCTACATGGTGCAGTTTTACAGAGAGTATAGAGACACAGAAATGCATTTGGTCAGGAAAGATGGTTCAAATGGGTCCCAGTATTCACTTGAACCTTGTGTGTGACATTTAAAGCTTAATGGCTTTAAAATAAATCGCATGCTCAATATTTAACTGCTTTACTGAGCTGAGACATAAACAAACACATGAAAAAGAATTCTAAATTTGAGAAACTGCTGATTTTGCAATGACTTTCATTCCACTTACAGTGTTCAAAAGATGTAAAATGTAAAGGATACAAAATGTAAGGGATTTATAAATCCAACAATCACTTTTGCAACTATCAAATTTTTAAGTTGTCTCTGCATAACATATGTAGGCATATACTTTAAAAGAAATCACAAATTAAATAACTTCTATTAAAATATACACAATACATACAAACATAAACAAGTATATAACACAGATACATAATCCTTCTAAATCTGTATGCTCTAAGTAGGGAATCCCCTAAATAATGATCTGTGTTGTAGTTAACAAGGGTGGTCACAGATCCAAAACACAAAATACAAAAGTAATTCAGGAGTCCATATTGCTTCGGAAGAAAGAAGTCATGCCTCACAATCTAGTAAGCCATTTTCAGAAGAGTTTGTAACCATTTTTGTAGCTGGATCTGGTCAGTAAAGTACAGTGAAGTCATCAAAAGCCCTTGGATCAAAGACTATAGAGGAAGAATGTACTGTGAGGTGAGAGGTATTTCCCTACTTCAGGGTAAATACCTGATTTTAAAAAGATAGAAAAAATTGTCATTCTTGTTAATGGAGAAAGTCTTTATTAGGCTGCCCAGTCACTTTTTTTTTTTTTTTTTTTTTTTTTAATGTTCACAAAACCCCCCTGTTAGCTGCAAAGGGAGTGAACAGCAAGAATAGCAAGTTGGCAAAGTTTGCTTCAAATATTTGGTATCAAAACTAAAGCTGACTGTGAAAATGTGACGGTAATCTTATCGTAGAAAATATCTACAGAATACAACAACCAGTGACATTTTTGTGTCAATAAATGTGGAGTGATGCAGCATAGGAGCTATGGATACAGAGCAACAGGATGTTATCTTCAAGAAGAGTGATCTGGGAGTCACTGTGGATAATTGTCAGAAATTGTCAAGTCAATACCCAGGGAAGGTAAAAAACACAGTGTTTCATGCAGCTAAGGAAGGAAGGAAGGGAGATAAAGCAGAAAGCATCCATAGAAGATGTGTTGTGGTGTGCTGCAGTCACATCATGGGTCCATTCGTATGCTGGTGTTTGCAGGCAGTACTGGGCTTCTCATCTCAAGAACAGTGAAACACAGATAGAAAAGGGACAAGAGTCACCAGAAGCCTGCATCCTCAGAGATATTGAATCATTTCTGCAAGAGAAGGATTATTCAGCTTGGGAAAATGCTGCTTTTAGGTTAGTGTTAGGTGTGATTAAACTGTGTTAAGCCACCAGTGGTATGAAGCTGAATGAAAAAATGGAGGGTGCTGCTCCTGCAGCTCACAAAGTGAGAACTGTACTGAGCCCACACAAAATACTCAGGCACACCATGCATTGCCACACGGAGCTGTAGGCAGAAGTGTAAAAAGGTTCAAAAATTAGTGATGAGTGGGCCTATGGAGGATCTCTCCATCCCAGAGAGTGAAACAGCATGTGGGTCATGTTTAGGCAGCATCAGGTAGGGAGACTTACCATTTTCTCTTTTTTATTAAAAAAAGAACCTTGACAATTTAAGACAGAGGTTGGATGAATGGAGGAAGAACTTCCATGCTTTTTAGGGTTGAAGATTTATCTGGGGTTTTATGGTTTTTTTCCCAGTCAAGGGCTGTTAAGGATGTCATTTTAGAGCCTAGTCAACCTGTGCTCTATGGAGCAGCACAGCTTCGTTCCCTGGCACCTCATTTCACAGCATTTCATGCAAGTTTAGGTTGGATCTCCTGCTGTCACTGGTCCTCTGATGCAATAAGTGAAAGGTTAATGCATTGCAAAAGTAACTGTGATAATCCTGAGCTGTAATTTAGTCTGTTTAGTGTATCCACAGGATTAATTCTGAAATGCATTAAGCAAAACAAGAAGTAATGCAAACTACATATTGTCTCCCTTACACTCTAGTCTCATTTAATTAGTAACTGAAAGAACCACCTGAAAACTTTCCGTCTGTCTTGTTGTTTGAATCATGGATTTTAAAGACTTTTGAGAGAGTGACTCAGGAGGTGAAACAGCAGGGCTTCTGATGTTATTTATAAGCTCTGTACTGGAAACTATTTCAGTGTCGGTAGCCATGAAACTCAAGCAATTTAGCCTGTAATTTCATCATTTGAGACTAAATGACAGGAAAACGAATGCTGTCAGTGCCCCACTAAACAGCATTAGCTCTCTCCATTGCCTCTGCTTACTTGAAAAATGGATAATTAAATAATTGGCATTAAGGCCAGCTGTCAGCTACAGGTTGTCCCACAAAGGAAAAGGTTAATATGAGCACCAAAATACATGCAAGAGATGTCTGCAGTAATTGGGTTTTCATTACAGTAGTAGCTTTGCAGGCTGAGGTTAGGCAGGGGCAGCACACAAAACATCTGTATAACACCTAAAACGAGCAATCAAGCACTCTACAGCAAAAGAGCTGTTGAGGCACTGATAGAGCATTCCAGCCAGCCCACCATAACACAGCTACCATTGCAGCAGATTTGCTCTCTGACCACTTGAGATTTGTGACTTTGCTGGGTTTTAGAAAGGTGCAAAATTAGAATAAAAATAAATACGAATTTGTGTTCCTATTCCTATCTTTCATCTGTTTTTCCTTTTGTAGGTCTTTGGCACATATCTTTTGAAGGAAAAGCCATGTGTCTTCTTACTTCTGCCCTGAAGTTTTGACCTTTCAAAATGTGTGAGGCAGAAATGCTCCAGCTATGAGAAGGGAGAGGTTATTGATTCTATACTGTGTGTGAGGAATAGAATGTTGTTAACTTCTGTGATTATGCTTTCCTGGTACATACCAGTTTTTGACTGCATAGGAGATTTTGGTATGTCCCTTTGCTTCTTTTTTCATTATTTTTGAGTACTTGATGTAAAAGAAAAAGACATTTATATTTCATTAGGATTTGCTTTATTTTTAAGGCATTATAGATTTTTAGTACATTCCTGAATAATGTCATTGGCATGAAAAAGGTCCAAGATTGGAATAAACTTGAAAATTAAGTAAAAGCATTTTTCCTGTTTCTTAAAGAAAAAGCAGGAAACAAAAGCAATATTTTATAGATGGGCAAAAAGGAAGCTGTCATTTATAGCCAGGGAAATCACTGCAGAAATAAAAATAAGGTTTCAGATCAGGCATCTGATGTCTTGACATCTTACTACAAGCAATACCTTTGATAGCATTTAGGTTTGTCTTGACACGAAGGTGAAGCTCAGGCAGGAAACACGTTATATATAAGCCCTTTCTATTTGTATTTTGGAACCATTGAGCAAATTATGCCTTGTTAAGTAGGGCATTTCCAGCTTTGCTGTTAGAAGGTAGTACAGCTTACTCAACAGGAGACTGGCCTCAGCTCAGATGTCAGGCATCTATTCCTTTCTCAGCTGCTGTGAGAAAATGAATGTGTCGTTTCATCTCTGCATGCCCCTTTCATCCTTCAGTCTCTCTTGTCTGTTTAATGTGTATGCTCTTTTGAGCTGGAATCTTTTCTCTTCGGAGAGGTGTGTATATATGTTGCTTAAAATAATGGAGTGGCAGCTCTTTCAGGTTCTCTAGGGACTACTATAAAATGAAACCTGGAAAAGTTACACAGTTTTTTATAAATCATTAGCATATTAACTTCACTGTATAAGGCAACGTACTAGCAGAGGTCAATATCCCAAAGATCTAGCTGTAATATTGAAGACCCAGGACACTCAAGAGAGGTTATAGAAACAGTGGGGATTTTCCCATTGTGTCTGAAAGATTCATGGCATAGTTGTGAAGGTTACTTGAAAGAAAAGACAACTGGGAAGCTATTGAAAGGACTCCATAGCAAACATGTACTGATTCCACAACTCACATTTGACTTCCTTTGTCAACTGAGTGCTGTTTGGTGTATAAGAAGAAGAGAAAGAAAATGTAGGGAGGAATGCAGTGCAAAAATTTTTAAGATGCAAAATTACTTTGAAGTGACTGCATGCTTTCCCCCTTGAAGATATTCATGTTTTATGGAAACTATCCTTGTAATCATTCTGATAATCATTATCTGCTTTTGCAGTTGTTGTTTGCACAAATGACAATAATTTGAGTGCTTAAGTATCTGGCAATAGAGTTTAATTCTAGTTATGACAGCAGTGCTTATGAAGGCAGTAGTGCCTGACAGAGTGACAAGAAGCAGTGGTCATCATTGACCATCATTCATTTTATGGTTCATGCATCCTTTTACCTCAACAGCGGCATCTCATCTTCTTAAGCTGGGAATAAGACCTTTGTCTGTTTATTAATGTGGGAAGAATTGGTGTTTGCTATGAACACATTGTAAGGCAAGTCAATACTTATCATCAGCTAATGAGTACTTGAATTGGGCATTTCATGCTGAGATCAGAAGCTAGAAGGGATGGACTGTTTTTCAGAATTCCTCAATGTGTGTGTATTTTCATCAAGACACTCTTATGTAGCTAATTACTAAAAATACATTATCAGTATGAATTACCAAAGCAGCTGCTTTTACCTGCCTTATGCAGTGCATCAAACCATATCTGGTTATGCAGAGAATCATCAAATGACAAGGAATGAATTTGAAGAATATATTTTACATCATGTTAATTCTAAGAGATGCCTGAAAGACCCAAGGCACCATGGGTTAGAGTGCCACAGAACGGCTGAGTTTGGCAGGCACCCCTTGAGATCGCCTAGTCCAACTCCTCTGCTTAAGCAAGGTCAGCTGCACCAGGTTGCTGAGGACCATGTTCTGTCAGGCTTTGAATATCTCAAAGGATTGAGGCTCTGCAGCGTCTCTGGACAACTTGTCCTAGTGTTTGACCCTGGGGGATCACCAGTGGCACAAGACAGCTGCTGATGCAGTAACATGTATTAAATTAGTTAACTAAACTGTGCTAAAGAGGGTTTTCTGTCACCTTGTACTATGAATTATCTTCATACTATGTTATTGAAGCTGTAAATTATTAATTTTCTTCAGTTTTTAATTTTCAGTATTTTTGATGCATTCAATAATACATACAGCATTTTTAGCAGTGGTTTTTAACATTCCCTGTTTTCATGCCCCAGCACCTATTATATCCAGCTAGAAGCACTTTCTCACTCTTCCTTTTGGTCAGCAGTGTTCCTTATATGGCTTGCATTGCTGTAAAAGTGAACAGACTGAAAAAGGACGATTAAAGAGGGTTGTTTGGCAAACATCTGCTTTTTTCTCTTTATAGCTGCTCTGCAAATGCAGGGAAAAAAGTGCATAAAATGTGGCAGCGTAGCACCTAGCCCATCTCTTGGCTTTCTGTTCAAGTATTGGTTCCACCTGGAAATCAGAATTAGATATATGGTACACACTTACATAACACCACCCAATTGAGGGTTTTTAAGTACTTAATTAAAGCTTACAGACTTTCAAGCTTGTATGCTGTTCCCTTTCTAGGTGGCTAGCATGGACATGGGTGAATAATTTACAGGTCTATGAGCCATGGCTTCTCATCTGTTTTACTTGACTCCTAGCTTGGTAAAAATAAGCATTTGTTATTGACTGTTGTTCCTGAGACAAACATTATACAAAAACAACAACAACAAATTATGCTCACAGCATTGCTTCTTCTGTTAGATTTTTAGAAAACAGGCTGTAGGTCCACATGGACTTTACTGAGGTAACCCAACATGACTGCAGTCTGCAGGGCTCTGCAGAACTTGCCTCTTCACGGTCTCAGCAAGGGTTGGTCTCAGCCCTGGATGCATTGACTGGTGAAAGGGCACTCATCAGTGTCTCACTGCAGCCTGGCGACCTCTGGCAGCAGAAATGTCTGCAGGCAGCTGACATCAGCATGGAGGAGTCTCAAGTTTGAGGCAGGAGACTTCCTTGCAATGAAAATTGCTTGCAGTCGTATCTGCGCCCCAGAGTGCTTCATGTCCAGAGGTCTGCATGAGGCCCTCAGCTGTAAACTCTTCTTGTGCTCAAAGTCAAGAGCGTGGATTTTCACTTTCATTTCTAATTAAATGGGATAAAACTGTTTTCATAGGGTCTTTTCCATAGTCTCTCAAATTGTTTGCAGGTCACTGGTGTCAGTGCTAGCCCACATGACAGAGACAACATGGCCAGGTTGAGAAACTTTTGATTTTCTTGCACAGTAATTGCTTGATGTCAAAGTCGATAATTTTCTGATTTATAAAATCAGTTCCGAGAAAAAAAAAATCTTTTCCAGTGTTTTAGAGAGTTAAACATAACAAAGCAAAGGGTATTTGGTTTTGTTCCACTCACAGGAATAAAGTGCTGTTCTGAAAATCCATAGTTACTGTGATTAGTGAAATTTCTATGACAGAATCTGAGCAATTTTTGTCTTGAGTTTTACAGAAGTGTTCAAAAACTGTAATGGGATTGCTTCAACAGCTTAACTTGTAATGTGTCTGTAGTGCAGAAGTCCATTGGTTAAAGAGCTTATCATTGTTTAATTCTTTTATGATTGCATATATGTAAAAGGATTCAGAAAAAGAATTTAAAAGTGAGTATGACTTGACATAAATTTAATGCTACAATTATTAGAACATAATTCAGGACCTGTAACCTACCCAGTGACTTCTGCGGGATTGCAATGCTTCAAATCAGGAGCAAACAGGTCATTTAAGAACAAAAGAGCTTCTTAAAATAAAATCAATCACAATACTGTATAACCTTAGGCTGTAACATTTGGTCTTTTTGCTTATCATCTCTCTTATGAAAGGATCTTCACCTTGGATGAAATTAAAATCAATTTACTTTCTATTCCTTTTCTCTAAAATAGCAGTGCACTGAGCCATCCAAGTCAGTCCCCATTACAGCAAGAGAAACATGTCTGTTACCCAGAGGGAGAGCTGGACTCTGTTCTGAATGATTGTTTGAGTGATCAAAAGATATGTATTATAAGAATGTACAGTTATGCTGTGGGAAATTTTGCTTTCATTCTCTTCAAAGGCTTCAGGCATCTCAGGAAAACCAAGAAAAATCGTAACAGTAAGTCTTAGGAACACACATGAGTTTATCAAAGCCCTCATCGTCTAATACTGATTTCCACTGCATGTAAATAAATATATGAATAATTTATGTACTTCATCTTTATAGTCAAACAATCCTGGAGGTTTTTTCCCTCTTACTTGGCATGGCAGGAGTATCCTCAGTCCGTGTTTCTGCCTGCATCTCACAGCTCTTACTTGTGAATTCACACCAGTTCTCTGGGTTTGTAGACCATGAAAGGAGTGGGTCTTGTGCTAAGTGGGAGCTGTGCACCTCTTAGCCCTGGTCAGGAGGCAGGACCAGGAAGGAATCAATGCAAAGGAATTGCAAGCAGTGAATGGGTGTGGTGAGGGAAAATATCGAATTTACTTATTTTCAAAATCTGATGTGGAATTCTGTTAATGGTGGAATGGTTGTTGACATTACAACAAGGTGGATGGAGGCAGATAAAACTGGAGGAGAGGCAGAGGTAATGAACTGGGAAAGAAGGAAATTCAAGGAAATAGGGGTTTAAAGAGGGTCAGTGGGCACTGGAGCAGAGAATAGCCAGGGTAATAATCCTCTGCCAGCATCTCTGCTGTGGCTCCTTGTTGGGGGGCAGCTTCTCCAGCTCATCTTGGCTGTGGTCTGCCTTGAGTGATTCCAAGCATTATTTGTGCTCCTTGAGCCCACCTGGCTTGGGGAAAATAGTCTTTCCCTTCCCAAATGGTCCCAGAGGGAATCAGTTGTGGGAAGAATGGTGATTTCACTCAACTTGCTTCTATCCCAGCTGATGAGGACTCTGGACTGCGAGAGGAATGTAGTCCTGGCATACCTGGGTTACCCCAGATTAGCTGCAAACTTGTTCTGAAACAGCACATCCTTGTGATGAACATTCCAAAGAGTTCCCCAACACAAATAACATCAAGGAAAGGATTCATAAATCAGTTGTAACTCATCAGTGGAGAACAGGGGAAGCTGCTGCTGTGGAGTTACTGTAAGGATTTTCCTGCTCGAACTCTGTTAGTTTCAGAAGAAAATGGATGCAAACTGTTGCTGAGGAAACGAGTCTCCCAGGGGAAGGTTTGCTTTTCCCCTGTGTGAATTTTTGCTGCCTCATGCTCACATGAGTCAATTAACCTAAAACCTACAAACTGCACATGGCACAGCTCTATACCATCACAGTTATTTTATTTCAGATATATTATGCATTTTATACAGTTACATGTGGCTTTCATAATAAACAGCCCAGGAACAGATTCAAGTTTATATTCCTCTTTAAATATTTGTATTCCTATAATGGAACTTTGCCCATTTTTCTCTGTAGGTGCCAGCTTGCATGATGACATCAATAAATACTTCTGGTTTCATCATTCTCAAGGGGACACGATGACAGTTCAGGATCCAAACCAGATGAATCTTTGTGCTGCTGTTTGGACTGTTGTCTCCTATGTAATTGCTGACATGGAGGATATGTTGCCAAGGTAATAAAACAGCAAGAAAAGAGATTTCTGTTCTTCAGTAAAGATTGTAAGTCCACTAATGCATGTGGACTACAGCTGTAGTAAATTCACCTACCCTTGATTTTCTGCTTTATTATCATATCTATTTTCCTCAAAACACAGTCTCTTATGTATTCCTGCTCCTTTTTGCTGTTTTGATTTCTTCCATTTGTGATTCTCACTTAAATGTATTCCTTTAAGAACTTTTTAAATTTCAGATGAAGATATGATACCTCTTTGATATAATAACCATTTTTATGCACAGGGATCTTGTGCAGCAGGAAAAATATACCAAATAAAGTTTTGTGTCAGAATAATTAGTGTGTTGATTTAATGTTCACATTTACTGGTTTTGTTTCTGTCTTTCATTCTACTCATTGGAATTATGTACTGTTAACCAAACAGCCCTTTCTTTTCACTGTTTTAAGGTAATACTGTAGTTTCTAGAATTCTTCTGGTTATAGGACAAATTAATTTTGTCTTTTTTAGTGGTAATATATGGTAGAATGGGCAAATAATAGTCAAAATGTTAAATAACATAATAGTTTTTTAATGGTTCACTCTGAGCTATTTAACTATACAAAACTCAGTTTTCTAATAGTTCAGTCTAATAATAGTTCACTCAGATCCCATTTTAGATCTTATGAGAGGTTCACCTAAGAGTCAGATAAACCAGCACACAGAGGATAGAAAGCCAACAGAGGCCTCCCAGCTCTCCTGTGTCTTTTTGGGCACCTCCTCTTGAAAAGCCATGCGTGTCTTTTTCTTTCTTATGGAAGACTCGCCACAGTGACAGGCAGAGAATTTCATGTGGCAGTTTTTCTGTGAAATGCCATGTTTCAGGAACAACACACAGCTGTGATTTGTGACCTTCAGTACTTGCCAGCTGGTATCCAAACAAAGTGTAAGAGCAGATTTTGATTCAGAATCCTGAAGCCATTCCTATCTGCCCCTCACTTGCAGGGATGGTGTCCCCTGCTGGAGCTGGGCTAGAGAATGCTGGTACAAATTTACTTTGATGGAGGGATTAACCTGGGAATTTGATTCTTATGTACTTTGTTCATTTGGGGGTTGGGGATTATTCTTGCTTACTGACATTATGAATATTCAGATGAGTTTCAGGCATATCTGTACAGAAGGTATAACTGGTCTTGGAGAATATTTTAAGGCATATGATTTCCGCTCATTTCCTTGTGACATGATCCTTGTTTGTGGTTTTAAATTTTACAACAAGCAAACTTAGCGATGTGAATAACTGCTGCAATATAATCAGCACCAAACAACTAATGTTACGAACATGGAGTATTAAACCAAATAGCAGGCAGTCCCTAGTGCTGTTAATCAGTTCTGCTGTTGAACAATTGCTGAATAATGGGCAATTCATTTTTATAGAATTCATAATCATGGTATCTGTTTACTGTGATAATAGCTGTTTTCCATCAAATTTATTAACTATTTCAATATTCCCTCCAAATCATTTCAAGAGCATAAAAGCTGCCTGGAGATACTGTGCTCTATCTTTTTAAAGAAACAATATTGAAATAAAGTCAGCAAAGATTTCTTCTCCTTTCAAGGCATGATGCCTATGTTTCTTTTTGCTTGACAAGAGCATAGTTGGTGGTGCTCACCACTGACAGATCTTCAGCTGTCTCCAAATGCAGCCTTTTGTCCTTTACACGATGAGACTGACTGTTTCCTGAATTGTTGTTCCATATTGTTTTCCCTCAGGGTATGAGGCTTTGTACATCAGAAATTCAAAAGGATGTTCTGTGAAGTTACCTATATTGTTGCAAATCTTAACCTATGCTCTCTTGGAAATGGTGTTTATTTGTGTTTTTCTCTATTGCCTCAAGTCAAATGGAAAATCTCTGGAGTCAAGAATACTTCTCTGCAGAGGAGAATAACATTACAAGTGTGCACATGACAGCACAGCACATGTCAAGATGTGCTTGTCAGCTCCTAAGCAGGAGAATTAACTATTCCCAGGCCAAAAGCAGTAAAAAAACTATGTAAGATGGCTGTAAAAATTAAGACCATGAAGCCCCTGAAGAAAATGTGGCCTTCATGTCTGCATCAGATACACAGCTCAAGAGAGAAGCATTGGTTTTGGAAAAAAAAGTTCAAAAATCAAAATTGCCATGTTATTTTTATAGAAGTAATGAAAATAAAAATATTTGATTTCTGAAATTGAAAAACAATAGTGTTTTTTTTACTTGTAAAACTAAATTTCATTAAATTAAGACATTGTCTCTGATTCGCCCTTTTTTTTCTGATGTGTATTAGTAGACCTAAAAGTTCATCTGTCTATAGTATTCTCCTGATAATCTGCCTGTTCAGATGTACCTCTCTATAATATTGCCATAAATGAGGAGATGCTAATAAATTTCTTCTCTTTCCCGGTGGGATTTTATACCATCTGTGCAATAGGTTATCTTTAGCAATTATGCTTTTCCAATTAGTGGCCATTAAACATGTATCACTTGGTCAATTTTCAATTCAAGAGGACTTCTGAGGTGATCCAGGTAAGCCAACATAACTTTGCCTTCCACTCAAATGATCTTTGAGAATCTTTCTCAACTTTTAATTGAGAAAGTAGTATCTTAGGACATTATTTCTATTGCTATTATTGTGAGGGTCACCTGCCATAAATCTGTGTTCATCATAATTTGATAATGTTCTAGGTCAAAGGGACCATGGGTACATTTCCCTCCAATAAACATTTGGGGTTTTGCTGGCAAAGATCTGTGCAGTGAGAGCTGAAAAAAAAAACAGCACTAGTACTTAAATATATGTCAAAAATTTAAATTTCAAATAATAATTTTCCTCAAGGTATTACAAATCTCTTGCATCTGCTGAGAAGGGAGGCCCCTGGGTAGCCTTTCTTTCAGCTACAACTTGGAGCTTTCCGACATAGTTACAGAGGGATGAGGCCAATACATAATTCATTTACCTGACTAGACTATAGTACAAATGCTGATGAAAAATCTGTTTTCAATACTGCATAATGTAATGTAAGTAATTTTGCCAGTAATAAAAGAAGAATTGCAGGGTAGGTTTGCTTTTGTCCTTCGTTGTGCCAAGACAATAATGACATTTCACTGTCTCTTTGAATGATTCTGTTCTATGTGTTCTCACAAGACTTTCAACTCCCTTAAAATAATTAAAAACAAAGAGAGAGTTGAAGCAGTGCTGATTCTGCTGCTCCATTACAAACATCCTCGGCTCTGTATTTAGTTAGTATTCTTCCCCCATAGCGATCTGAGACACTTCCATTTACTATAAGTAAATATCAAACTGATCTTGATATCTATATCTGTCTCATGAAATATACATACCATCTAAATGTGCCCAAATGATTAATTTACTGCTCTGTAATGATTAGCATGAAAATCTCATCACTGCACAGGATAGAAATGTTGCCACTAATTGCTGGTTGGAGTGAACAATGTTTTCTGCATAGAAGTTAATGATGCATTGCAGCTCTTGAATGGGAAAACTCAAGACTTTCTGAGGGAGAGGATTCTTTCCCTTCTTTTCTGCTAAATGTTAGGACATACTGATCATATATAATAAACAGGAATAGATACAATGTACTAGATTTGTATAATAGAAATGAACTTCCGTTTTTTGTAGTCTTCTGTCTACTGCAAATACATGGAAGCACTGTCCACACACACACTGTGGACTTTCATGGTCATTATTTCTGGAAACTCCAGCTTTTTTTGCACAAAGGTATGGCCAGCTCTGGGCCTGTGATTTGTAGTTACGAGGTCTTTAATAAGTACATTACCTCAATAATCCTGTTTGCGCTTGGAGGAGGGGCCTGGATGACAGCCTTATATCCAACTCTGTGTCTAGCTTGCACTTTGATTTCACTGCAGGACAGATCACCCTCCTGTAGTTTATGTCTTCTGGAGGGTTTTTTATCTTTCACTTTGTTTCTCAGCACTTGTACTGTGGCATAGATATTAGAAGTTACTAACTGACTGAAAAAATCTGTGTATTTTGTGCATTAAGGCTCAGTAACTGTGAGATGCAACTGAAATGACTCTGAAGAGCAGCACATAAGGACATGGTAGAGATCTCCATCACAGCCACCACTTTATCACTGGCCTCTGTTACTGCCACACAGAGATTTAGGATCAATGCAGTGAATTTTTATCACCAGTCATGGTTGTCTACATAACTGTGTGAAAATGAGACTTAGGAAAACTAAAGAGGGAAGAGGGACCACAAAAGCCATAAAAAGAGCAAAGTTATACTGAGTCAGGGACTGTGGCTTCAAGTACCAATGTTTTGCTCTTTGCTTTGCTGTGTGAGTTGGGGAACACTACCTAAACCTCCCTCAGCTCCACTGTTAAATGTTGTTGGTGGTGTTTGATGCTCATGTTTGGTGGAGCCTGATTTAACAACACTGTTAAAAGACATGATGCAAGTAAAATGTAAATTCATAGCTGAGGTTGGAGGAGAGGAATAAGAAGTTAACATCCTCCATCTACATGAGAATTCACCCATAGAACATGTATTTTAGTAATTACTGTTTGCATTTGCAGTAGTTACATTATTCACATTTTTTACATTTACTATTTGACATGAAAAAAAAAGAAATATTCCTGCTTCAAATACTGCCATTTCAAAATAGACTTTGAAGATCAGACGTATCAATTTTAAAGGAATGGTACTTTCCATCTGGGAATGATGTGCGACAATTATGTGTGCAAAATGGTCACAAACAATGCTGTATATATATATGCGTGTGTGTATATATATATATATATATATAATTTCACTACACTGAACTATCACGCACATGCTGAGTATTTCACAGAATCACGGACAGTTTTGGAAAAGGGAATAGGTTAAATGGTTTCCCAACAGTCATGCAGCCAGTCAGTCCTAAAGCTAATTATAGTTTAGTTCCTGCCTCAGCCAAGCTGTGCTGCCCATAAATGAGTTGCTACTTTCTTTTTATACCACTGAGAAAACTTTGAAGCTGTCGTGTAAAATTTTTTGCGAAAATGATACTTTTGACTGATCATAGGCAATATATGGGGACTGAACTTTTGGGAAAGTCTACAAAACCGATTTCATTGAGGTTCTTTGTGGCTCAAGTTATAATCTCTGGAATACTTCAGCTTCAGCTTTGTGAATGTGATTATGCAGTATTTGGTTTAGTCTAAATTTTCTATGTATTTTGCTTTTTCCAGAGATGATATGTCAGTGGTACAGCTGCAGAGGATTCATATCATTGCTGGTACTTGAAAGCAAATTTCTCTGTTCTTTTAAACTTCATAATTTTTTATTTTGCTTTAAATTTCTGTTACTAGGACAGAAAGCTATCACAAATTTTAATATGAGAAACAATGCAGAGCCTAATGATTGTTCAAAAGCAGTTAACAAAATATTCATATTTTTAATAGAGTATCATGCTGATCTTTCCATGGCTATTATCAAACTTTAGCTCATAAGAAGATGAGTTTAACAAGAGGAATTGCAAGAAAATGAGTCATGAGACATTTAACGATGGAAAGTTAAATGTTGATGCTTTACTCCTCCAAGTTGTTCACTGTAGAAACAGAGAAAGCTATAAATACCCACAAGAAAATGTTTGATTGTTTTCAGCAGTGATTCCCAGTGCTGAGTCCTGCATAGAAGATATTTTAAGCCTTTATAATGTAGCCTGAACCTTTAACATGAAATGCTGAGTTGCAAACACATATTAGTTGTGAATTCCTATTTTTTTTCCTTGATGTAAACAGTATGCAGCTCTGTTGGGAATTCAGCTTATCTTTGGCATTGCTGTCCCTCCAAGCAGGACTGCCCCTGACTATATAGTGAGCCTATTGGAAAGATGAGTGTGAGCAGTAGAAGAAATTACTTAAAATTTTGGGCTTGTTAGATCTTTTTAAACAATGAAAGTGTGGAGGGGTTAACGCACAAATGCCTTTAGTTTCTTAAACAACTGAACAAAGGTTTCAGCACATACAGTTGTTGGAACTCTTTTCTTTCCTCTCATAAATGTGGGAAAGCATAGGATAAAATTGAGCTGTGGGTTGTGGGACACACCTGCAGAAGCACATGGCAGCACGCAGAAGCACATGGCAGCACACAGGAGCACATGGCAGCACAAACAGGCTAACAGGCTGGTCTCCACCTGCCCTTGTGGGGAGGAGGTGCCACACAGTGGAGCCCTGGGGGAGAGGAGCCTGCTGGAAGCTGACAGATGGATGAACAGTGTGTGATCACCCCACAGAAGGACATTTAGAACACGTGTTGCTGACGTGGCAACATGGGATGGGTCATGTAGTGATAATTACCATGTCAGGGAATACTGTGCCTTGAAAAAGTGGATAAAACCAGCTCGTTTCTTTAAATAAACAATTCAGATTCCCTGCCCATCTGGGTCCGTGCCTCAGCTGTTACACATGAACACTACTGTCTTTGTAGGTATGAGAAGATAATAACTGCAATAATTCAGTAGGCTCTATATAGGTACTACATGTATTAAACAACAGCCTTACAAAAAATGTAACTTAGATCAACATTTATCATCAGGAGCTTTAACTTTTAAATATAAAGAGAGGATTCTTTTCCAAGTTATTAGAAGGAAACAGATGTAATAGAAGGAAGTATAGACTTTACCTTTCAGTACATCAAAATCTCGTTTCAGATGTTCCTCATAATGTGTTTGCTAGAATTCATAGGAGGAATTAGAGAGGATGTGCACAGCCTTCCCTGTTGAGCAAAATTCCAACAGTGCTTGCTGGCTTCAGTAGAGGCTGCCCCACCAGAGACCCTCTGGTTAGGGGGTTGTCCATGTCCTGTGTATTTGACAACACTGGGTATGCTATATTCCCAGAACTATGTAAGCTTGAATTTATGGGGTGAGAACCAGAAGCATTTATTGCAAGAAGTGTGTGACACAGCTGTTCTTGACACCACATCTTCATATGACAACCAAATAATGAAGCAGCTGTTGGTAGCTCAGCCACCCGCCGAGCCCGTGTGGTTCTGTGGGCTGTGTGAGCACTCCAGGCTTCACTTAGAGGAAGGAGAACTGAAGATTGCTGACCAGAGTCCAGGTGTTTGGTTGACCTTTTTCTATACCAAGAATGTGGGATTGCCATAGGGAACTTTCTGCTCATCCCGTGGTTGCGGAGGTCCTTTACATCCATGCCCTCATAGAACTAGAATGAGGGGAGTTTTCATGCTTGGGGTCAATCTGGAGGTGAGTACTTTTTTTTTGCTTTCCAAATGCTCAGAGTTAAGGAAGAGCTTGTGTCTGAAGGTCTTTTTTGCTTCCCAAACTACAGTACTTGTATATCTTTTAGACTTGGATTTTCAATGGATTTGTAGTATGCAACATTGTCATCACACTGTGAAATCACCGAAGTCTAATACTTTTCATGTTCCGTATCTCTGCATTTCAGAGCTGTGTCTAAACAAGCAGGAACAGTAATGGCTGTCAGCAGAGTGCTTGACAATATCTTCAAAGCAGAAGAGCTGAGTAAACATTTGCTCTGTGTGCTCTATTAGGTGTCAACAAAAATTTTATTCCTCCCTCCCTCATCTGTGAAGTGATGGAGGGGGAAAGTATTACTGCTCTGGGATTCTGCAATAGTTACCATTACAGTGGCTGCTGCAATACTATTAAATCAGTTTGAGGCATAAGATTATATGAGACATCAGAATTTGGCAAACTTCAGGGAAATCACAAATGTAGCAACATTGTTTATTGCATAGTGTTTATTCTCACAGTAGTGAGTGATCCTTTAAAACAGAAGTCTAAGTGGCTTATAGTATTTGCAGAAACATTCTGCTGACAAGCTAAAGCTTTGGAAGACTGCTGTTACCTTATTGTAATATACTAACAAAAGTGAAATGAATACCAGTGGTTTTTTTTTAACTTACCACTTTTAGATTCCTCTATGGAAAAAAAACCCATCAGCCTAGCTTAAAATAACTATAGAGAGAGTTCCCAGGGGTCTTTCAATTTACAGCTGCTTAAAATATGAAGAATCAAAGATTGAAGATAAGCATTGGTCAACTCAGTAGGAATTTCTTTAAAAATATTTCCAAATGTAGGCAGATGGTGTTGGGGTGTTCTGCAGCTGAACAGAGCAAGAACTTACATTAGACAGTTTCTTTTTCCCAGTTATCCTGATTTTTACAAAAATCCTCCTGTTCCTATTAATCTCAAATATTCTAACAAGATCTAAATTTACTACCATGTTGTAAAAGTTTACTTTCTGGCCACTTTTTTTCCCCCTTTGAATGAGCTCAGTTTAGTGGTTTTAACTTAAGACAATAAACCAGGAACTCCCAAGTTCTAATTCTGCCATGGTAACCATCTTACTGGGTGGTCTTGGCACACCCTAAAGGTACGCCTTCTGTGTGGATCTAATTTTTTAAACACTAAAAAAACCCCAAAACCAGCTATTTCCTAGCCTGGATGCAGCCAGAATTGTGGGCCATAGTTTTGTTCTAATGAGATGTCTTTTTAAATTCACTCACAACTGAAAACAGCTGAGATTTGGGCATTTTCTGATTTGTGCTCCATAGGTGAATTAACCTTTCTGATGAATAACCCTCCAGCTTGGCTGAAATATGAATACAGTTGTGGTCCATCTTCATGTGACTGATGCACAATTTGGAGGGGAAAAGACATCAAAATTTGGTGGATTTTTGACTTCAAGACCCATGAAACCTTTGAGTTGTGGGATATTTTCTGCTCATTAAAAAATTAACTCTCTGCACATGAAATTGCAGCTCTTTCCCTTCAAAGTTCTGCAAAGACACTTCCAGAAAATAGTATTAAGGGGAAAAACTAGAAGAGATTGGTACAAACATTGTCCTGTATGGTAATAATCATGAGCCTGAAAATAGGGAATATATTCCAAATTTGTGGAAGTGTTGAGTTTGTTGGGGTTTTTCTCCAAGAGCAAGAGTTAATATAAGTGCAAAGTAATATTTATAAAGTGTCTAATTTATTCTTAATTCAAATTCACTTTCTTATGGTTATGGGAAATGTGCTCTACTGGAGTCAACTCAGACACAATTTGACAAGAAAGGTCCCATCCCTCTTCCATTATTCTGAACAGAAATCTACACAAATCTCACAGATTCTGCTTCTGTAGCTGATGCTTACTGAGCCTTTAGTACAAGTCATCAGGAGTCACTCCTCAGGAAACACTTGGAAGCTAGTGAAATGTCAGAGGATTTCCCTCCATGTTCAGTTCTATTACAAATTCATGTGCTGTCCTCTCAGTTTTGCTTAGTGGATACAATTAATGGCACTGAAAACTTCTCAGAGTATAAATTAGGGTTTAAATTTGAAGTAAAGCCAGTGGCTTAAAAAAGACAGTTTACTGATAACTTAGTCTTCAAACTGCACAATATATCAATTATTCACTTTCTCATCTGTCAGCTCTGGCTCTAGATTTGATACATGGTTCAAACAGCATCTCTTTGGTAGAGGAAATTGCAACAGAACTTAGTTGTATAAAACAGTTCTTCTTTGCACTTTAAATGAAAGAACTTTGAAACCAAAACTGTCTTTAAAGTACTTTAAAATACTTTAAAGTATTTTTTTCCAAATACCTCTTTCAAAAGTCAGTTTCAGTTTCTGTCCCTAGTAATATACATATTCACACTCCACACAGCTGAAATAAATCAGAGCACAGAGGACTCACTCTTTTTGAAGGCACTAATGTTAACAAAAATAGTGATTAAAAAGTAGAAACAGCAATTTTATACAATAAGTTTGAGATGCTGCTGTTCCAGGAAGGAATAACACATTCTTGTCTTGTATTTAGAATGGAAGAAAAATAAACACTTCTAGGGAAATGGGATGCCTTAGGATAAAATAATAAGAAGTGGAAATGGGAGGATGAGAAATTCTTACTATGTCCAAGGAAGGTAATTTAGTGCCAAGTGTAGAATCACTTAAATATTTTGGTAGCTGGAAAAAAGAAATGAGAAGCTGAAGATAAAAATGTCTGTATTCAGCACATCTATACAAAAATATGAAATTCATGATCCAGGAAACCCTGCAGTTGTCTCAGATGTCGTTACAGGACCAAGAGGTAAGCCATGCTGATGGCAGGCTTAGAAGTTTAAAGCAGCTTTAAGCAAACCTGAGGCAGCTGGATGGAAGAAATATATAACTTATGGGTTCATTATCTTTCATTTACCAAGAAGGTGAAAACTGGCTGATCTCAGTGCATTTATATTAGAATTTTGGTTCAAGAGAAATTTGGAACAACAGTCCCTGATACAAGAGAATTGTTGGGTGAAGTTGTGCTTGGAATCTGCGGTATGTATCAATGCTTTAGCAGGACTTTTCACCTTTTTCCTTTTGCTGAGGATTGTTTCATGTAGTCAATGCTGTGTCTTTCATCACAGTTTACTTTTAAGTTTGAAATTGTTGGTCAGCCCATGATTTCCCCTGAGCAAGTTTTCTTTGCAATGAATCTTCTCTACAAACTTTTTGGAGCTTGTAACTTACTAGTGTGATAACACTGGCATTCAATGTGTTTGGACAAATTTCATGCCCAGAAAATTTTCCCTTGAATATGTCTTCTAGGAGAAAATGCTGTTCATGCAACCACAGATGTTGATTATTTGTATTATATACAAGGAAGAAATTTCCTGAAGAAATAAAGAAAGCAAGCCCAACTGTTTTGCTGCTTCTCCAGCCTTTTGAGGTCGATGTCTCTGTGGAACCTCAGCAGCAGCCTGGGAATAGCAGGTGAAAGGAAAACTGCTGCATGGAGAGTGTAGGCAAGGCTTGTCAGTCAATTGCTGTTCTGTTTGTATTTGGTATGTCACTGCAAATTCAGTATCCCAACATCACATTCAGAGAAGCCTTCTAAAAGCCAAAGGACATTCATGTTTCACCTTCCTTTATATCTGCAACACCCAAACTTGCCTTCCTTCCTGGAAAGGGCTTTATGTGTGTAACTTTGTTGTCTAATGTTATGGGTTGCCAATATGTTAATGCAAACAATAGCAAGAGAATCCCACCAAAAATTATTTTTACACTTTAATCTTTAGAAGAAAATGATTGCACATTTTTGCACGTTATTGAAGCAAAGGTTCTGCACAGATAAAGTGAGACATTTCCTGGCAAAAGAAGATGTGGTTCCATGAGATAAAAGGAAGGTGTGTGTTTTCTCACTACTGAATTTCCCTGAGCATACATCTTATAACGAATTTCCTCTTAATGTTGTGAGGATCCATAAATTCAGGCCAATTTAAACAGCCAGCCAGTCTGCATTTTAAATAATGGTTTAGTTAATAAATAGAAAAAATCTGAGAGAGCTCTGACGTATCAAGTCCTCTGAAAGTCTCTTAATGGCAGTTAATAAAAAGAACTTCTAAATCAACACATGAGTTTCCTGGAAGCCAATGGAAAGTCATTAAATCAGAAGTACTCTAATGCAAGCTCTCATGCCTGAAAGTGTTCAAGCACTCACATCATGACCATGTTGTGTCTGGGGAAAAAAGATGATCAAAGCTTCTGTGAAGAAAATCAATGTGTTACAACACACTAATTTCTTCAAAACCAAAGCTTTCACAAGAAATTGAAAATCATTCCCTCAAAGTAACTATATTATTGGCACCCCTTCACAAAAAGCTGCATTTCCTCCCTAACTGGCTGCAGTGGGAAAGATTGTTTCATTTGGTCTTGAGAAAAGCCTACTATAATCTTTCTTTTGTAATATGTGAAATGAAAGGACTGTGCCTGGTACAAAGACAGGCACTCCTATGAATGCACTGCAGATTGTTTTCCATTGTATTTTCAAAGTCTTTATTTCCAACCTGTCCCCATTTCCTAGACCTGACTACCAAAGCTCAACAAGACCTTAAACCCAACAAGGATTTAACAACAACAAAGAAACCACAACTGTATTTTAAGACTTCAATATACTTTTCTTTCCTATTTCAAGTAGCTATTTATTTACCTATAAACACAGACAGCCTCTAAGGTTGAAGCTGTTAATATCAAGCGACTCCTCTCCATCCCCATCTTACAGTAAAGCCTTCTGAATGTTTGTTATAAACGATAACATTTAAGCAGTTTTGTTGTGTTTTGTTCTGGTGGTGGTTTCACTAGCACCTGGCAAGGCTCTTGAAGTTTCCTTTTCCAGAGGGCTTTGTATGTTTTTCTCCAGCATTTTGATTCCTTTGGATTTGGATGGTGACAGCCTGCAAGTATCCCTTTAATACTGATGGTGTCTTAGGATAAGAAATTAAATATGAAAAATTTTAAAAAAGCAGAGAGGAGTCTGTCCCTTGAGATTTCCCTATAGACAAGTGTGCTGTTTCTCTTGGCTTCATGAAGAAGATACAGTGGAACAACCATGAAGCCCCTCAGCAACTGTAGGTTGTTGTTACATATATACCTGGTTTCATGTAAAGGCATAGGATGTTAGGAAACCTGGTAATGAAATAGATGTTAAGGCACAAAGTCAGTTACATTCAATATGGTTTCATGTTTTATAGAGAAGACCCTATAATGTATTTTATACAGAGCATATACCTGGAAATGTAATAAATTCAGACATTGATATAGAGTGCACACAGGTGGGCTGGCTCCACTCATGACATTCAAATACACTCTCTATTACATCTTCTAAACACAGGATCTTGCGCCAATACAGTGCAACACTCAAAGCTACACTGACTTACAGAAAGGAGTATAAAATTATACTAACTTCTCTGAAATTGAAACCTAAGTGAGTTAGATTAGCTTACATCACTGAAAACAATGTTTGCCCAAGATTTTACACTTACTTGCACTGCAAATTTTAAGTTAGTGTGAGATTTTTCTATTCCTGATAAGCCCCTAAGGTTCCCTGCTGCTACTGTGCTCGTGATCTCTAGCACTGGCTGCCCATTAGTGGGCAGGTGTTGTCCTGGGTTGTAGTATAGGATGTATTCTATCACATCTTCATGAACTGATGAACCAAAATGTTTGAGCAGGGTTCTTCCCAGGCCCCCTCCCTCTGGGGTGCCTTCTGTTAATGGCCCATCAATGCCTTGTGCATGACTCTTGGATAACTCCCTCTGGGGGGTATCTCTCTTTAATGGGCCATCAAGGACCCACTGTATGACTCATCATCCCATTGTGAGATGCTCCACCCAGGGGGAGGAGTCAAACATTCTCACCTGGATATAAGCTGAGATTTGGGACAGTAGAAGCAGCTCTCATGCATTGGATTCTCAGAGGACTGGAGCTACCAGACCTTTCTATGAGATCATTGCTTCAGGAAGACCACCTCACCTGGACTGCTTCCATCACTCTGCTCAGGTTGTATTCTGACTCTGTCAGTGGTCTTTTGTATTATTACATTTATTTCATTTTATCTTTTTTCTCTTTTCTTCTCATTAAATTGTATTTCTGACTTGGAGCCTCTCACTCGGTTTGCTTTCAAACCACAACAGATGTGTCCATGTTTGATCAGCAAACCGTGCCTGATAAGGGTGAAACAACTGTGCTATGGAAAAAGTGTTCCAAAACTGTCCCTGGTAGCACTGAGAAAGGACCACTGGTGGCACATGCCCATGGTCTGGGTTGTTTCTGAAACAAGAAGAATAGATTCCAGCATTATTTCTCTGAGGGGATCATTTTCCAAGTGTGTTGTCCAGGCATCCAGGACTTCAACAGCACCCAGGTGACCTGTTGGATGGTACAGCTATGGTGAAACAGGGGCTTGGCATTCGCACTCTCCTACTTGATTGCTGGAAGTGGAAACTCTCCAAGAGCCCACAGAAAGTGTGCAAATGTTCCTTGCACTGAGGGCAGGCTGCTGTAAGGCACAAGGGCTGCTGAATAGGATTTTTTGTGCTTCTGGCCAGGGAACTTGTCTTCCAGGAGGAAACCTGCTGCTGCTGTTGCTGCAGCTGCTTTGGCTCCACACAAGAGTGTAGTGACAGCAGTGGGTCACTACTAGTCCTGAGATAACCTGTGTCAACACTGTGACAGATCAGCTGGTAGTGTAAAGTGCACTCATGTGAAAGACCACCCCAATCTACTCTTTAATAGCCTGGAAATTATTCCTTGGCATCATTTCTTCTCCAATTGCACTGGTAGAGAACTCTGCCTTGTGCAATTTTGTACGCAGAGAGATAGAAGTGAGTAGAAACACACACTTCAGGTTAGTCTTTGTTTACTGTTTTGGTTTTTTAATAGGAAAGCAGTTACACATCGTCAAGGACAACTCTTATGATATTAAGAGAAATAAAGCTTGTTTGCTGCTGGAATAAAAAGATCTGGGTGTGAAAGCATTTCACAGGTCACACCAGGCTGGGAGAAGGAACAGTTATTGAGAACCACATAGAGAGAAACCTATTTAGCTCTGTTAAACCAGTGTTAACAAAGTGTATATTAAAGTACTCTGTATTTGTAAGATGATGTTGTAATATGTGGGGGGTTTATATCAAACATATTAAATGGAAAACACAGATTTTGCTTGCAAATGACTATTACAAAGAATATAATGTTTTTGATCCTATGAAAAAAGTCATTAGATGTATGAAGGATATGTCTGGGGGCACATTCCTGACTTACAGTTACTTAAGAGCAATTGTGAAGTCTAAAAAAATCAGATCACACAATCTGAGAAACTACTAATTGCTTTTAAATTAAAGTCAAGCCCCAGCGTTTTGTTAGCAAATTAAAAAATAAGGTTATGCTTCTTTTAATGGATAGGACGAAAGTAGTTGAAAATATGTAGCAGGTCTGTTGATTGAACTAGCAAGACTTTCTTCCATCTGTAAAAGGCAGTGTACCAAGCAGAAAGAGTAGTTCTTGGAAGAAGAAAACTGGTGGGCACAAGGGCTGTGAAAAGGAGCCCTGAGAAGGAACTGAGTTTATTCATCTGGTTCATTTAGTCCTCCCAGCTACAGATTCCTGTTTTCAGGTAAATAGAGCTGTGCTTTAAGAGCCTTTTGTTCCCTGCAAGCAGGAATAAGGTACAGAGCCTTCAGCAGCCGTCCTGTTCAGCTGAACCAGCACCATGTTTGGATGGTTTGTTCACAACAAATGAGAAGAAGAGAATTTCATTTCTACCCTCTGTTTGGCTTTCTGTCATGTCAAAGTTATCAAGGGACATAAAAGCATCAGCTGGAAGGACAATCAGTCACTGCTAGTGAAAAAAAAAAACATGCTGCAAAGGACAGCTGATCACAGTGTTTAATAAAACATTCCTTGATTTTTTTTTATTGTATTGTGTGATAGATGATGCAAAAATTGAAGGATTTTGTTTTCTTTCACTTTCACAGCACTTCAGAAAAAGAACAGAGCAAACCCCTCCAGACAGCTTTGTTGCCCTTCACCAGGAGAGACCTAGATCTCCCTGCATCATCTAAGAATTACTGCATTGACAGCTATCAATACAATCCTTAAGCAAAGAAGCTTTCCTTAACACAATCTCCTAGAATTCAGGTCTTTTCAAAATGTGTCTCAGTTTTTGGGTGGCCTACACATTTGAAAACAATTTTGAGGTTTCAATTCATTCAAGAAGTAGAACTGCAGAACTGAACATACTGCAGAAATTTGGTTGCTTGTGTAGCAGTTTGGAATACAGGCAGATCCTATTGGAGATGTATCAAAACACATGCATCCATATCTAGCAGCAACTGCCAAATGAATGCCATATTCTTCAAAGGAGGAACAAGCAGTATTAATTATTATTACATAAATGGACTGGCGTGCATTAATAATGTAAAGTGTTGAGAATTAACTGGAACCTGGGGTACAGAGTGAATATTTTGGCTGATTAGATATGGCTTATTCCACAGTCAGGAATGCCAAGAAACTGACCTGGTGAAGGTTTTGGTCCCCACTCACCCTCTCCAACTTCTGACAACATTGTCTGTTTGGTTATTGGTTTGTTTCCCACAGCTCTAACATATTAAGTCCATTAGGGAGGTATTAAAAATATTGGTAAAACTAACCCAGTCATGTCTTTTCATGACTCCTACCAAAAATTCACTGAAAGTTAAAGTAATTTGAAATAATAAACTTTGGTCCTTTCATCTCCTTCCCACAGCTGCACTGAAAATTAGGTAGAACTGCAGGTCCTAATTATTATAATAAGCTGTAATTCAGGTAGAAACCTGTGAGTCACCAGTAACTCTCTTCCCTGGTATAGCAAGTCTTCGGATATAGATGCATCTAAATGCCATGCAGGAAACCCACAACCAGCAGTGCTGAAGTTGTGAAAGCAAGAAAACACAAATTATCATCCTAGGTCTGTGTTTTGTGCTTGCTCTCTCAGGCAACCCCCAATCCAAACAGGAGTTGCAATACAATTGGTCAAACCTGTAAGTGAGCAGATCTAATACTCCCAGTTTGTGCCTGGCCTCCAGAGTCTGCCTGGCTTTGTCACTGGGACAAACATTTCATTAACTTCAGTAGAACCTTACCCTAAACTTAACATCAGGCCTTGTGTTTCAGAGCAGAATCTATAGTTAAATATCCACTAGCCATTTGTTGTTGGGATTTAATTTTTTTTTTTTAACAAACACACAAGAAATACTAACTAGAAATCTAAAATGCCATTGATATGAATGCTGTTTTGGAAATGACTGGAAATATATTGCAGTGCAAGCTTCACACTGTGTACTTCCTGACTTGCACAGTACATGCCTATAAAGAGAAATTGCTGGGGAATGACTTTCTGCAAAATAGCTCTATTTTCATGCATTGTAGAGGTTCATCATCTCCTCTTCCTGAGCTGTATTACTTTCCATCCATATGAATCCTTTTCAGTTTGTAATTTCAGCAGGATCCAGTTCTAGTGGCATTTGTCAAGATACTCCCTTTTTTGAAACGGTCTGTCAGTGAAATACCCCTACAAGATGATGTAAAATTAATTAACCTGATATCAACTCATATTCTTATATGCAAATTGATGAGTTCAAAGCTGCATACTCTGTATAACATAGATATCCATAAATGGATGTAAGAATGCAGTTTGATTACATACCAGTTCAAATAACAAAGATGTTACAACTGGAACCAGTGGAAGTTTTCTGCATGAATCTTTTTCTTTTTCTTTTCCCCCAAAGAAGGATTTGCAAAGAGAATTTATTTTCTTCTAATGTTTGGAAGGGAAGAGGAATGCCCTGAACCAAACATTTATGAATTTCCACATTTTACATTTAAGTGGGGTTTATTCTTTTCTGTTCTCCCCCCATCTTTCCTCTGACACTGAATACAACAGCGTAAATCTTTAGTCTGTGAGACTTTGCTCTCTTTTATTTCCCTCACTAATTTTTCAAACAAAGCTGAAGCAGAAGAGAAAGTTGAAAGGTAAAACTCCTCAATATTATTTATGCTAATGCATTCAGGAGATAACCCACAAATTCCTTTTCAGAGCTTTTTTTTAATATATATTGGTATGTGGGATTTTCTTTTCAGAGGTTACATTTCTTTACATTTTTCCATTATATTTCTTTCCTTTATTCAGCTCACCCATTTGACAGTGTCTTGAAATTTTGAAAAATAACCTAGTATTAAATTACATTACAGTAAAATTACTAATATAATGGAGTACATTACTAGTACATTTAGAATTACTGCGAATCTCTGAATTTTAAACTACATTTCAATCATATTTATAGTTGTGATTTGAGTTACTCCTAATAGGTTATGCTTTTCCCTGTTTGTCATCATGTGCTGCTTGTTTGCAGCCTGTAATTACCAGGTATGTTCAGCTGAGGGGTGGATCTGACTGCGGAGCAGCTGGAGCTCATGGCTGATTCTCCAGTGCCTGAGCAGCAAAAAACTTCAAGCTATTCCTCTTAACTTTGCTAAGTATCTCTTGGGGAAGATGAATCCGGGAAACTTTATAAATATGAATGCTTAGCAAAAGATTCTGAAAATATGAAACCTATAATCGAAATAGAAATGAAAGCTTACTTCGAGTTGTAGGATACTGAGTCTTAGTTACTATATAACCTAAAAACAATAGCCTAGCTAGCTGAAGGAGAATTCCTTTTTATTGAACAATACCTTTCTGCTGGCTAAGAGATCCAAAGGTCAATGTAGCAAAACAGAAGTCTAAAGAGTAGTTTTTAGAGTTTAAAATATAACACAGTATGGTAATGTAGTAGTTCTTATAGGCTGTATGTAGATTCTATAGGATTTTGTGTCTTGTATTGGTTGGTCACTGTAAATTAGAACATTCATCACAAAAGGAGATATAACGTATTGTAACAAGGACCTCGCTCTCTTAACTCACCTCTCCTCTGAATTCCTCTCTTACCCTTCCTCTTCCCCCTACTCTTGCTCTCTCCTGCTCTCTTCCCCCTGCCACCTTGCTCTCTCGCTCCCTTCTCTCTTAGCTCTCACCCTCCTGTTCTTTCTCCCTCTCTCTTTGGGACTTCCCTTCAGCCGAGGCTGGTGGCTGAAGGCAAGGCCCTTTTACCCACGACCCTTGCAATAAAACCACATGTTCTAGAATATACAGGTCAGCAGAATTCCTTGTCACAGCCGTCCGCGGATTCGCCTACAAGTATCCAATTCACTTTCTATTTTGACTGGATGAAAAACAGCCCCAGCTGCTGTCAAAACCCTCTTCCCAGCCTCTCCTCCCCTCTTCCTTGGACTCCCTCTTGGAAAGGCAGTGGGGGAGAGCCTGCACCCAACCAAACTGTCCTTGGACTAAACACCTTCACCCTCAGGTCATACCAAGACCATGCTGGCACAAGCTGATTCCTGGGTCTTTACAGGAGCCTGTGCCCTTTGTGCACATCACAGTGTATTTCCATAGATCTCCATTGCACTTTACACATTTCTAGTATATCTGGTATATTTCTGGTATAAGGGTTTATAAAGCTTTTCAGTTTAACTCCAGAAAACAACAGACTTGAAAGGCTGTCTAAATTCCTTTAGAAATACCAGCGGATCAAATCAAAAGCCAGAGTGTTGATTTATCCTAAAGGTTGAAATAGGCAAGGGACACAAGCTGCCTTCCCACCCTCTGCAAAGGTGCTGGGCACAAACTCTTTCCCTCAAAAGGGCTTGTCTCACCACTGCTGCCACCAGCAGAGGCCAAGCTTTCAGCTGCAGCTGCTCTGGCAAGTGGATGTCTTGTATCCAAGTTCTTGAAAACTAAGGAATAAATTTATGAGCAGAGATTGTGCCTAGAAGTCTGAGCTAGACCATATCCAGTTGAGGACATGCAGTGCCCCACCAATCCTCCAATCTCCCTGAAAAACCCTTCTTCTCAGTGCTCTCCTTCCCAAGTCTCTCTTGGCACATGGAGTGGAAGCAAGACCTCAGCAGCACTCCCTCCATCTGGGCCTTAAAGGCAGTTTTAGTGCTGTCTCTCTCAGGTGACAGCCTCCATCCATACCCTTCTTGCATCACTGCCTGAACTTGAGTACATGTTCTTGCAGAATTGCCCAAATGTCTCCACTGTAAAAAATAATGTCATACCTCAAGCCTTCAGTTTACTTTGACAAAGATGCTGCTGAGGTTTCACCTCTCACCCCTCTCTAGCTGGTAGCAGGCCAAGAGGAGGTGGGAGATGCCTCTCTCTCCTCAATATGTTGGCTTCAGCAGTGCTGAATCTCTGGAGATCTGGAAAAGGAGATATGTAGAGCAAGGACACGCCAATTGTCCAAAACCTACTGCCACCCACAGAGGCCATTCTGTCCACCAGAGAAGAGCAAAAATGGAATTTTGAGATGAGATCACCTGTTCTGAGCATGCACTGAAGACCAGGTTAATAAGTGCTTGGTTTTGAGATGAGACAGCTCTTTTTGTTTGTTGTATGTCACCACTGGAGTTTATCAGAATTTGAGTTGATCAGAAGAATGGGAAGGGAAGGCCAGTCTATCCCAACAGGAGTCAGAGATGCCAGAAGGGTGGTCCATATGCAAACCTAACTGCTGTTGGGATACATCTGCATTCTATCTTCTGTTTAATCACAGTTGAGACTAGGAGTTGGTGGGCAACCTTGCAGAGCTGGCCATCTCCTA
This sequence comes from Sylvia atricapilla, assembly GCF_009819655.1. NCBI lineage: Eukaryota > Metazoa > Chordata > Aves > Passeriformes > Sylviidae > Sylvia > Sylvia atricapilla. The sequence goes on from NC_089140.1 coordinate 130,502,147, forward strand.
CCTTTTGAGGTGCAGGCATAACTCCACGGAGGTAGCTCACATATTGCTTCTGTGGAGCAAACATCACCTGGGCCCCCGTGTCATGGTGGAGGAGGGTCTTCTCTTGCAGGCAGCAGGCAAAGGAAGGCTGAAAAGGCAGAGTCTGTCAGAACATCCTGAAGAGCATGGTGAAGACAATGTGTTGGTTTTGGCCCCTGGGGCACTGCAGGGACAGTCTTAGAGCACAGCCACAGCAAAGCCTGGCCAGAGTGTGGGATGTGGCTTTGGGGTAGGGTGGTGAACGCTTGAAAGGATGGGTGGTACACATCATGGGTTGGAGAGAAGCTGTACAAGTGAGAAACGAGAGCCCTCTGTTTTCTTAGGATTGTTGCAAGCTCTGCAGAGAGTGAGCTCCTTTGAAAGGCATCTTGCACTGAAATGCTGATGAAGTATTTTGGAAGGAAGCTAAGCAAAAAATACAGGGAACTAGGAAATCCTTATCAACAGATTAAATTTGTATTTCACTGTATTTTAGCACCCAGATATCTCATATTTTCTTGATGTATTGATGGGGAAATATGGATGAGGCACTGGAGATAGGCATAGATGCAGGTGGGGAGCTCAGCCAGGTAGCCAGCAGATCTGTGTTCACTTCTGCTCTATCCTCTCCTGTGCAGCCCCTCCTTCCTGCACTGGAGACACCTCAAAGCAGAGCTATGAGGCTCAAGCCTTTACTACTGGCAGAAAACCACACTGAATTTATTTCATGTCTGTGGGATGCCAGGGATCTTCACTGTTACATGAACAATACAAATGGTGGCTGTGCTGGGCTGCCTGAAAGGTGAGTTGGTCATTTACCACCAGAAGTGATTACAAGGAATTTCCACCTTTGAGACCAGTTGAGGATTAAGTAAATAATAATTTATCCTCCTATAATACATAATTGTTGGCTGGCAGGGACACCTCTGCAACAGCCACCTGCCTCTGGCTGAGCCTGGATTCATTTCCGTGGTGTGACGTGATCCCTACTGACCACACAGGGGCCATAATTAGCAACATAGCAGTTAATCCTCTTTCATAGGTGGGAAGAGACCTCTGGGTGAGGCCAGGAGGCTGCAAAATGCTTTAGTGTTAAAGCAATAGCTGTTATCTGCTGGTAAGCAGTGAGAGGACAGAGAAAGAACATAAAACAGGGAAGGCAGGGAAAACATCTACTGGAGTTAGCTGGAAATGCATGAGGAAATAAATAGGTGTGGTGTTATCAAACAACAGATACACTGCAGAGTCCAAAGCCTAAAAATCCCTTCATTATCCAGTTTAAGGCATCAAAAAGCTGTGGCTAAAATGTGAGATATCAGCCTAACGGGTCTGTTTATACAGAGTTCTCTAAATAGTTCTCCAGTCAGATCTTTTGCTTCTGCAAAATCTTTCTTTTTCCCTTGTGTTTTGATTCCTTTCATCTTAAAGGACACACTGCCATTTTCCAATCTGTAAATAAAACTCACTATGATAAAGGTCACAAGCTCAATCTCCAGGAAGAATTACCCTGCAGTGAAAGGTAAAGCCCATTTGGGGGTTGCCAGTGCTGCCCTTTGCATCCACAGATACCAAGGCCTGATGGACACTGCCCAGCTCCATGGAACTGTTGAACTTGCATCAATATCTGATCTTACCCCAGCCATTATCCTGTGCCCCAAATGTAGGACTTTTGGAGATTTACTATGGAGTCAGGAGAGAGCTGTGTGGTGGGCAAAGCTACAGTGGGCATTGGCTGCTGTGGTAGAAATGTCCCTCACAGGCTGGGTGTGGGTTTTGCTGGCTGTGCATGCTGCATGTGTGTGTATACTCAAATGTCATGGTCCCTCCACTCAAAAGCCAGCTCTGTTGGCAACTCCTGCCTGAATTCCACAAGAAAATATTTGGCAAATCACATGCTGACATGTTTATCTTGTTAGCTGTCAGGATGAGTAAGTGCGAAAGCTGAATGTTATCATTCAGCTTGAATGGAGCAATAGCTACCACTCATGAAATCTGACAGAATAAATACATTTTCACACATGATTTTTGTCAGACTCATGTTAATCCTTTGTTCATCTGCTGTCCTAAGTGACTTTAAATAGACCTGTGCTCACTGGCAACCCCAAACTCCAGCTCAGGGCATACACGGTGACTCGACACAACACAGAGATGACAAAGTGATACTGTTGCCTGCTCATAAATGACAGATTGAGTTAGCTTCTGCCCTGGCATATATACATTTACATGTCTTCTAACATCTAATTTCACTGAAGCATCCCACAGAAAGCTCATATTTGGGCTTTAAACGCTAAGCCAATAAAAAAGCAATGCAACCATTTGAAGACAGTTAGGGCATCAGGAGCCCCCTGCCTGCTTTCAGGCAGGCATTCATGGGAACTCCTCGTGGGAGTTCACACAGTGTGAGAAAATAGCGAGTGCATTGAATCTCATTCTGTGGCACAAATATTTCAGTGTGTTAGAGTACCTCAGCGCTAAGAAATCTCTGAAACATCAACATTTAGTTTCCTGCTTGATCCAAGCTGGCCTCGCCTGAGGCAGAGGTCGATAACATACAGCTTTGTTGTTTGCCAGAATTAAGAATAGCAGAGCTTGTCTGATCAGCTCCCTCTCCAGCAATATCAAAGTGCCTCATTCACATTAAAAATCATCAAGCTTTGGCTCATTTCCTTTCTGATATTGGCAGAAGTGCCAGCAGGAAAGGGAAAGGGTAAATTGAAGGTTTCCCCATCCTTAGTTTATTCTGCTCTCTGCTTGCCCTAGAGGTGCCAGCATACCAAATCCACAGCTGGAGTTTGTAAAGGAATGGCTTGAGCCATTCACTGCAACATTTGTACGTGAAGGCGTAAGGTACTTAAAAGCTCTGGCCAGACTTTCCTTGTTGAGCAAGTAAGGACAGGATTACTTCAGAGGTCCATGCAACAGGATAAGGTCTGGAAATCAGCATAAGCTCTGGAAAGACAGAGTGGTGTTGCACAGCTCAGAAAGAAAAATGTGACATATCCATCTGAAATGGCAGAGTGATGAAATCGGGGCTTTTAGCAGTGCTATGCTCTGTTTTAGCAGTGACTAAAATATGCCAGAGAGAATTTTTTTTCTATCAAATCACATTCGGAGCACTTTGTGGGTAAAAGACAAACATCTGAACCAAGGAAAGGCAGAAGATGGTATGGGGACTCACAGCTTCTCTCTTTCCACATCTGCAGCGCTCTGTGTGCATTACAGCTACAGGCTGCCTCTTCCTGGGTCCCTGCTTCCTTTACTGTGCAGGGTGAATGGTGCTGCCTGAACCCACAGCTGTTCAGTGTTTATCTGCAGAGTTCAGTGCATGGCTTTGCTGGCTGTACTATACAGCAGTGGGACCCTGCATCTCCTGACTCCTGCAGCACATGGGGCAGCAGGGAGCCAGCAGCTCCCTTTGCTTGCTTTGCCTTGGCCCATGCTGGGTGCTGAAAGAGGTGGAAGGGAAGGATGTCTCTTCTTTATTTAAAGATTTTGCTCTTTTGAAATTTGCTTTCATTCAATGAGAGGAGAGGCATTTGTTTTGGGAGGGGAGCTTTGCTTGGAGTGTTTTTGTACTGAATGGTATGTCAGAGAAAGGGGAAGGTTTGTCCTCTTCTGAGAGCATTCATGTGAAGCAGTGCTACAGGGTTCTCTCAGCAGCTTCCCATGTTCACCTGCTTCAGGAAATCCAAGACAGCACTGTCCCTCACATCAGTCTGATTTAAATTAGGGTAAAGTCCTGTAGTAGATGACACCACAATTACCTCTTGTCCCGTTTTTCTCTCTGTTCTCAGAGAAAGGCAGTCAAATTATTCAGCTCAGCTTATGAATTGCAGGACTGAGCAGCACCTGCAATTTCATGTCATTCAAACTAGCTTTTATCTCTCTTGACACAAATGCCAGACCCTCATGTGCCCCTGAACCGGCTGCCGGCAAGAAGCCGTGGCTGAGTGAGTTATGCCAGTGATCCTGAAGTCTGTCAGCCAGCATGGGCTTCCAGGGAAAGAGCAGGTTATGTTAGGACAGGAGAGGAAATCTGATGTGAGTATTTATTTTTTAAGCTGAAGGGGCAATGATTAATACAGCTGCCTGAGCCCAGGTCAATTCTCACTCAAGATTCAAGGTTTTACCTGGAATAAACTATAAATAATAAAATCTGTTATTTCACGAAGCATTACTATGACTATTAGATTTGTTCTCCTCTTCCAGTGAAATGATCTCTCTTTGCTTTTGATATAATTTTTTTCATAATGAAAGATTTCCCCTTCAGTTGTGTTTTACTTGCATTTGTCACTTGCATTTTACTGGCATAAAGTTCTTCTTTTTCAACTGCCCCTCTTCTCTGTCATTCTGTTCTCATTACTTATTCAGAAAGCTCAGAAAGTCTTACTAGAAGTACAGCCAGTTCACTGTCATTTGAAGAATAAATGTCTTCCCAAGCAACCTAACATCTACATTTCCATTTGCAATTTAAGACAGAAGAAGCACCCTCTGTCTTTAAATGCAACTCTGCTTGTTGTTTTAGTGCTCCATGGCTAAGCCAGCCCTGAGCCTTGCCCCAGCAGTTATTCCATCTATGAACATCAGCTCATTTGAACAGCACCTGAGTCAGACCAACCCCTCAGCACACACCAGGAAAGGGCAGGTGCTTCCTGGGTGTTTCAGCAAACACCTAGAGAGCGTGGCCAGGCTGCCATTGCTTCTCTGGGGTAACTGGAGCATCTTCAAAATCCCGCGGCGGAGCTGTGCCAGCTTGAAGGAAGGGCACAGGGGGATTCCTGACACGTTCAGAAGTTATTTTCCTAGTTTAGTCTATGTTCTGCTGATGCGTGGTTCAGAATTAATCCCAGCGGCAGGCATGCATTGCCATTGCTTGTCTGAAATATTGTCAGCCAAAGGATGACATAACTGAAAAGCACCTTCAAGTACAGAAAGGGGAAAGAGGGTGTTCTGCTGGTGGGGAGGAGGCTCACCTCTCTTTTCAACCTTTAAATGGAGTTAACTTGACCTCTTTAGCTGTTCCTTCCTGTGTCTGCCCTTTTGAGGAGAAATCCTCCAGTCACAGGAGGTTTCTGAAAGACAGAGATGTTATCTTGGACAACCAGGGAAGACTTGAAATGCCAGGATTGTCCATTTTCCCAACACCTGAGTGCTTTGCCCTCTACAAGGGAGTAGTCCAAATATTGGCTTCCTGCCCCAAGTTCTCTGAGCATCTCCAAGTTTTTAGTCCTTGTGCTCAATATGGATTTTCTCTCTAAAACAAAGATATCTGCGGACCAGCACTGGATGCTCCCATCAGAAGCGCTGTTTCTCTGTGTGTGCTTCCAGCACAAGGGGAGGTAGCCTCAGCAACACCCCAGAAGGTGGGTGGATGCAAAAGTCATCTTCGTTTCCTGAGCAATTTGTCCAACCAAAAGAAAAAGCTCCATTTGAAACTTGTCAGGCCTTTCAGGAAAACCACGCCAAGCAGAGCTTTTGGAGTCACAGAAGGAAGGCTTTCAGGCTGGAACAGCCAAGCCCTGCCATTAATACTCTCAGACAGCCGTGGCTTCGGAGTCACCTCCCACTTCTTTGAACTGTTTTGCTGGTGCTGAAGCTGCATCTGCCTAAGATAAACTGTGCAGTGCTGATCTAGCTGTGGGGTCCAGCAAACTTCAGAGAGAAGCCATTGTCATGCTCTGTCACATTACTCAAGCTGGCAAGTCCGTGCTGCTGCAAAAAGTCCCTGTAAAATATACTCTAATTAGACAATTTTACAAAGCTTACAAATTGGGAGGGAGGGCAGGGAGAAGGGGGAGAGCTTGGGGTTTTTTTAAGCTGCTGGATTATCGCATCTCCTCACAGAGCAGTTACGGTTTAGCGTTACACTCCTGCTTAGATTGCTGAATCTGGCCTTTAGGCTAATCCGTCAGCTGCCATTAATTTATGCAAACTGCAATCAGGAATATGTGGGTCATTCTCACAGAACGTCCTAAGCAAGAGAAAATTATCCATTTAATTTACATTTGATGATCCCCAAATTGACCAGTTTTCACTAGTAGCCTACGGTGTGAAGTGCCAAGTACAAATATGCTCTGGTATAAATCTAGGGAGAGACCAGACAAAATGAAATCCCAGGCAAGTTCAGGCAAGACTCTCAGAATTCCATCCACATTTCTTGCAAAAAAAGCTCAAGAGTATGTGTCCTGCTGCCACGATCATCAGCAACACCGTGCAGGTACATCCTCAATCCTTAGCCGCTGCAGGAATCCAAATGCTTTTGCTTTTCACATTGTCTTTTTTTACAAGAGCTTCTCTTTTAATTTTCTTTCTGTACTTTTTTATTTTGTTTCCTCTTCTTCTCTTTTTTCTTTCCTTCCTTCTTTTCTTTTTCTTTCACTTCAACCTAAAAATAACAGGCAGATCCTCACTCAATTTTCTCCCACTTCCAAAGCATGGGAAGATCAGCAGCAGCTGTTGTTGCCAGCTTTACTCTCCTAAATTTCCTCGTGTAAGGCATAAATGGCATATTAGATTTGATGTCTTTCAGGAAAAAAGAAAAGGAAACAGCCAGCTCCCACCATTGCCATATCTGTAATATTTTTCTGTGCAAGTAAGGGCATTTAGTGAGGGGAAGAGTTTTGAAAAGACAGCCTACCCTTTGAAAGACAGCCGCCACTACAGGTGTTCAAGGGGAAATTTAACAAAGAGTAAAAAAATAAATAAATAAAAACTTTCTCTTCCAAATCAGGAGATAGTTGATGATTTACTTAGCCATTACATACTCCGAGCATGTGAAACACCCCTGATGTTTTGGAGGCACTCCCAAGGTAACAGCCCGTGGAGGTGTCCCCAAGCTCGCTGCTGGCCCTTTGCTACTGTGGGTGGCAGGAGCAAAGCCAACATGCAGGGGAAGATGATATCTGTCACCTGTTCACACTGCAGGTTCACAGGGTGCCACCTTGAAGGAGCCACCAGGCACTCCCAGAGCACTTTGTGGAGCTGTGCAGTAACGTGACTTTGGGACTGTGCTTTTCTTCCTACTTGTTTTTATGTAGTTGAGGTACTCTGAAACAAGAGTCTCCCCCTCTGTCCACACTGGACTATCACCAATGGGCTGGAGTCCTGCTGTGCCTGTCAATGTCACAAAAACACTTCCAGAAATTGCAGCCCAGCCCTAACATGGGTTTCAAACAAGTGCAGAGACTCTGGACTCAGAGCAATAAATCTCTGTCCTTCTCAGTGTGAAGGAAAGGTGTTCCCCAAACTGTGGTGTGTTTAACATAACTGTGCTTGCTCTTCTTATCCCTTTGCTGATAAGAATAACCCCATGTTTGCCTGTCCTCATCTGCATCTGCCTCCTGACCTCCCAGCCATCCCAGCACTGCCTGAGTGTGCTTTGAAAGAGACTGTTCTGCTGGAGGGAGCTCTGGTATAGGGCTGGGATTTTTCAAAACAACCCAGTGCCCACTCTTCATCACCGTAGTATGGATTGATTTGCTAAGCTCTTTTCTCTCTCCTTGTTGCCCTTCTGTAAAACTGCGAAATCATTAACATGTTAATCATTTTCTAAATTGGAAAGGATGTTTTAATTGAATTTGCTCTCCAAGTGGATATGGAGAAAGAGAACAGCATTACAGCAGTCAGGAATGAAAGGCTATTAGCTCTTGCTTTCCCCCCTGATACATTCACTATATAAAAAATTGGATTCCACTTGCTGGTGGATTGGTGGCCATAGAGAAGAAAGCAATATATGTTTTCAGCTGTCTTCACAGACCAATAGCTTCATTGCAATGAAGACCTAAGGCACCCATTGAACAAACTGGAGGAGAGTCATCAGTAAGTGAAATAAAATGATCCTCACAGACAATGGCTCTATAGCCCTCTGCTCAGGGACCACTGGCCTTGTGCCCTTGGTCCTCCTCAAAAATAAGCAATGGTGATCTCCTGGCAGTCGCCTGGCCATGACAAGGAAGGCTGAGTGTGAATCAGGTCTGATTTATAGCTGAGGTCTCCAGCAGTTGTCCCTATCACTACATTATGAGCTTTGGTGAGAAGCTGGACATGGGCTGGATGTGGGCTCTGCAGCATCCCTGTCCCAGCTCCCTGTGCAGCTGGCCTGAGAACTGTGCTGATAGGGACGAGCTGTCAGTACACTTTATTTTCCATAGGCAACTACTAATCATCCTGTTTCTCTTAATCCTGTTATTTTCAGGGGCGCAAGAGGAACATTAGGCAAATAATATACTTCTTATGAGTAAGAAGGATTAGACTCAAATGCTCAAAGGACTGCTGGGATTTAGGGAAAATTATATTTTCCATTTTTCTTACTTCCATATTAAACCTCAGGGCAACAATCTCAGACAGCACATTTTGCAACTTTAAAGGAGCTTCAGCAGTTTTATTTCATCTCAACTGTGGTACAAGGAAAACTTGTGAACAGGGATCCAGACAAAGCCATTGAAGTTCAGTTCAATCACGTGCTTTGGAGAAAAGCTCTGTGATACAAAAGGAAATATTTTTTAAATCATCTAAAAAATTATGTTGGAGTTCCACACCATGCTGGGAACCTGCCCTTTACAGCTGCTTTGTGGCTACTGAAAATGTTAACCATACAGTTTTGTGTGGGTATTTCTCCATCACTCGAGACCAGGAGATATTAAAGGGAAAGTGAAAAGATTGCCCCTCACACAGCTGCTCTGAAGATGGACGTAGCAGCAGAGCCAACAGAGGGAAGGTGGCAATGAAGGAAAAGCCTTTTTTCCTAGAGAGGGACATCTCACCCGAAACCAAAGCCTTCTGACAGCCTAACAAACATGCCTTGTCTGTAAAGCCAACCTGCACTTTGTTCTCAAAGGAATATAGCTGGTATCAGAAAGCCGAGGGAAGGAATTCCTCAATAAATAATTTTTAAATTAACTTCATATTCATCTAGTGGTGGATTGTTGTAAAATTACTCCTCCATAGCTGAGGAGCTTTTAGTTGTGATACATGTATCAGCAGAAAGAGTAATATCTATTAATTATATGTGGTGGAATGAATAGAGGATGATCTGGGATAACAATGGCTTACTGATAAACTGAGGAAGAGTTTTGAAGTGGACATTCACACACCTTCACTTACTGCTGCCAGGTCTCAGCTGCCATTCCTTCCCCTGTCCCAAGTTTTTTCCCTGCATGATCCTGCCCAAGAGAAGTTCAAGGACAGGAGGGTTTGTGCTTAATGGCACAAAAGAAAGTTTTAAAAGTGAAGAAAGAGTTTGGGAATGTCCTAACATGACAAAAGGATCAGCTGTGTTCTGGAAAAGGAGTTGCAAGATCATCAGCAAAAGAAAAAGATGGAGGAGATGCCTTCTTTGTCTTTTTGGAGTCCAGGCTGCCTTAGTGCTTTTCATCCTGCCTTTTCATAATGGCACTGGAAGCCTGAAATGCTTAAATTACTGTTGGAAAAGCTGAGCCTGAACATGGGAGACATGTGGGACAATGGAGGTACTACAGAGCAGAAGCTGTGAATGCTGACACCAAGTGAGTTGCCAAAACTTGTCATGAATAATGTAAGAATAGCTCCAGCCCTTTTCCTGCCCATGTGGAGAGATTTGAATGAATTCAGTGCTAATCTGGTCTCTGAGAACATATGCTGCCAACTATATTTTCATGGGACAGAGTGGGAAAACTTAAAATCAGCCATCAAAGTTAAACTGCTTCCCATTTCTCAGTAAGATGGTTACTGCTGAGCACAAATGCACATAGGATGAAAAGGTCCCTTTTTCCGGGCAGAACAACTGCAGGTAACTTATCACCAGTGCATGGTGATGCTGTAGTGAGAACTCCTCTGCATCCCCCTCGCAGGCATCACTCAGTAGGAACGATATTCACACTCCTTGTCACAAACAAACCATGAGCAGCACTGCTGCTGGGGCCCAGAGAGTGCTGCTGGGGCATACGGAGGGCTGCTGGGGCCCAGAGAGTGCTGCTGGGGCATACGGAGGGCTGCTGGGGCATACAGAGGGCTGCTGGGGCACGCAGAATGCTGCTGGCACAGCCACAGCTCTGCTGGGGCACAAATGTTCTGCCCTGCTCCATTGGATGGGAGAGAATGAGCAAAGGAACAAAATGGAAAAAAAATCAAGGGAGCCTAAGGAAGGCTGACAAGATGTCATCACATGTGGCCTTGGCAAAACTGTGTTTGGGCTAATTGCTGTCACAGCAATCAGCCACCTGCTCCCAGACTGGAGTGCCCACATTTTGGTTGTGCAGAGGATCAGCCACGTTTGTGCGGTGAGACCCTGCAGTGCTGCCTTCATGGTGTGCTGCTGCAATGGCACATGTGGGGAGGGAGGATTGAGGCTGGAGGAAAAGGTGTGTGCTCCTCCCTCATGGCCCCATGGATGCATCAGAAACTTCTCAGTATTCACCAGCCATGTTATCCAGACAAATTGAGGAGGATTTGACAAAATTCAGCTTGATATTGCTCTCACTGACTAAACACTGTAGCAAATCCCAATCAATTCACACAGTTTAAGCAAAATCAGAGTTGGAGTGGTGTATTGATTCTTTAATGATGTGTAATGAACTATCAATCCTGAACAATACATTCAGGATCAGCATCAGCCACAACAGATAAGCACAGTCCAGGCACAAGTGGTAACAAGCAGCTACACATTTCTAAATTACCTTCTGTAACTGATGCAAACATGCACAAACACACAGCCCCTCCCAGGCTGTGGGGATCACTCAAACCCCTCCTCATCCAGGCAGGTGGGACCTCATGCCTGCACAGAAAGGTGTGAGTGTCCCAGCCCTGTGCAATCCTGCCTTGTCCCATACCCTGGCACCCCAGATGTGGGTGAGCAACCCACCCTGGAACTAGCCCTCCTGAGCACAGAGTGTAGGTTCCTGTGGTGCACCCATTCTGAAGAGGACATTTTGAGATTCCAAATATCCCCTCTGCCAAAATCCATTTTGTAGTGTGGACTTATGATGACAAAATTGAGGTGAAATTTTGTGTGTCATTGTGCAAAATTATTTCCTGGTTGACACAACTGCATAACCACAAAGAAAGCCTAGAACCATTTTGTATTCAGGCTCTTGAGCATCATAATAAAAATGGAAGGGTTTATCAAATGATCTACAAAAGAGTAACACCAAGGGCTGCTTCGTAGCAATCCCTTCCAGCCTCAGAGGGAAATTCTCTCCCAGCTGTCCACTATTTTGGGGGTTTTTTTCTCTGTTTTGGTCCTACACTTAGATTACACTCATGAAACTTGTGTTACACAATGTTGCTGCTAAAGTGAAAAATGTATCTCTGCCTGCCAGAGCTTCAACCACTGTTATTGCAATATGACAAGTTGGAAAGGGTTTGCTCATCTAGGACATGGAGTAGGGCAATAGATAATCGTGTGCCAGCACTCATTGGGCCTGTTTAGCTGTGTGTTGGTATTCTGCAGAAAGTCATCTTTTTAATTCTCTGTACCAGACTTAAGTGTGAGAGTTTTATTCCGAGGGGGTGAGAAAGCAGAGCCCCTCACTGCCCCACCTCACAGAGGTGAGAATATTGCAGTTTCAGAGACTGTGAAAGGATCTGACCCATATAGATAGAATCCCTTTCATCATTCATCTATCATCTTTACATATCCCTCTTTTCTGCTAATAAATGTGTTTTCAGATTCTGAGTTATGGATTATCAGCTTTTAAGCTCTGAAACCAAGACATATTTTAACAGGTTTTAAGCTCTGACATCTGATTCTTCAGTGGGCCCAGAGTAAGAAAGTCAAACAAATCAGAGAGCAGCCCTTTCTGCAAAGATGTTGGGTTGTGGTTAATGGAAACAGCAGAGCTTGCAGTACATGTGTACTGTCTTGGCCAAGTTCTACATCTTGTTAAAGTCAGTGGCAGTGGAGAAGAAAATCATCTGATCTCTAGAAAGCTTCAGCTCACTGTTCAGAGTTTATTTTAGAAACATTTGCAGAAGTCAACTCAGCACACTTTAGTATCAAGATCTCCATTTTGAATGAGGCATTTAAGGGTAGTGAATTTTGGAACAGAATTAAATTTTACAGCACAAGAAATCATGCTGGAATAAAAGCTTGAATAAATGCTCCCTTTTCCATGAGCCTTGTCTGACTGGGAAACAACTTCTCCTCTGTTGATTTTAGGGAGAAGGGACACTTAAGACTGATATCTAAATGTCTTCTCTAAGCAAACAACATTTTACAAGAACAGGTAATTAATTAAATTTAGTTTTAAAATTAATTTAAATTTGTAGTTCATTTAATCTTGGGTTTGCTTACAAGAAGGCAGGAGAGGCAAAACTCATTTTGTTCATCTTTTTCATTTTGATTCCTGCCAGCTAATTGCATTGGAGAGTCTGAAGTAATTCAAATAGTACCAGGAGCACAGTGACTGAAGAGCATCATATTTCACAGACAAGGAAGAAATTCACTCTAGACTTGAGTCATGAGGGTGGAAAACCAGGAGAAATTCATGGGAGCCACTCCACTATAAACATCTTGACTGGTGTCTGGGCGGTAATAGATGTTACAGGTTTTTAAAAAAGTATATACTAAATTTGAAAATGTCCTTTCTTGTGTTTTGAAGAGAGTAGTTGTTCTCTGATTCAAAGGAACTAAAGTATACAAAATATGTCAATGAGAAGATAGATCAGAAGTGTTATTAAATCATTTAAGATCTGTACCGACTCCTCGACTGGGATTTAAGTGAAAAATGCATTTTAAAGGAGCTATTAAATTGAAATCAAAGTATGTAGATGAAGCGTTGGTTTACTTTTTAAGGGGAAAAATGCTATATTATAATAGATTTGTTGAATCTATATACTTTTGTAAAGTATTTTGTGAAGGCTGAAAGTGGCTGTCCAAGGAAAACCTGTAGTGTCCTGGTATCCAGCAGCGCCAGAAATACAAAATATTGTTAAAGCATAGCTTTGGGTTCTAAAATATTGCTGCTTTATTTTATTCAACTAGGAATAGCAAAAGAACACATTTAGCTCACTGTCTGAAAGTCAATATCTCTAACTGTCCTGAAAGATAATCTGATGTGACTTAAAATTCCATGCCTTGTTTCTGCACCAAAATTGATCAACTCTACTTGGTGAAGATTTCTGCCAAACCAATGTGTAAATGACTGTCTAACCAGAAACACTTTGCAAAAAAAGTTTAGCTGTAAAAGTTCAGATTACCCTTAGGGTCTCCCTTGCAGTAAATATAGAGACTTTCTGGTGATGTTAAATACATCATTGCAGCTGAGCTTACTGGGCAGGTGGCAAAATCTTTTGAATTTCTGTCTGTATGAGATGTGTTATGTGAACCCTTTAGAATGAAGCAGGCCCTGACAAACATGATCTAAGCATCTCCGACATCTTTACTTCGGGCTTAAGATTCTTGCAAATCTTTCTAACATCTAGTTAGGACAGCTAACATGTGTCCGTATTAGTTCTGTACATCTTCTGTAGACCTAAATGCCACCAGCCAAGAAAAACAACTTTGAGCTTTATGACTTTTATCATTTGCACTTCACTATGAGGCCCTTGAGTGACACAGCTTTTGGGTATGGGTGGAAAGAAAGGAGTTCAGAACAAATGTGTGAGGCACATGAAGGGATATCCTTGTGACTTCTCAGTCTGCTGGCATTAATCTTAGACAACATGCTACAATAACATCTTGACTGATAAACACAAGCCTTGGAAATTATGGGGCTTCTATTCATTCCAAAATTTAAACTGGAATTTCTAGCAAAAAGATTTCTAGGATGGAGCCATTTCTAATTTAAAGTGAGCAGGCTGGTGACCATAAATAGTCCAATTACACATGGGTGCTGAATGACCAAGCAAGCATACTGTGTGGTCTTTATATGTATAAAGTAAAGTCAGTACTCTGCTTTTTGATTACACAAAGAGCATCCCTATCCCTCAGCAATATACTAACTGATCATACACTTAACTGAAAGAAGGAGCTGATAGAAGTCCTCTCTCAATGATCCAAATATCCTATTTCTCAAATGTTCCAAATACCTTGCTTCCCCCAGGGCTTCACTAATACTGGAATTCATTTGCAAACAGAATCCTAGTAATAAGCCTTGCCACCAAATGCTATTTGCAGCAAAGCAAATATCCATAATAAAATGTAGAGAACTAACCAAATTCTAAAAGGGAATAGAATTTATTACAGAAGTTAAAAATAGCAACTTTATGGAGTTCAGATTTATCTAGTGATGTAAATCAATTTAATTTAGTAAGATTATGTGTCAGAAATATAGCCTAATACATCTAGGCTTACCAAATGTTGATACTTACCAAAGACCTAATCTTTCGTTAATTTTCCTGATGTGTTTTAACAAATTCTGTATTATTGCAATCTATTTCTTGAGTATGTTCTATGTAGAATGCTGTATAAATAAAATCTTGATATTTCTTTTGAGTTAACTACCTATTTATTTCTGCTTTGTGTGATGACACAGAATGCTGGCAGCAATATAGATAAATGGCAACATATTTCTCCAAATAATGAAAACGAATGTGTATCATTCACAGCAAAGAAAAGTCCCTTTTTTATCATCTTACTTTATTTTAATAAAAACTATATGTGTTTCCTGACATTTATGTGAGACAGAGAGAATTGTTTGAAAGGACACATCTAGAGAGCTGAGTGATGTTCAGTGACAGCAGGTACTCAAGGAGTGCCCTGAGAAGGAGTGGTATCTGTGCTGGAATAATCCTTCTGCCCAATTCCACCTCTTTGCTGCAAAACCTACATGGTGTTTCCAGGAGCCATGTTCATGTCCCAGATCAGTGATTAAAGGCTAGTTGCATGTACCAGGAAGTGAAAATCTCCTGTAGCCCTTCTCAGCTCAAGAAGTTGTTCTTGGCATCTGTTAAAAGGAATTGGTGAGTTCTGACTAGGTTGAAAAGCAGCTTACAAAGCAGATGGATGCGTGGCTGAGCAGGAGGAGGAATAATGTGCTCCTCACAAGGGACGTGAACACCACAGCAACCTGTACAGAAGGCTGCTACAAGGTTTCAGAAAAGTGATGTTTCTTTTGATTAAGGGTTCTGAGACTGGAAAGGAGCTGAATAGACATGATTTTTGTCTGTCCTACTTATGAGAAACAACTTTATCTAATGTAAAACAACTTTATCAGTAAAGCTGATGGGAAGCCAGGACTCCTTTGGCTGTAAATTCAACCCCATCTCTAAGCTGGTCAACAGAGGCAGCTTTCTGACTGCCACATAATGGTAAGATTGAAGTAGAAACAGCAATATAGACAGGGCTTGGACAAATTTATTCACAGGGACTGAATGGCCCCTAATTTGCAGTCTCCTGCTTGTCCTTTGACAGCTGTACACTCTGGAGTATGTCAGCCAAGCTGAAACCCTGGTGAGAACTATTAGTGTCTTCCAGTTGCTCGCTGTAATGGTGGAGCCCACCTCTACCCACAAAAATTCAGAAAGTACTTGGCCCCAGGAGCAAGGCTGCACTTCCTCAGGTTGGTGTGAAGCCTGTTCTGCATGCTCCTTCCTTTTCCCTGCCCATGAGCAGAGTGAAGCTTGTGGGGTGAGGTGAAGCCCACAGAGGTCCTCTCCTGCACCAGGAACATCTCAGGGAAGTGATGTCTTTGAGATACCATCCTGGAGTTGCCACACAGGAGAGGGCACTCCCTTGTTGTGCCTGACCACTCTATGACACTCTCAGTCCTAAATAGCAGTGGATGGATTGGTATATGCTGACTCAACTGCTGTGCCAGGCAGCCTGCCCCACTGCTGCCTGCCTCTCCGGAGCTGCCTGCAAGGACTAGCTGAAGGTCTGGCAGCCTGGCTCTGCTATCTGGCAGTGGTACAAGTAGATATTTGCCTCCTTCTTGGGATGTGACAGTCTTACACCATGCTCACATCACCAGCTTTTACCTTCAGTGTCATTTGGGCTGGTGAGATTACCAATAGCTGCATGGCAAACTTCACCCTACTTCTTGGGTGTTAAAAGGCTGATGCCTTCTAGATGCTTAGATACTGTCTGACACGCTGCCCCATGTTACTTGGTTAGATTTTTATTCTGCAGTGATACAGGCAATAATCAGCCGTACAGCTACTTTATAGCTTCAATCTTTCACCACTTATCTTCTCCCAGAAAAACAATTTGCACATCTTTGCTCAGCTGATTTCCCCAAACTTACCTGAGAGCCTTATCTGTGTTAGGTCAATAAAGAACAATATGAAAATTTAAACAGAAAGACGCTTTCCTTGCTATTTAATTTGAGACAGGAGAAAGGAGGGTTATTAGATAATTTACAGGACTCAGATTGCAGGGCAAATCAATTCTTGCAGCAAGTTCATGGTTCAGGAGCAATGGATGAATTCTGCCTAGCAACAATTAAAACTGTTGATAAAGCTGAAAAGCCAGTGGGAGGCTAGTTGTGGGTTTCAAGGTGTGGGGAGAAATCAGTGTCCAGTTGCTGTGATAAATGCTTAGCAGAACACTCTTCTGAAAAGATGACAGTGTTTATCTTTTGTTTTAGCAAGTATGATTAGATAATATATCACAATTATTATCTCATAATATATCACAATGTGATTATCTAATAAATCACAAACATGCCTGTACACATAGCTTACTTTCTTTGCTTCTCCTGAATGAAGGATTGATTATTTTTCTTAGTCAATCTCCTCTTTCTTGTTACTTTCTACAGTTAATGAACTCTAAGCAAGAACCTCACAGTGGCTGAAGACGAAGTTCTGTGCAAGCAATGGAGACTAGAGTATTGCCAGCTGGGCAAGGGAGGGGATTGTCCTGCTCAGCCCTGCACTGGGGCAGCCTCACCTGGAATGTTGTGTGCAGTTTTGGGCACCACAATAAAGACAGAAAGACAAGAAAGACATAAAGCTGTTAGACAATGCCCAGTGGAAAGCCATGAGGATGATGAAGGGCCTTGAGGGGAGCTGAGTGAGGAGTGTCTGAGGTCACTTGTTCTGTTCAGCATAGAGGAGACTGAGAGAGACCTTACTGCTGTCTAAAACATCCTCATCAGGGGAAAAGGAGGGTCACACACTGATCCCTTCTCTGTGGTGACCTGTGACAGGACCTAAGGGAATGGCCTGAATCAGAGGAGGTTTAGCTAGGAAAAAATTCTTCACCGAGAGGGTGGTTGGGCCCTGGAATGGGCTCCCCAGGGAAGTGGCCACAGCACAAAACCTGACAGAGTTCAAGAAGTACTTGGAAAATGCTCTCAGGTACATGGTGTGACTCTTGGGAATGGTCCTATGCTTGATGATCCTCGTGGGTCCCTTCCAACTCAACACATTCTGTGATTCTGTGAAAATAAACAATGTTCTTTCCACTGTGCCAGGCATCACAGCCAATCTTTAGCACAATGTACATACATTGATACTTCATATATGTGCTTCTACTTCCTTTACTTGCAGGTAGAACTGAACATCAGTCCTGAGTTATTTGAGCTTCTCCCTGTAGTGGATTAAATCCCATTTTGTTTGTTTTGGTTTTTTGGCTTTTGGTTTTTTTTTTTTTTAATTGAGTAGCCATTTAAATGTTAGAGCAACCTAAATCTATTTGTTTGCTTATTTATTAAGTAATGCCTTAACTATGGAGCTGTTCAATTGATCTGATTAGTGTTGTTGTAATTATTCAAAACTTCTTATAGGGAGAAATGAATATGAACAAAATCAAGGCATATACTCCAATTCCTTATCATCTTGCTTGGCTTTCTCCACGTGGTCGTGGGACAGAGTGCACTGTGTCTGTCTCTTCCCAAGGATGTGCTTTGGGAGGTAATGCCTGTAAGTGATGTCTTTGGCAGAAAACTCTCCTGGATTCACCTGACATGCTTGTGTCCAGAAACTCATCTGTTTTGTCACCAAGGTTAGTGTAGCAGAGCACTTCATCCCCCTCCCTCCCCACCAAGGGCTTATCTGTTGTTTGTTAACTGCTCAGATAACTCAAACAGGACAAGCTGTCTTGTAGTGAATTATTTTGGTGCCATGGGGTTAACACTGGTCTGGCATTTCCCAACTGCCAGTAAACATCTGACTGTTGAAGTGAGATATGTCAAGATAAGCTGGATTTCTGACTGACATCCACTCACTTTACAACAATAAAAGCCACACCAAACTTTCACAAAGAAGAAATCTATGCATCTTCTGGGAAATGTGTGGAATTTCTCCCATTAGTAAGGATGCTGTTTCATGGTTATTCCCCAGGGGTTAAGTGAAGAGGTTAAGTGAAGAGGTTAAGCGAATCTGTATACATTATCATCAGTTTGGTGGTAAGTTACATTCAACCCTTAATAAAACTATTTCTTTTGCTAGCTTTAATATAGGTACTTTGATATAGTGCACTGTTTTATGTTATGCTGTAATCTACTAATAATTATTTATTTTTATATATATATATATATATATATATATATATATATAGTAAGTAATTCTGATTAAGATATTACATCTGTTATCTCCTGGCTATCTAATAAATAGATCTGATTTGCCATTATTAGAACTTGCAAGCCAGAGTGCTGTTTTAAATTAAAATTCTTGCCAGAATAGGCCAAGGCAGGGCTTGTCTGAAGCTTCCATTCTTCCCATGACAGTTAGCAACGATGCTTTTGGAGGAGATTCCCTGGGACCTGCTTGAGATTTAATCCAAAATCAGCATTTGACTTTCTGAACTACCAAACATTATTATCTCTGTTTACAAAAAGGCCTGTTTCCTGGGCACACTTGTAGTTTAATGAGGAAAATGTGGTAAGACAAAGAGCAGCAATATGCTGATACTTGTCCTTCAGATGGAATATGGCTTAAAAATTCCTTTTATATCTTGGAAGGTACAAAGGTGCCTTGATAATTGCTTTAATACTGAACCAGCTTCTGGTTTTGTTGCTCCCCACAAATAGCCTCCTCATGTTTCAGGCTAAGGTGCACAAGACCACAGGAAACAACCTGCTGATAGGTAGGGCACTATTAATCAGAGCAGGAAAGCAGTGTGCTGCTCCTCATTCAGCAGCTCTGGCAAACTGCTTCAGCAATGTGCAGGGCCAGCAATGATGCACAAACATCCCTGCACCATGGCCCTGCTGACCCACCCCAAAATGGTTGGTGGTTGCTCAGGGGTTCAAGTCAGAATCTCAGATGGACCTGGGTTTTACCTGCATGAGTGGGTGGGTGTGTGTGGGGGGGGTGTCAGCCAAAGGGGACGGTGTGAAAGAGGGAGAGGGACAGCCCAGAAAGGCCTCCTGCTTCCTTGGCAGCAGGAGCAAAATGGCTTTGTAGTAGCACATAGGACTGATGTTCTCTGTGTATCTCCTCAACCACATGCACCACCCCATCCTTCTCCAGCAGCTGCATATTCCTTTGGTCTCTCTTGTCCCTCTCCCATCCTTGTCCCAGCTCTTATCACAGGTCAGCAGCTACTTTAATGACCCCTGCACTACAATAAGGCAAAATCCCACCTAAATAAGGGACACAGCTGCTGACAAAGGGAGAATACATATATGCTCTGTTTGGAATATATTTGCAAATATCCAAGGCTTATGCTTCAGCTTTCACTTTTGCTGTCATTACCATCCTCATCTGCACAGGACAGAAAAATCCTAAAAAGCCCTCCAGAGCTGCATTCTGGACCCAGGCAGAGCACACACCACCATAAACCAGCCCAACACCCCACATCCAGACCCACTCTTGTTTGTCCATGTTCCAGAGGATCAGCAGGAAAACTCTTGTTGTAGGAAAGGAATGTGTTAGTGGCTTGCCCTCAAGCATTCTGATGAAAATAAGCTCATTTAAATGGTGCCAATCTAGGAAACCTGCAGGTTGGTTTTGTATAATTTCAATATTTGTCAATTTTGTCTGATAACCTCTCCCTGCAGCCCTTGGGCTCCACAGGCTGTGCCTATCCTTCTGAGCTGAGCTGTCTGGATCCCCCTGGCAGTGGTGTGGCCAAGGGTGAGTGAGCTCTACCCCTGCAGCCCAGGGCAGGGGGTTGTGCCAGTGGGGCTTGTCACTGTCCCCTGAGGCATGACTGGGCAGGGGCCAGGAGAGGGCCTGTTGTTTGGCATGGCCAAAACTGGAGCTGCTGAACATGAGAGTTAAAGACCATGGACAGCTGGAGCAGGGTGCTCCATGCAAGCCCAGCTCAAGTTCTATTTTACGTATTAGTCCAGATGTCCCTTATTTGCAGCTATTATGGCTTCCGCCTATAGCTGGCTGAAATTTCTTGCATAGAAAGTTTCCTTATCAAAATTATCTATTTCCCCCCCACCCCGCGGAAGATGCTAATTCAGATGAAAACATTTCAATTTTCTTTGGAAATTTTTAAAAACAATGGCCTAATTTTAAACATTTACAGCATTAAGCACTTCCACCTCGGGGGGAAAAAAAGGAACCCCTATAGTCAAAATGTTTTTCCTCTGATTTGAATTCATTCTTAATTTCCTGAAGAAAAAATAGATGTTTCATTTGCCATTTTTCACTTTACATTTCCACAGAGAGAATGTCAGTTTTCCAAATAGCTTTGGGTTTTTTTCTGAGAAATTGTCAGACGTAACTTACAACTTACATTAAACTCTCATCTTCAACAGACATGATATAAGATCCTTTAACTGTGGAAGAGGAATTGGTTTTGCCTGAATTACAAATATATTAAGAACACTTTTCTCTAGCTTGGGAATCCAGTACTTTATATCTTATTCAGGGAAAAATATCCAATTCACATAACAGAGGCAGGGCTGACATAGTAACATCATTATTTAGACTTGAGACCACCAAATGGGATCAATTTTAAGCAATCAATGTCCAGAGCTAATAAATATTGAAAGTGTTTTTAACTGCTCATGAATTCAAAATTCTTAGTGCTTTTCGTGCAAAACTTATGCAAGTATGCTTCAGTTCTAAGACTTCTTTCCCTGAATGTCGAGGTTGTAGCAAAACCAAGGACCCTCAGTATGAATTCTGCATGCCTTAGGTCACCCTGTGTCTTTCCTGAACACACCTTCGTCTTGTGACCTCCCTTCATTTACACTAGAGGTTCTTAGACCCCTGTTATTATCTTTCCTCTCCAGCTGAAGCTGTAATCAGTGGCTGTGAAGACCAAGACTTTTATTAGCATAAGTTAGACTGGAATATTGCTCTGCTTTTTCTTGTCAAGGGATTGACAAACTTTTCCTCAATTCCCTTTTCCACTAATGAGCTCAGAGCAGTGAGGGGATAAAAAACCCTGAAGGCATTCAGGCCAGCCACACTCCCGGGATTGCCCTTTCCATGCAGATACACTGGGATCTAGAAATAACAATCTAGCAACAACAGAAATGTTTTAACTGTCTAACATGCTGGGACCAGTTTCAGTATCCTGTAATTCCCTCTGCTTAAGCTGAATGACTCCAGGGTAAATGTGGCTCCCAATAATATGTCAAAACAAGCTGGCTGGGTTCTAATATCTACAGACTGTGGAAAAAATAATAAAGGAGAAGTACTTAGAGGAAGATGACGTATAGTGTGGCAGCTACTATTGCTTAGGAAAAATATCTTAATTTATCAGAATTAATGTGTTTATTTAGTATTACTGTATCCTAAAAATCTAGAATGAAAACTGCCTTTTTTTTTTTTTTTTTTTTAAGTAACAAGACTAGTGATTTATGCAAAATTTACATGCCTATAAGAGTACAGTTTCTGGAAGGAGGAGTGAGGATGTAGACATAAGGTCAACAGGCATAATTAGAAAAGGAAAACGTCAACAGCACAAAAAATCATTACTTTAGGGAAGGGAAGTGTGCTTCTGAGTATGAGGCACACTCAGAAGTGTGTGTGTGTGTCCATCCAAACTGCCTCAGGATGGGCAATTAATGGAAAATTAAGACAGTTGCAACAGAGGCATTGCTCTTCTGCTGGCCCAAGAGGAAATGGCAGGTTTCCTCAAATAGGTTTGTGTTTGGACACCAAACAAGCTGAAAGGGACCCTGTGAGCAGTCTCTGGTCTTCTGGATGATCCTGCCTTTCTGGAAACACACATCTCAGTTGGTGGCTGGATGAGGATATTTCTCCCTAAGAGACAAGGCAGTCCTGACATCCTAGAGGGTCTGTGATAAGGCAGTGGTTTTCCCTTGAAGCTGGGGGTTGGCAGGATATCTGGTGGAGCTTTTAAAGCCGTCCCATTTCACTGGCATTGGAAAGGGTTGTCCTACAAGGACAGAATTACACAGGCTCCCTGGAGAGCAGCAGGCATTCAGGAACATATTCCTGGAAGAGCAGGAATTACAGACACCTTCAACCCACCACAGCAAGTGCTCAAACCCAACCCCTCTGCAGGCAGATTTTCCACTGCTGGGGATCTCATGATCGCTTGTGCCTGCAGCATTACATCACTGAATCTGTCCCACGGCCAAAACGCTCACGGTTTAATGTAATGAGACATTACTCTTCTGGCTGCAGTAGAGTGATGACCTTGAATGATGGCAGGACTACTAATCTGCAGAGTGTTTATGTGCAGTGCTAAATCAGATTAAGATTTGCTGTGTATTTGGGTGTTTGGTAATGGCCTCTCATTTCACTTTCGAAAAGAGAACAGAAATGATTAGGGTGATTTTCTAAAGAGCATGAAAAGTTATAAAGCCAGAGGTGGTATGGGATACCTGCAGAGAACACACTGGCCCAGAAATACTGTACTGCTCTTTTGTATCAAATCCCTTGTTTTGAAAGCAGACTTCAGAATTTTTGGTGTATGAGGTGTAACAGAAAGATAGTGGACAGTTCAAAATAGATACCACTCACAGCATAAAATATTTGCCCAGTCCGCCATCAATAATAACTCTCATCTTGGTTGTGAACAGCAGTGGTTGTGCTTAATTGTTTAGGTCACAAAACCTTCAGCTCAGCTCTTGTCTCTTGAGAATCTTTTTTCTTTTAAATAAAATCTGCTTGGTGATTCTCTGGTCATTGATGCAGAATTGCCATTCCAATGGCAAAAACAAAATGAGTGTTGCAGAGCATTGCTCAATTCTCAAGACCCAAAGACCAATAATTGTGGTTTGCTGTTTATAATGTGATGTGCTATACGACTGTGTGCAGATATACAGAGTGAAAGGACCCCCAAAGAGCTGATGTCCTATAGCAGTTAAAGGCCATGTATAGCAATCCCACAAGTGATGCTTGTATTTCCCATGGGAATTGAGCAGGCAGTTTGATAAGTTGTTCTGCAAAGCATCCTAAAGCTTTCAGGGAAAGACCATGTTTAATTTTTGCAGTGATGTTATGATCTCAGGAAATTATAGTCCTAGTGAAGTGAGGTGACGGGGAGCTTTAATCTCACTGCTGAGTAAACAGTTCTGAGAGGTGTTGTTGGGAGCCCCACTGGCTGGCGTGGCACCATGGGGCACAACTTGGATTAGTGCCCCACATCTGCATGGTGGGGGCACCAGAGACCTACAGGAGGTGGCACATGGGCAGATCGTGTTGGAGCACTGTATGAGCCATTGCCTGAACATGGCACCTTCTCATAGGAAAAGGGCAAAAAGACAGATACTTATGCTTAAGTCTTCCAGTTATATTGGTTGCAAGTTTTCTACTTTGTATTTATAATGGAAAAGAACAACACTTGGATAAGATCAGACTGAACCTGGGACTGGAACTACACACCCCTCCATGCCCTCTGCTACTCATGGCTGGGAAAATCCTTTTGTTTCTTGAAAAATTTAAAAAGGGATTGTTACCTCTACTACCTCTACCTTTTCCTCTCTTTGGGCCTCACCAACAGACAATCCCAGCACACTGGCTCCCAGCTCAATAGAGGACTGCACTAGCCCGATACTGATCTCTGCTCAGCAGAAGTATCTAAATTATTTCCTCTCTCTCTTATGAGTTAGGCGGTTTTTAAAAGGTTTTTGATTCATGAATGATTTTTTTTTAAGTAAAAAAACCAAAATCCCAAACTTCCAAACATGGAGAATCAGGCTAAATATTCTGTATTTTAGTGTTGCATTTGGACATGCACAACCAGTAGTGACCCAAACTCTTTGCTTTATGCCTTCTTTTCTATATGTACCTTTCCAGTGACAGCAATTTTGTCTATGTACTAGCACCAAAAGTGCCACCCTAGAATTTTGTAAAAGGTAGATCTGAAGAGGAAGAATCTCACTGAATAAAATTCTAAAACCATTTCCTATGAAGTTTTTAGTTGTCTTCCAGCAGCTCTTGACAGAACTACTTCAGTTCCTGGGATTTTTTTTTTTCTGGCATATCCTATTGCCTAAATGAATGGTAAACTGGACACTGGAAAGGAAATGCCCTGAGGAAGACTGATTTCTATGCTGCAAGAAGGACATAAAGATACTCTTCCTTCACTCACATGCTTTTGAAAGAGTGTGATGGACCATGGAGGAAGAACAGATCTGGGAGGTATTTTGTCTTGCCATGTCACAGGGGTCACACATTGCTTTCTTCTAACGTGCAGGAATGAGCACTGTTAGCTTAGAAAATACAGTGCTGTCAACAGTTTTTCCTGCATCCATCCTTCTGTTTCCATGCGAGAGTCCTTAAATTATTTTTTTCATTTTTTCTACCTGGTCTCCTCTCTCAGTTTTAAATGGGGATCATATATAACCTAACAGCTCTAGAATTAAACAATAGGCAAAACACAGGACAGCCAGGCTACAGAGGTAAAGAAATCTTTCTGTGTCTGGTGATCAAACACTGACATGATTAAAGTGGAAGTAGGTAATACAGTGCTGTGTGATTCTCCCTTGCTGCCCTCAACAGCCTCTGAACTCTTCAGCCTTTCACATGCAACTTTGACTTTATTTCTTTAAAAAAAATGCTGACACTTGCTTCAACAATAGTATCTCCTGGGCCACATAATGGCTGAAAGCTCAGTAACCCCAAAGCAAGTTCTTGGCTTGAAGACTGTGCTAAATGGAAGACAAAGACCTCAGTCCTAACCAAGGTGCTGCAGTTTAGCTCTCTGTATTTCTATCTCACTGCAGCCTTGTAGTTTTCATTTCAAAGCAGGCTTACTTTTCCCCTCACAGCCCAAATTTAAAAACAAAATCAGAGTTATGTTGTTAGGGAATGACAGCATTGAGTATATTTCTCTCAAGTGTAGAAAATCCCACTGCTGGCCCCTTCCTGAGCAGGGAAATTCAGAGGGAAATTTAAAATAACTGTTTATTCTAGAGTCTGTGGTCTATTCAAGAGTGTTTAAGAGGATGTGTGAGCTTGCATAACACCAGCAGCATCACACCTGAGCTTGAGGCTCTTCACAGGAGCTGGGAAAGAGGATGCTTAGAATCTCACCGCTACCCCAGGCTGCTTCTGTAGAGCTTCAGTGTCCTTTGGGCTCTGTTTACAAAAGAGCAAAATCCCCAATTTCCAATTTGAGTGCCACTAGTCATGTGTAACCTTAGAAAGCACAGTGCAGCCAAACATGAAATTTTCTCCTTTTTCATTTCCACTCCACCAACCCCCCTCTTCCGTTCTTCTTTGAACTGTTCTCACCACTTGCCAGTGTAGTACAGCTTGTTAACTGGCTGCCATTCCGATTTTTCACAAGTTTGCCACGTTGCAGTGACAAGACCGTGTCAGGGCCCAGATGCTTCAGAGTAAATAAATAGCACATCTGGAATTTGGAAATGGGCCGGCTCCATATTATGGAAAAAGCTGGTGTGGAAACACATCCAAAGAATACACAGCTGGAAATTGTTAACTCTAGAAAGAAAGAGGGGGAAAAAGAAAAAGGAGACAAAAATCCAGGCATTACTACTGCTCGAGATCTTGTGCATTATAATTGCTGAGAAACAGAAACTCAGTTTACACAGCAGTTAAATTAATAGCATTCCTGAAAAATTGATAGTTTATAATAATTGACCTCAAGCAACATAAAGGCAGCACAGGGTGGGAAGCTTGACTCCTAACTGTCTGGCTTTCTTGGATGTGTTTGGTAACTTCCCAGCTATTTCACAGGCGAGCTGGTGGGAGGATGTTGGTGGTGGAGTGATGTGACTGCCCTTCTGGAGCCACGCTGCTGAGAACTGCTGCAGTTTCCCAGGCCCCCGAGCAGCCTGTGTCACTCCGGGTGTGCCGGCCCCAGAAATGCACGCTGGAAGGAGGCTGAAATGAAGGCGGCCATGCTCACAGCATCGCTGCAGGCACAGGAGCAGCACCACCGGTAGATGATTCAGGAGGGTGAATCAGCAGCAGTCTCAGAGGGGGCTGCTCCCACCCACTCTCTGAGCCAAAATCATGTGCTGCTTCCACCAAAGGAGGAGTTTCAGCAAGGTGAAACTAGGACAGGGGAGGCAAGAAGGAACCCAAAATAGATTGAAACTGTACCTTTGGATTTGTTTTGTTTTGGAAAAGGATCTCCTCATTAAAAAAAAAAAAAAAAAAAAAAAAAAAAAAAAAAAAAAAAAAAAAAAAAGCAAGCCTAAGCAACAAAGCCTTCAGACAGTGAAACTATTGTGAGCAATTTTTTTAAGCACTGCTCTAAGGAGGCATGCATCACACAGGAAAGCTCCTACTTTTCTTATGGGCACCAGTCCTCGTGAGAGCTATGGATGGAACACTGGAGGCTGCCACAGTTACCATGCTCAGAGGCCTCCTCTTTAATAGCTTGGAAGGATCCTATTTGCTCAGGTGAGAAATGCACTGATTGCAGCTCAGAGCCAGGAAAGCCAAAACACCAGATACACTCAATCCTAAGACAATGCAGCAGCCTGTGCTTTTGCAGTAGGCTCATCACACATTGAAGAGAGGAAAGCATTTATTTCACGTACTTTTTTTTCCCTTTCATGTTCGCTAGGCTTCCTTTCCCTGGCACACTTTAATTTGGATTTATCATTGCATAAATGGAAAATGGAGCAAACACAGATTTCTAGAACAAAATATACCAACTTGAGCAATTTTGAATCTATTGTTGCCTATGTATAAAATAGGATTAATCTTCAATAGTGTTAGATAGTGTTTGACTGTATGTTTTCTCTTATGTTTAAGAAGCCCTTGACTGTGACAGAACAGATGCCATTTCATTTCCTGCATGCCTCGTAGTGATGCCTGATTATTTCCAAGCATTTATTTTATTTACCTTAACAACACTCTGTTTTGATTTTTATGGTTAAGAAATAGAACCTTTTGGCAAAATCATTAAAGGATTTTGGCCAGAAGAAACTAAGGACTGTCTCTAAAAGCTTCCTGAGCTGCAGACATAGGGGTGTGCAGTGAAGAGATGTGTTTGGTGTCTCTGTCCCTTGCACAGAGCATGGGAAGGACAGACAGCCCTTGCAGACAGCCCTCTCCATGTTTCTGCTATGCCCTCATTTATCCCTTCTTTAACCCTATGCCCTGATTACCTTAACCTGAGTTAGGCTGAAGGCAAGTGCTCGGTTGATTGCATGAAGAAACCTAAAGCCTGAGGGTAAGAGCATGGTATTTTGAGAGAGTCAGAGATAGATCAAGCAAACCATGCTGAGCACGCCCATGTCAGCAAGCCAGGGCTGTTTGCTTGACCTGCCACAGGATGTTCTGACCTTTGTCCGTGTATTACTAATGATGCCAGCAGCAGTTATAGTTTTTACAATGGTCCTTTCTTAAAGCCCCATGAAAAGCAGGCATTAGCTGCTCTACAGACACAGTAGGTCATACACCAGGATATTGGGTTCAGTTGTCTAATTCAGAATTAACTGAAAGAAATTGTACAGCCTGGGCAATGCAGGAAATACATACCATAAAACAAATCTGCTGGAATTTTTGAAGCTGTGTTAATCCAAGCAAAACAAAATAACCTAGAGAGGGCTGTAGGAAAGTTCTGGCTTCCCAAACACTCAGCTCCCTCTTCCTTAGAGCTGTTTTCAAAGTGACCACACTCATTTTCTCCAAGAAAGATCTGGGGTAGTCACCCTCAGGAGAGGATGTAGGAGGAAAGTCCAGAGTGGACAAGATGTCTCCTTGCAATGTCATGTCCATTTGATCCTACTGCAGCATCATATTTACTTGGCAGCGTTGTTTACATGGATTCTCAGAAAAGGGTCCAGGCCCTCCCTTAGGCAATCCAAACCAGATCCATGTCACCAATGATGTAAGCTTTATATTACCCAATGTTCACTGAACAAGAGCAATTGTGACTCTGGCACCAGGAGGACACTCATGCCCCACGTGCATGTCTGCAGCCACACAGTAGCTCAGTCCAGGGTTAACAGAGGAGCTGGGGGCTGTGTTGAGGAGCAGACAGACACAGTGGGTCAACAAATGGTTGCATAGCTGCTGCTGATTTGTTTTCTAAAAACCCTTTGAGAATCAGGGACTCTGAGGGTCACTCAACAGGCTTGCCAACCCAGTGAGAGTTTTTCAAATGTGGGGCAGTATCAGAAGAAGCTGATGACACCGTGCCAGGTGTGGAGATGGACCAACCCTGAGCAGATGATGCAGAGTGATGCAGACAATGGAGACCTCATAAACACCAAATCAAGGGTGAAGGGAGTTCACCACTGCATCCTTCCCTCTCCTGGCTAGTAGGAGTAGGGTGTCACTGGAGACACATAGCAGGGAAGATATGGTCCTGCTGCTATTATGCCAGGCACTGAAGAATGAGCACTGCCCTTTGCACATGATGGGCCATGGGGAAGCTGCTGGCTCTTAGTCTTACCCTTCTAGGGTACCCCCTTACACAATCAGCTATTGGCATGCTCAGACTGCCTTGTCACTGTAGGGCGACATGGAAAGGCTGAAGCACATGTTAGGAGTTTCAACGCATGGTGAGCCAGAGTCATAAAACCATGCTGGGATTAAGACTTTATGGGAGCTCTAGAATAAGGGCAAGGAGTTACTAAGAACTAACTGGGAAAAGTGTGTGTGTGTGTAAGGTTAGCTATCCTACCCATGAATGTTTTGTGGAGATAAAAGTCAGGATGGTCAGATCAGGATGCTGAAGGTGATATAACCATAAAGCCATGTGAACTCAATATTGGCTTGTAAATCCTGTCAGCATCACCACTTCCTAGCAAAGGAATTGCCTCTGATCCTCTCAAGGGATTGGGAGTATAGCTATGCCAGGGACCTGCAAGATGGCATCACTGCCTGCTGCCGCATAGCAAATAATTGGTCACAAATGGTTGGGTGCTGCTGAGTTCAAAGGACCATGAATACCTCTTTCTTGGTGAGTAGAGGTGCCCAGAAGGCAGCACACTGGATGACAGGTTACATCTTGGACCAGTGTGAGTGAACATAAACACCCTCAGTTACTTGCCAATTGTTCAGCTGCTGGGGCCAAGCTCTGCTCTCTGAGGAGCCTGTCCAGGCTGCATCCTGCTTCTGTTCCAAAGACCTCAGGTACTTCTTCTCTGGCAGCTCTTGCAGCATTATCTCCTCCAGACTGGGAAGATCAGCTCACCAGATATCCTCTTCCCAGCCCAGAGAAGGAGGGCAGCCAGGTGCTGGGCACTGTGGGAGCCAGGGGACAGGCAGCAGTGGTGGCAAGGGCACGGTAGAGGGGAGCACATTGTCACACTGAGTACCAGGTGTGCTTCAGAGCTGAATGGAGAATGCATGGGCTGATGAGTGCATGAAATGCCTGTGGTTGCAAAGGCTGCAGAGGACATGTTGCAGATGATGTGCTCTGTAAAACGCTGGGGTACCTGCTCTCTGCCAGACAGCTCTAACCTTGACTATTACACACATGTGCAGTTTGGCAAAAATCTCAGCAGGATTCTGGGCTGCCATCACAAAAGCCAAGAATGGATTTGATTTTCCAAAAAATTACTTTTAAGGAGTAGAACTTCTACAGTCAATTTTTTTTTTGGTCTAAATAACTCTTACACAATAACAGACTTGATTTTTTTTTTCTCTGTGAATCCTCACATAGAGACAATAAAAATAGTTTTACTTGGTACAGCTAAGTGTAAACAATTGAATAAAAGCCCAAATACAAAAATCTGTGACTTTGGTAGCGATAGAGTTCAGCTTAGAGCCATCTAGAAACTTCAGGGCTAGTTTTACATTAGTGATGCTTCTTCCAGATGTTGACTGTTTACAGAGGTGTTCCACATTGTACTGATCTGCACGTGTTTCACAAAATGAACTACAACTCTCCAGTGAAAGCTTGAGGTTTGGAGCAGTTTGCAGCTAGTTAAACTATTGAAGTAAAACAAAAACCTGGTCACAAACCCCACATGCAATGGGTCTGTCAGTCTAAACTTGCCTGTGCTTATTTGAAAATATGCCTTCAGCCCATCTGGCTTTGCAAGCTTGTTTGTTTGTTTGTCTGTTGAGCTTTTCTTCTTGTTGCAGCACATTTGTTGCTGCTTAGGGATAATGTGACTTTAGAATTAGTACATAATGGAAAATGTTATGTCAAGCATTTCCTTGTGCTTTCAGTTTAATCTGTTAAAGATTATTTACTGATATACTGATAGTTTTTATTAAAAAGAGAGAGGTCCCTGTCCCTAAGTTTCTCTAGAGTTGTATCTTATGTTCAAAGTCCAGTATGATATTGCTGTCTGAACAATCTTTTAAAGTATCACTTTTTTTTTTTAATGTTCTGTTTATGGTGTTTGGTTTTTTCAGTAGGATAGGTTAGGA
Organism: Sylvia atricapilla; assembly: GCF_009819655.1. NCBI lineage: Eukaryota > Metazoa > Chordata > Aves > Passeriformes > Sylviidae > Sylvia > Sylvia atricapilla. The sequence goes on from NC_089140.1 coordinate 130,532,711, forward strand.
CTTGTGTGAAACATAGACACAATAATTCTGGATAAAAAAAACCTCAGGTTTTCTTGAGACTTGTTTCCCTCCTATCCTCTCAAGGCATCAGCACAAAACACTGTACATCCCTGAATTTGGCCTCGAAGGGTGCACATTTTCTCCTCAGGCTGAAAATTTTAGAGGAGGGGTCAGCAGAGTGATGGGACCATCAACTGCACTTGTTTCCGGGATTGCCAAGACCAGCTCCTGCCCAGGTAAGAAACAGCAGGTTCTTCACAGCTTGAGACCACCCCACACAATGCAAAATCAGAGTGCCTGTCAGAAGCACTGAGCATTCCAAGTTGACTGGAAAATGGCTAATCTTGTCCCAGTTTAAAAGAAGGACGAGAAAGATGGAAACTGCAAGTCTGTCAGTCTTACTTCAGTAACTGGTAAAATTATGGAGAAGATTATTTTGGGACATAATGAAAAACACGTGAAGGACAATGCAGTTATTGGGCGCAGCCAGCACAGTTTCATGAAGGGAAAGTCCTGCTTGTCAAACCTAATTCACTTTTATGACAAGGTAACCCACTCAGTTGATCAAGTGAAGTCATAATATGTAATCTCTTTAGACTTCAATAAATGCTGTCTCTCTCAGGATCCTTCTGGACAAAATGTCCAGCACACAGCTGGATAAACACATTATGTGATGGGTGAGCAGCTGGCTCAGGGATCAGGCACAAAGGGGTGTAGTGAATGTGGTGACACCAGGCTGGGGACCTGCCACTAGTGATGTTCTGCAGGGCCCCATCCACAGCCCAGTTCTCTTCAACATCTTCATTGGATGCAGGACTTTAAGGGACACTAAGTTTGCAGATGATACTGAAGCTGTTGAGTCCTTCAAAGACAGAGAAGCCCTGCAAAGTGACTTTGACATATTACAGAGGTGATTAATGACCAACTGTATGAAGTTTGACAAAGATGTGCTGGATTCTGCACAGGCAATGGGGCAGTCGTGGGTGTATAGACACTGGGGAATGAGAGGCTGGAGAGCAGTGCCACAGAAAGGGACCTGGGGATCCTGGTCAGGGGAAAGTTGAGTGTGACTCAGCAGTGCCCTGGCAACCAGGAGGGCCAGCAGGATTGTGCTGCTCTACTCTGCACTGGGGCGGCCTCACCTGAATATTGTGTGCAGTTTTGGGCACCACAATATAAGAGAGACATAAAACTATTGGTGACTGTCCAATGAAGTGCAACAATGATAGTGAATGACCTGGAGGGGACACCATGTGAGGAGCAGCTGAGGTCACCTGGTCATTTCAGCCTGGAGGAGACTGAGGGGAGAGCTCATTGCAGTTACAACTTCCTCATGAGGGGAAGATGAGAAGAGGAGGGGCAGACACTGATCTCTCTGTGGTGCCCAGTAACAGGACCTGAGGGAATGGAAGTTGTGTCAGAGGAGGTTTAGGCTGGATATTAGGAAAATGGGATTTTTTACCCAGAGGATGGTTGGGCACTGGAACAGGCTCCCCAGGGAAGTGATCACAGCATCAACCTGACAGACCTCAAGATGCATTTGGATAATGCTCTCAGGCACACGGTGTGACTTTTGGGGTGATCTTGTGCAAGGCCAGGAGCTGGACTCACTGGTCCTTGTGGGTCCCTTACAACTCAGCATATCCTGTGATCCTCTGATTTCAAACCCACTGCTTTGGGGCAATTTTCACATGACCATTTGACAGGTTACATCAACGCATCTCTGGCATGCTCGAACAGCTGGGACTATGTCTCTCCTCAGACAGCCCCAGTTGTTGACCAGACACTCTCCTGGCCAAATAAAATGTTCATCCTTGCCAGATTTCAAATATATTATGTGTCTCTATTTTTCCCATCTACAGTCCCCTATTCATTAACATATGTTGAGTGCCAATGTTAATTGTTTTCTCATCCCATGCCTGTGAGGTAGGAGAGGTCATCACAGGCTGCATGGTGGTCTACAGCTCTTGTCTGGGTTTCTACTGTGGCTCTTTTTGGATTTCATGGTTGTACATTTCCCAGAGATGATCTGCTATCTTCCTGTGAAGGCTTGCAAGTTTGTGTAGGTCAGAGCAGTGGAGTTTTGTCAGTTGGGTAATTAATTTCTGGTTTTAGGATTAAACTTTTTGTTGTTACTCTAACATTTACATGTATTAGATGTCTGAAAATGTCTTGGATCAACACAAGCCTCTTACTAGCATTCATAGTGTTGTATCTGCACCTTCACCATCTCTGAATCTATTATATTTTATTTTCATCTCATCTTCCATAGCTTAAGATCTAAATTTTCCTCCTTGTTGACAACCTGACCCTACTACTGAATGCTTTATGAGGATGGTAGTTCAACTTCACAGTGAACTTCTGATTTCACAGGCATGGAGTAATTAGAGATCATATTCACTGGCTATTTTTCTTCAAGTTATATTTATAAAAACTTCGTAGAAACATTCAGCTAAAGGTATAGGATTTGGAGGGTTTTTTTAAGTTTCATGGTATAAATAGGAAAAAGAAAAGAGGAAAAAATATTATACTAGAGTTGAACTGAAACAACTGTTTTGGTCGACTGCTGAAATTAACTGAAATATTTCCTTATGTCACCAAGTTTTCTAATTGTACCAAATTATTTCACTTTGGTTGGTTTCCTTTAATACTTCATAGTACAAGCTGAAAAGTTTCATTAGGAAAACAGCTACAGAAAACGTTATAGCAGTACCAGATATAAATGATTCACATCAAAATAATTCTGTATTGACAGAATTATTCCCTCCTCAAGTCTTCTTGGATCAAAAACTTTCACCAAACTAACTCAAACCAAAATCAGACTCACTGATATTCCCTTTTTCATATGTTCATTACTAATTTTTTTATGTATAATCTCTGATATATATGTAGAACCTCTAATATAGATAAAGCATTCCTCTAAGAAGCATCTTGGTACAGGAAAGCCTTCGTTTTGCAAATTTTTTCTTTTTTTTCCATCTGGTACTGTTAATTCCTGGGAGTTGTTAGAAACCTTTCTGTCAGTGCTGAAATCTTGCACTGAGCCCATGATGTCTCCCCACAAAGTATTCAGTGTACTGCTTTTTGTGATTAGCACTCCTTTTTGTGTGTATTTCCCAGAGTGCTAATCAAAACAAATGGAAATACTAGACAAAACCATTGCCACTAAGGAACAGAAAAATCTGCTCCTACATCTAGCCTATCCTGAACAGGAATGAAGCTCTGTTCTAAGGGTAACTGACTTCTGGGGCCCAGGCATCTCTCCTTCACCACCTCCCTGCTGTCACTGGGGCATTGTCAGGCATGTTTTGAACACTAATTCTATTCCTTCTGATGTTCTTTTTCAAAGGGAATACTTGTTTCTGGGCATTTTATTTTATTTGCTCAGTCTTAACTCTCTTCTTTTTAATGCTTCTTGGTCTATGCTTGCTTTACTTTCTTCTTTCAAAAAAGAACACCCTTTTTTTGATCTTCTGGGGTATTTTTAAGTCAGATATTCATATCTGAATTGGAATGGACATCCCTATGTGGTTAAATATTCGTGGTTCACTCTTTTTGCAATCTACCAACAACAAAGCAGTTAAATAAATATTTCTGGAGGCTATAGGATTCCTTTCAACAGGAGAAGAGCTCTTTCTTCTTTATATAAATAAAGAAGGAACCAGAAAATCCAAGAAGAAAGAGGAAAAATATTTTCTTTCTTGCTAAGCCTAAATATATATATGTGTGTATATTATATATATAGATATGTATTTATATTTATATATATATATATATGCGCATGTGACATTTTTCAAGGACTTCTGTGCTCCTGGAAGAGCATCTTACAAAAAGTTTTCAAAGTCTGTGTCCTTTCAGGACATACCGAATTCTCCCCTTATGAAGGACAGACTAACAATGTGTTGAGATGCAAACTCAGTCACCAAGCTCTCATTTCCATATCTGGCAGTGACAATACCTTATTTTCCTTTCTCTGAAACACTGATAAACAGTCAAGATAAAGAGAATTATATTCTGAAGAGTCATTCCCTGACAAAACCCACAGTGTTTTCCTAAACCACTCCCTGCTTAAATCCTTTTTCCCCTTTTAATTTAGTTATATCCTCAAGCCCTGAAAAATTAATTAAAATAACTTGATACTCTGAAGTTTTACTGGTCTTCCTGTATCAGTAAATGTTTGCTGGATGTTTAAAGAAATGCTGTTCTGCTTTACCATGGGTAGTGATACTAATGGGAAACTACAAATAAAATATTTATTGAAGATCATGCTCATTTTTTTTCTCTGTTGTTAATGTCAATATTAATACCTTTACCTCTGGACCTCACAGAAAAATACAATATAATATGGCACCAGTAGCAGCAAGAATACAACTGAATACCACTTGAGGACAGTTCCAATCTCTCCTTCTAAAATACAGCCAGACTTCCAGAGCCACAGGGTCAGGTTTGTAAGTGTGTGCCCCTCTGGCCACCTTCTTCATCTCTTTTTTCAGACTGGCCCTATGGGCAAGGACAGTTTCCTGTGTTTCCACCCTCCTTTCCCCATTACCCGTTTTGGCTGCCTTCTTTCCCTGAGCAGCTTTCTTCACCTTTCAAGAGCTCTGTCACTTTTTGTAAGGAAAAGTAGACACAAGCAGTTGTAGAATGATGACATTTGCTAGGTTACCTGTGAACATCTGGAGGAGGAAGTGTTTGTGCAACATCATCCCAAGATAGTCCAACAGAATAAATAATAGAGATTGTCCTGTGGCCTGCAGCAGGGCAATCTCTACAGACCCAAAACTCCTCTTTTTGTCACTCCCCTTGTTTGTCCCCTAAGTACCAGTCGTGATGTTTGACAGCATTTCAGGGCCAGGTGTTTCCCCAGGATCCTGCTGGGGATGTGGGGCACCATGGTCAGGCTACTGGGAGGAGGAATCCTGCAATACTCAGCTGGCACAAGATTACTGGGGAAAGATCTCAGTCTCTAAAGAGCAGGTTCAATTCAGGATTACAAACAGAGATTTGAGAGAAGAATACCACACTCAAAAACATTTTCAAATGCCTTTTTTTTTTTTTTTTTCCCCCCACTGGTTTGCTTGCTCTCCAGCTCAAGAACTCAGTAGAACGCAACCATTCAATGAATGCCAGGCAAGAGCCACATCTCAATCCACAGCTTTGTAATCCACAGGAAAATCTCCTTTTAGGGGGTATGCATTCCCCTGAACACAAGGGGAACTTGTGTTCCCCTGAACTGAAGCTATCAGCTCCAAACCACACCTTGGACCATTCTGGCTGCAAGAAAAATCCTTCAGAAAAAGTACTAATGCTGGGCAAGGCGCCACACTGCACAAAGATGCTAAAACAACTTCAGGCCTTGGGAGCTGCCCTGTAAGTTTCACGGGATGTTAACCTGAAACTTTTATTCAGATTGCAATACTTACCTTGATGAAAAAGGGAAACTCAGTGAGAGACAAAAACTAATAAAACAAGTGAAATACAATGAGTTGTTCCTCCAAGTTGATCACACATCTTCATAGCCAAGTCTGTGAAAGCTGTGGTTACTATAGCTGGTCTTTCTGAAATCAGTGAAACACACTCCTGCAGACACATCCACGTACAACCTTCTATTTTCTGCTGTATGCTGCATCTTTTTGCAGGGTTGTGAGACAAACGTGAAAAAAAATATTATGTAATGAGTTAAAAACTATTCCCAAATAATTCCCTGTCTTTTATTAATTTGTTTGGACACTTTCAGCAGCAAAAGAAGCGACACCTTGCTCTGCCAGCTCAAAAAGTCTAGAGCTGTCAAGGTAATGGAATATGGGAATTAGCATATAGGACATTTGATTTATCACCCCTAAAACACTGTTGGTATTCCTAAATAGAGTGCTCATAAGATTGAAATACAGGATTTTGACATGGTTACTTTCTCATATAGCTTTCTGCCTTTCTGGAGATGGAAGAATCATCAGACTTAATCTACATTTGTTCAAAAGGAAACGATTTATTCTTTTCAGAAAAATCAGAGAAAAGAAAATCTGAAGAAATATTAAAGTTGTAAAAGGGTTTGATCAACTGGAATGAGATAAGCTCTTCAGTCTGATGAAAAGTCTGGGAAAACAAGAGACAGTCTAAAAACTAGGAAATTAAGAATGAAAGGCAAATTCAGGCACAGCTATTTCAATCAAAAAGTAATAAGCATGTGGAATAAATTATTGCTAGGTGAAGTTATTGAAGCAAATAAGAGGAATGAATTTAAAAGACAGCTAGACATCTTTATGGAGAAAGCAAAAACTTCACATTTTTCCTACTTATGTTCTTTGGGTTAGATCCAGGACCTAATGTCTAAAAAAAGGACCTAGGAGGACTTGAACTACTTAAATCCAGAAATACATCCAAAAAGTTCCAACTGACTACTACAAACGCTAGAAACACCTGGGTTACATAGTGCCAAACATGTTGAGACCTAGAACAGGGTCTCCATGTCCCCTAGGGCCGTGTCAGTCCATCCCAGGGCATGGTGCTGGCTCCCACCCCAGTCCAGATTTGAGCCAGTGTTCCCCAGATGTCTGATGCAAAACCTGGTTTTCCAGCATGCCAAATGCAAGACAGGGCACCAGGTCCCACACAAAATACAGTAGCAGCTGGCACTTGGCTTGAAAATTATGAGAGGTGTAGTGCTAATCTCTGTTATCTTTGATATGGTGCTTCAGTAATAACATTATGGGATGAATGTAGAGGATCCTGATGCCTTTTTTTTCTTTTCTTTTTTTTTTTTTTTAGTTTATTTTAAATGGGACTGAAATCTGAATGTCCTGAATGTAAGAGAAAAGGATGAATCTCTTTTCTCTAGGGTGCATTAATCATGCAAAAGAGCATTTCAGACTTACTCAATCAGAGAAAAAGTAAGAAATTGCATGAATATATCCTACTAGGTGGGCAGATGGGGAAAATTCCTATACAGTGATTGCTCTTTCTCAGGATTGTTGCTATTTTTCATATCATACCATCTGGTTACATTATTTTATTAGTCTGGGATACTTCTATGCTGGCTGATAAAAATACTCTTATCACACAAGTTTTTTAAAAATCTCATTTCATTGCCTCTTGAGCAGCTTCGAGCTGCCAGTGGAGAACACCATAGGGAGACTGTGAGGTGGCTGTGGCTTACTGTCTGGAAGATATGAGTGAACTGGGCAATGTAAGCCTCGGCTCATAAATGCATGTTGGGCTCTGACTAACATTTACAAGAGCCAAAAAGAGACTGTGGAATTGATTTCAGAAACTTTTAGAACATTTCAAGCTGTCTGCAAGATGTCCCCTTCTGTCCCCCCTACTCCCCACCCACTTAAATTGCAATCATATGTTATCAGAGTGACTCCAAACAGGCTATGACAAAAAAGCCATCTTGTCTTTCATTTAGGCTGAGTCACCCACCACTCAGCTGTTGGGATAGATTTTCATCTGGGTGCTGGGATTACATACACTGTGTGTCTGAAGCCGAGCTGGAGGCAAACAGAGGCAGAGAGAGGAGGGTGGGAGAGGCTATGTGCAGCTCTGCAAGGCTGCCCAGGGGATCCCAGGGATATCCCCTTGACAGGGAGAGAGAGCCCCAGGGAGGCAGCACCCCATTCCTGACTTCCTGTGACTCAACTTACAATATGTAATGTCTGCAAGGCCAAAAGTGGAAAGTGAAGTGTGCAACTGTGCAACTGGAGCTGGTGTTCAATGAGGCCCAGGTGTTGAGGGAGTTAAACCTGTCTAAGGTTTAAACTGATTTACACACCACTTGCCTTAGTGCTGGGGAAAAAAAAAAAAAAAAAAAAAAGCACCTTGGCAAGATGGCAAGATCTGTACTGATAAGAAAATATCCTGTTAAATTAGTACTGATAAGTGCTCTGCACTGATTTTCTGAATTAACTCTGCATGACCCCAAAAAACAGTGCTCAGTGATGTAATTATATTGTGCTTGGATCTCCCTAATAAAACTTTCTCCTCTACATCTAGTTCAGAGGTCAAGTGAACACTGTTAATGCTGTGGAAAACAGGGCAGAGGTAGTGTTGGAGTAGGGCTGGCACCTGGCTAGGAGGGTGACTGGGTCATCATCTGGAGGTAGGTCTGGGGATGGCTTGACTGAAGAAAAAGGCAAAGGCTGTTGAGAAACAGACACTCATCTGGTAAAGCAGGTGGGCAAGCATTCCTGCCAAACTTCAAAACACAGCAGGCTGCTATTTTTAAAGCACAGAAGGTACAATTTGGAGGAAAGATGAGAAATTACTTCTGAAACACCCAACTTCCGTTTTGTTTCTTTTAAAGAATTTGTAATGCTTCTGTATCTGAATTTCTGTTATAGAACAGTGAGTGATTGCTCGTATGAAGATCATGGCTAAAGAATGCAGAGGCAAAAATCTGCTCATATCTAATCCTGGCTCTGAGACCAATACAAGCTTTGACCTTGAGCACATCACTTAACCTCAAAGGAACAACTTGAGGATTCATTGGCTGGTCCTTGAGGAGTGCTTTGAAGATAAAAAAGCTTTATAAGTGGCAAATATTATGTGTCCTGGGACCTGGAAATTTTCAATGTTTGTATATATAATCATTTACAGAGGATTTGCTACATAAAAGAAACCGTAGATTTTGCTGAAAATTGCTGGAGTGAAGATAAGAACCGCCTTTTCCAGCTGAGGGGATTTTTCATCATGGTCTTCCTCTTCATTTCCATAAAGCCTTTACAACATGAGGCAGGGATGACTGTTTTGCTTGTTTCAAAGGGAGCAGTTGCATCTGTCACTTGTTGGTCAATGAGTGCAAGGTGAGGGTGAGCTACACAGGGTAGGTCCACAGTGTGGACTCATCCCCAGCCAGCAGGTTAGATAGGCTGTGTGAGGGGTATCCCACTGAGACCCCATGCCAGAGGAATGCCAATCAGCACTCACCAAAGCTACAGTGCCCGCCTGACAGCAGATATTAAAGTAAGCAAGAGCATGGAAGCATTCACTGTAAGGAGGTTGTTGACTCCATAGGCTTCAAAGGAAGATTATGCACTAGCATCACATTAGGATTTCTCCTCTGAATCAATTTTCAAAGAAGAAGGCAGCTGCACAGAGTTGGTCTATGCTGTATATTATTTGTATAAATGTTTGAACAAATTTGTATAAATGTATGAACAGGTTTAGGGGGTGTGATGCCTTCAACAAAATGGAACTGAATTCTAATTCAGGAGGTGTCTCACCTTCATAGGACCCGTCTATCCCTACATCATTCAAGTTTGTGATAGTGCTATTGACAGCAGCAGAATTAAGTTTGTGTGCTGATAAAAGAGAAGAATTGCCACAAAAAGGGTAATTATTTAGGGGTATCCTAACCCAGCAATGAACTGGGCAGGAGTGTGATATCAATTACCTTGCTGAGCCTGCATCCCACTGACAAGAAAGATTGCAATTCTCTCAGAGGCAGAACTTCCTTTTAAAGATCTATCAAAGACAAATCTGTTTCTGGACCATGTACTGCTAATGAATTTATATTATTGTTGATACAACATGCATGGTATCTACAGGCTGTGAGTGACCAATGAACTTGAGACTGCTACTTCCATATAAATCAATTTCAGGCATGTTTTCCCCTTAATCTGTGTGAAATTGGGTGGCTTAAATCCCATATTCTCCGCATAATCAAATTGCTTATTGAAATCAATGGAGATTCTGAGTAAGAACCACCTTATTTTTCTGATGCCTCTGCAACAGTCATGTGCATTTGTATATATGGAATAAAAAAGGCAGAGTGTAAAGAAATGAGAATTACACCAGGATCCTCAAGCATACAAGGAACAAAAAACCCCAGAAATTGTATATCCAAAAGGTGAGGACACTGAACATTGCTTCTCAATGAGACTTTTTCACTTTTTTGCTTGTCAGACAATGGCTGATTTGCTGTGAGTTCAAGAAAGAGGGGGAAGAAAAAAGAATATTTTACATACCAGAATAAAATGTTCTCTTGGACATGTAAGGGTTTTGTTTCTCATACAGGTGTGAGTCCCTTCTGCCTCCAGAGAATCCATTCAGAAGTAGGCCATCAGGAGCTTCTAGTAAATTATTATCTGGGGATCACGCTGGAAGTGCAAATCTGCAGTTAGGACAAGTAGGCACGTTCATGTTTGAATGTAAAAAAACCTGAATTGCTGGACAAAATGGAAACAATCTAGAACTTCTTAATGAATTCTTAAGAATTCTTAATTCTTCTGCTGGTCTCTCTTATCTCACAGTATTTTCACATTGACCATCCCAACAAAGGAAAAACATCCCAACAAAGTAATCTTTTTCTGTCCCCCCATATTGTCTGGAAGACTTTTTTGTTTTCCATTGGGCACAATTACTAGCACTAGGATAAGTGTTCAAGATCCACACACCCCTGTTCTCATCCTCCCTCCCCAAATATCCAAGAGGTGTGCTGAGGAATACTCTCAAGCAGGAACCTGCTCTTCACTTGAGCAGCTCTCAGCACTGTGGGACTCTCAGCCTCTCTGTCTTGGGTTATGTAACCAAAAAAAAAAGTGGATTCTATTTCATCTGTTAAAAGCAGCTGAGGACATGTTTTTTCTTTCTCTCTTGTAACTCCGGGGCGGAGGGAGTGGGTGCCTTCTGATAATGGGCCAGCTGTTAAGACTGGATGAGGCATTGTTCCTTATCTCTTCCACCACTCATCCTCCCTCCATGGGGGTATCTTCTGGTAATGGGCCACTAAGGCTCACCAATGACATGACACATTTCATCATCCCATTGTGAGATGCTCCACCCAGTGGAGGGAGCCAAACCATTCCTACTGAGACAAAAACCAAGACATAGGGACACCAGCCGCTGGTTTTTCACTGTATTCCCAGAGGAAGACTGGACCCCTCTCGCCATTACTGGACTCTTTTTGTACCAGACCACCTCTTCTCCAACAGAACCACATCTGCCACTCTAGGAGGGCTTACTTTGGACTGCTTCCAACACCCTGAACAACAGGGTGACTCTTTCAGAGTTTCTAGATTTTCTGTTTGTTTTGTTTGCTTGTTTTTTGTGCTACTACATTTGTATTCTTAATATTTCTAGTAAAGAAACTAGAAATATTGTTATTCCTATTCCCAAATCTTTGCCTGAAAAGCCTTTAATTGCAAAATTATAATAATTTGGAAAAGGGAAACAAACCCCAGCTTTCCCTGGCAGATACCTGTCTTGCCAAACCAAGACACTCTCCAAGGAATACAACTTACTGAAAGAAAAGTATAGAGACTCATAACAGAGTGAGGTTATCTCAACGTACCTCATCACAAATGGGAATTTGTAGGAGAATCATATTGTGCACAGCAGGATCTGTGAGTAATCCAGCATCTGGCACAAGAAAACAGTAATATCTGATCAGGTTGGAGAGAGAATTGAAGCATGAGAACATTTAATTGTCTACACTATCTTTAGAACATCTAAAGTATTTTTTACTTCTTATTACCTCTGTAGTAGAGACTTAATTTTTCAGATTAAAATATTTTAATTACATAAAACGCTCAATTAGAATTTTAATGTCCATTCTAGAAAATAAATACACCAGGCAAATCACTCATTTGCTCTTAATTTTTCTAACAATCTAAGAGTCCCAGTTCTCTTCCCATTAACAATGTCTATGGGGATCTTGAACACCAGACTTACTACTGCTTCTCTCTGCAGCTTTATTTAAAGGAGAAAAACCTAGGTCCTCTGCCAGGCCTTCCTTCTTTCAGCTTTTCCCTTGAATATCTTTCCTGCAGACATCCTGGAGGACAGCCAGACTGCTGGTTGGAAAGTTCTATGTTATAGGAACTGATTTTGGCAGTCAAAAACTGGATATGTCGTAGTGAAATTTGTATTAGAGAAATTTGTATTACACAACTAGTATAGAAGGAAAGCACCAACTCTGGACAAAGGTGGGATCATGTGAAGCAATCAAGATTATTAAGAGTGGGATAAGCAAATTTTGGCTTTATCGAGGCAAGGAAGAGAACAGAGAAAGAAGAGGGGTCAGAAGGGTACAAGGCTGGGGGAGAACATGATGGGTTTGGAGACCGAGGGAGGGACGATGGGGCAGCAGGGGCTCAGGGCATTGCCAGAATGGAGATGAATGCAGCAGGAAGAAGATCCAAGAGGGCTCCCAGGGGCTTGAGGTTGTGAAACACATTTTGAGGCTGTGACTACAGCTCCTTGTTGTGGAGCAGAGAAGTCTCCATTTTTCCAATAGTGGGTTGAAGCATGGGACAGGTGAAATAACTTGGTGTGAGGATCCAGGATCCACTGGCATATTTTTATATAGAAAATTTGGTTTGATCACACAGATACTGCCTTTTTTCAGCAAATCTGGAATCTTGATTTTCAAGATCATACTCACTCTCCAAATCACTTTTAGCTGAAAGTTTTCAATGGAATAAAAACCCACAGAAAACTCGTCTTTACCCTTCTTCCACAAGCTGTTGTACTGTAGCTACAGTCACACTAGAAATCTGTGGCCACACTACATGCCAGCTGAATGCCTGCTGCCTGTGGCTCTCCTTAGAACTCCAGCATGCAAGAAACTTACCTGTGTCATACCAATGTACTCTTGCAGAAGAAAACTCTCCAGCACTTTAACTTGTCCACACAGCATGATGCAACAGCACACACAGAAACCTGAACAAGCCTTGGCCCTCTCACAGAGGCTCTTAAAGGAATGAATGCTGCCATTTTAGCAGCACTTTTTGCATGGCTCCAGCATCCCAGCTCTCTGCAGAGCCATCATCCTGCACAGAAATTCATCTGTAATGTACTCACTCTGCCTGCAGCTGGCTTGCAGGGCAGGTATCTCTTCTCAGTGCTGCATTTGAGGCAGATGTGCCCTCCCTGCAGATAAAAGGCTGACCTCAGGCTGCAGAGGCTGCCAGCACTGAGTTCCTCTTAGTGTCTGTGTCCAGCTGCCAACAGGGATAGTCACAACAGCTGGGGACTCTGATAGAGAAGAAGTCAGAGATGAGAAGCAGAACCAGAAAACCTGTGATGGTCTCAGAAAGGCTGGGGTGAAGCCTGATGGAGTGGGAAGACATACAGAGAATGGTTGAAAACAGAAACCTCTTTGTGAATGAATGTTTTGCTTCTGTGGAAAAATTCAAGGAAATATATGAAAAGTAATGAATCCTAGCTAAAGCTCTAGGCATTGTTGTAACACCATGTGTTACACTTTTGCAAGCCCCTTGCTGTGCAAATCTAAGAGCAGTAGGCATCAATCTGTTTGGGGATGAAATTATAAATAAGCAGATAACCAGTACATGAATAAAACAAATTGAAACCACCCTGCATATCAAAGAAATCTGTGACAAGTGACATACTTTCACATGGGTGATTGGAAAAAAAGAAAGAAAAAAATCTAAAGAAATTTAAAATAACAAGATGTCAAGCAAGCTAGAGTTGAATGCAGTAGGATTAAACACTTTATTGATGTGATATCACTGCCTTCCCAGGACTTACACCTGAGACTGACTTGGCCTTCTTATTTAATTACATGCTGATAGACCATCATGAGACCTCATGGGAAATCTTGTAAGATCTTGTGACAGATATTAAATTAGCATTTGCCTTCACCATAAATATAATCTGATCAAAAACATTTCATGTGTGCAAAGAAGCCAAGTTTGAAAAAGAATGATTCAGCCACAGAAAGAAATGATATGTATAAAACCAGCCATTGTGGAAGAAAAGAGGTAAATGATCAGATATATTTTCTTTGAAAATGCAGAACAGGAGGGGTGATGGGCATGATATGCTTGTAGACTAATCCCCCACACAACACCAGAGTCTTACTGAAATCTGGACACAGTTTCTCAATTACGTTTATGTGAGCTACTACCCAAAGGACTGAGTGATGTTGTCTGGTCTTCTACAGCAGGACAGCCGCTTACACTGCCTCCCTTCTGCTTGCCCCAGGGTCTGTAGAGCTGGAGCCAAAGCAGCCTAAAGCACTCTTCTCTCTCAGGTATCTTCTAAGTGGGAGCCATTCCCACAGCTGACTCCCTGCATGAAGGCAGGAGGAAAGACATCACACGTGCCTTTTTTGGTGGAGCTGAGCTTCAGTAATTGTGTCAGGGTCCCATGGTGCAGTACCAGAGGGTTAAAGGGACGTTTACCCAGAGAGCTGTAAGACACATAGAATGACTTCAGAGAAAAAAAAAAGTGAAATCAGGACAAATAGGAGCTTCTAGGAGTTCCTCCTCTGCAATCTATCTATCAGGAGCATTTAAAGGTCCTAAGGCCTGTTCCTTGCAAGCTCCCTGCTCCTTCCTTGCAAACCTTGTCAAGGCAAGGCAGCAAGGGGTACTCAAGGCTGTGTGGTTTCAGAGCTGCTGGCAAGTAGGTCTGAGTTGATCCCTGAATCCTAAATAGATCTCCACATTGCAAAGCACTCCCCTTAGCAGAGCTGGAAGGGACACAGGGAAAGGAGTGTCTGGTCTCTGGCATCAATGGTGAAGCCCACGGCCAGCAGGGGTAGGACAGAAGGGGTGATCCTTTAGATATTTCTCTTTTTTTTTTTTTTCCCCTGTGAGTTTAATATTGGACAAATGCTAAACATTTGAGCCTTTATCCAAACTAGACATTCAACTCCTTCAAGCTTTTCTCATCAATTGGAATATAACTCCTAACAATGGGGATATAACATTGATTTAGCTTCACCAAGAACAAACACATAAAATAAATAAAGGTACTGCTGAGTTTCTGTTACAACCTGTCCAGTTCCTAGTAGGAAGGCAGAAAAGATTTTCCACAGAGTAAGTGGTGAACCAAAAGAACCCTATTTTTTTCTGATGTGTCATATGATTGCATAAATACTTTCAGTCTTATTGGAACTGCTTGTAAACAGAAAAAAAGCAAACAAGGGGAAAAATGGAATGTTAAAGGACAGTGACTATGGAAAATAAGTGGTAATTACTTCTAAAACTGATCAAAAAGGAGCAGACCTAGCAAAACTACTGAACATGCAGTTTCATACTTTAGCATCAAGTTCTCTTAAATGAGCTGCCTTTTTATTCATTTATTTATCATATTCTTGTGTTGCTTCTTTATGATTTAGTCATTATAAAATATGTTCAGTTAGACTTTCTAAAGAAATGAAGTGAGGACTCCAAAAGGTGGCTGAGTTAAAGTTTAGAAGAAGGCTATGTGTCTTTTCTCTCCACACTTTCAGGAACCATACAGGTTTTTCTTCAGGATTCATTTCTGGTAAAAGAGAAGTCACCCACAATCCATATTTTCTTATAAACTGCAGAGATGAGAAATCTAGTATGGTTTCTGTGTCTGGTAAAAGGAGTGCCATAGAGCAGCTCAAGTAGCTCCAATGAAAGGTAAATAAGGTGTTTTCCTTAATTGCATGTATGCTGCCATAGTGCTATAAATCACTGAATAGGGCCTGCTTTGGAATTCTGAAGGCAAGAGCCTCAGCTGCAAGTCCAGAATATCTGATGGGATAGAGAAAACATATTTCCCTCAAATCATCTTAATATCATATTAATATATTTGGCACATTTTAGAGAAACCTCTGGGTTTCTCTGAATGACAGTCAGTTTTGCATGGTCCCAGAGGTCAGACCAGGTGATGGCTTTCTGAGGCTTTGGAACATCCAGGTCATGCTTCTTCTGTCCTGTGTGGGAATTTGGAAGGGCACAGTTCAAAGCTCCCAAGCTTTAATATGCCACCTGGAAATCACTCTGTCACAGCTTTGTTTTCAACATGCAGGTCTCATGTCACCTCTTTTAGGATGAAGAACAGCACAAGGACAGACAAAGGGCAGTGAGATTCCCAGTACCTGTCCTCCAAGATTACACTGTTATTTTCTCTGTTATATGATGTTTGAGATCTGGCCCAGCTGACTCTACAAATAGTTGCCTTATCTGATTGAAAAAGGGAGGTTGAATTTGCTTTCAGGAGTTGTGTCAATCTTTTCCTGAGCTGTGCTGCACGGTTTATCTCCTGGGGAATGCCAAAATAGCCATGTTCAGCTGCTCTCCTCCACAAGGAGGAACCCCTCAAAGGGAAGATGAACCAGGGAATGGTTTTCCTTGAAGACCGTTAGAAATTAGCAAGTAATTTCAGTTTTTAGACATGGTCAAGTACCTAGCAAATCATCAACCATTGCTCCCTCTAGATTTCAGGATAAGGTGATGGGACAGCAAACACGACTGCAGGGAAAGAATATTATGTCTTTGTAAAAAGACCTGAGTTGGCCTGATCACATATTCACTCTTCCTTTACCATGAGTGTGCATGGTCTTCCCTGAGATACATTTTGGGGATGTTAAACACCATGAAAGCAAATCCAGAGAGGAACGAGACAGTGAAAAGTACATTAATATGACTTCTTATGTGGCTCACTGTTGCATTAAGAGCAGAGAAATTTGACAGAAAATAAACCTCCTCATGTTCCAGCTGGTCCTCAGAGATCAGATGGACTGGGTACAGCTGGATTAACTTCTTGTTAGAACCAACTGAGCACTGCAAGTCTGCTGACATTCAGTAAAGTCTCAGATGCATAAATTGTGTGGGTTACACTGTAAGTCTGGTCTCATTCAGTCACAGAATCCTAAGTAGTGCAGTTTACCTGTAACACTGTAACTCTGACCAAGTTCAATAGGAACTTTCATGATCCAGATTAACGAATAGTGTGATTTATTGAATCAACAAGTTCTAACAGATTCTTGTTAGATTAGTGGTGCTAAATTCACTAGGCTTACAGAGTGTGGACACATACAATGCTCCTGGGTATACACAGATGCACCTGGAAAAGCAAATCTTACCAAAGAGACATCTCTGCTTTGGGGACGAGAGAGGAACAAGCCCATCATCCCATCTGCAAGGAGGTCATACTTTTGTCCTCTGCCAGAAAGGACTTCAAATGCTGAATTTATACTTCTGGGAGAAGTGGAGGTGAGACTGTAGTCAAATATTCTGTTACCACTGCCATAAATGGGGGCTGGAGGGGTGGGAAGCCACTTCATATGTAATTGAGGGACATCAAGAGTTACAAAGAGAGAGATTACAGAGGTTGTGGGGTTTGTTTAAGGGTGGAACAGAACCCTGACACCTCAGTATCACTTTCTCTGCTACCCAGCCAGTTGCAGTGATAATGCATCCTAATGAATCATCCCCATCACAGACCATGGTAACCCCTCCACCACGTACCTCATGGCATATCTCATGTCTGTAGGTCTCATTCCTAAACTCTTATAGGTATTTTCTTGGTTGTAGGTATGGGGAAAGATATGTCAAGTAAGATGGTGTTCAGGGAACTTTTGCTGTTTCTGGGGAGAAAATCAGGCAAATTTTTCAGTAGTATTTTTACATAGTCTTTTATTCTTAATTCCTGTACTTTGCCTTTGAAATCAATTTTCCTGATACAGTTCTCATTGTCTTGATTTGTATACTCACTTGTGGCTTTTCCAGTTGCAAAAGATTTTGCTCTCCAGGGTTTCCTGCACCTTTTTGCCACACATATTCTTATTATATAAGTAGTAAATTGCTCTATCATTTCAAGGACTTAGTCTGTTATTAATAGTTTCATTTTATACATGTAAGTTAAAAGCCAGAACGTTCTTTGTGCACATACTCACCATACAGGCATGTAGTCCCCAAGACTTTAGACAGGAGAAATGACAGCACGTTTAAAAAAGTAATTCTCTTTAAGAAAACATATAGAGTGATCATTCAGTATTTCTGCTTCAAGAAGGGTTTGCTTTGAAATTCTGAATACATACTAACACATGATTGGTGTCTACCACACTGGTTTTGAACTTCTGCAAGAAATATATAGAGACATAAAATTAGAATTTCAGATCTGATTTTAAACTCATTTTTACAGAAGGAAAATTAAAAAGCTGATGAAGAAATTTCAAGGTCAGTAAATCATTGTAAATTCTGTTTGTGAGAATTAGCATCGCGGACAGTGTGCAACAAGTTTATCCTTGTCTCATGCCACAAGTCAGTTAAGGGCTGCACCCTCTCTGCTGGCTTCATGTTAAGGGTTACCTGTAAGAGAAAATAGAAAGAGACAAGGTAATTAATAACCAATGATATCCATCAAAAGAGAGAATACTTTCTTGAGCAATTAAACTGAGTCTCCATAATGTCATTAATTATAAAACACATTGAGCAAATTCAGCTTTGAAAAATTGCTTTGAGAAATGGCATTATTACTTCTTGTAATAAGATGTGCTACAGAAACCATATATTCTAGAAACATTGCTATCAAGCACAGTGATACACACACTGTAAGAATTTCACTCCCATCCAGAGGAACTCCCAAAGGTCAGTGTGGCTGTGGCCGAAAATGTAGCCCCATTGCAGCAATAGGAATTTTATCATTGACTTCAATGGAAACATGCTCTCCCTCATATAATTTCAGAGGTAATTGAGCCTAACATGATGAATAGACCATCTGTACAGTCATGAATCTTAGCCACAGAAAACACTTAGAACTAATAGAAAAGGAAGTTGTAGGACCTTTTTGAACCAGGCTCCACAGGGATGGTATTTCACTGTCACAGGTGATAAGAGAGGACTTGTGATATCTAGAAAGAACAGAGATGTTTAAAAAAGGAAATGGAAAAATATTCAGTTCTTCCTAGAAAGATTCAACACACTGGTAAAAAAGGAGCATGATTGAATCCCAAAAATGTGTTCTCAATGTACACGTGTGTGTTTGTGTAGTTTGGCATGAATTATGGTACGTCTTTTCAAAAAAAATTCTCAAGATCTGGAAAAGAATCCCCGTTTCTTTGTTATTCCAAATCAACAGATTATTTATCAACCATCTAAATAAAGGTCATTCCACAGAATACCAAGATGCAAATATCCATGGTTTTTTACTTGTCTTAACTTCTTAATTTTATAATTTAAATTAACTTCTTAATTTTATTTTCTTGATTATAAGCATAATATTCAAACCTTTATTTGACTTATGGTAGTATCTCCCTCCTATGAGGTGCTTATATTTCTGTGGGTTTTACTTAAGAATGTAATTTGGCGACTGTCCATTTTGTGAGGAACTTTTAATAGGACAATATTATTTTTACAGACATGTTAAATATTAATCCAACCAGAACACAGTTTATGTTATCCCAAAATAGAACTTCCTGAAGGGAACTTCTACAGTTTCTTCTGAGAGCATATTTTTTTCTGACTTCCCCCAGTAAGGAAGAAAATTTCACGAGAGCATATTTTAAGAAAGTTGCCCTTATTCATAATCTTCTATTTTCCTTGTCTTGCCTTCTTTTTTGTCCATCCTGAATAGTTATTGATCTGTTGACTAATATTGCTACCATTTTTTAAATTCCTTCATGCAGGCAGGCAAGCTGGTTGCAGTTAGGAAAAAAATATCTGCTTCTCTTTTGTATCAAGACTCTTTGTGCCGTTGTGGTGGGGCAGTGGGCTCTTGGCTGCATCTCTAGAAGAAGGCAGGGCAGCACCTAAGCAGATGCAGAAGAACCCTCTGGAACAGAGGCAGCTTAGAGGCAGTCCTGGGCTTTATAAAACCCCATGGCAAACAGGGGATTCTCTCAGACTCAGGTGGAGAACACCTGCCAGAAAAAACAGCTGTAGAAGACAAGGCTGACACGCCAGCAGGAACGAATCGGTAACATCACTGATAATTCCATTAACAAACACTAAGGGGAGCACAGAGGAGCAGCAAAATGTTAAATATCTGGAAACATCATAAAAGTGGCTGAAGGACCCTTGAGGGATGGGAGAAGGGCCTGGAGCTTGGAAGCAGCAGGAGGAAATGAGGGCATTTGATGCCTCCTTTTGCAACTGGGAAAGAGACCTGACACCGCCTTCACCATCCCTGCAGGGAAGGGATGCCACAGGCAGTGCTGGCTCTGTGCTGGGTCACGCCAGGTGCTGGAGCTGGTCATGGCACTCTGCAGCCTTACAGGTGGTCCCCTTCCACACAGCGATGCTGCTTACCATCCCCTCACAGCTCCCGATTGAGGGACTACTGCAGGGTCAGCTCAAAGCAGAGAGAGCACCTGCATTCATCCTTTGTCTCCTGGTCTGCCCCAGGCAGTGGTAGAGCTGGGTTCTGTAGGATTGTTCCCACCTGGGAGCAACGCAGTGGCTGGGACTCAGCAGCTGCTCCAACCCCTTCTGCTGCCACACCTCCAGTCCATCCAACTGTACTGTGGGGAGCTCTAAATCTTTTCTTCCTTGTGGGTTCTGCTTCTCATATGTCCCACCAAAACTCAAAATAAAATCACCGTAAAACCTTTTCTACAATAAGGAATTCTTCCTCCCTGTAGGGTCCACCTCTTCTGCTGGAGAAGGTAGTTAAAATATGTGTAGTAGTGGATAACATTAAAGGGATATAATACCCTGTAATTTTGCAGTCTTAGTTTTGTAGACTAAATCTGAATGTTGTCAGTTGCAGTGTATTTTTCTGTGAACCTGTTACATTTAAATATGGAGCCAGTAATTCAGAGAGCAGAGTAGATGTTTAGCAGTGCAGGGAAACACACATAACTGACACCTGCTTTATACAAACCTCACAATTGTGTACAGGCAAAGTTACAAAGGAGGCATTTATTGAGATCTTTGTTTTTATTACACAAACACTCAGACAGGAGAAAAACCTGCCTTGGTAGGCTGATTCGGATATATTTTTAAATATCCTGCAGGCATGTAAATCTTGGAAACTCCACAGCAAACAGTGGCTTCCGTATTAAACATACAGGAATTGCTGTGTTTAAAAATATGAAGGCTGTGATACAAATCAACATGTGTCAGGAAGCTAAAAGTTAGGATAGTCTTAAAGTCTCCATCTCAGTTTAGGTCCTGGTTTCTCACCCAATGCACAGCACAACCCTCACTACATCAGTCACCTAACAACGGATTTCCCCTCAAGTGTTTCTTGCTACCATGAGGGTTTGTGCCCCAACTTCAAAATTATATAGGCAGCTATTTCTGTGTTTATGTCTGTAAAATTTATCCCAGTAATTTATCCCACTTTAATGAAGAAGTATAGTTTGGTGGTAATATGTATGGAGACATCCTGATAACGTGGAATATCGGCCATTTCTTACAGTAACCAATTCAACTCTTTGAACTTTTTGTAAACAGATGCTTGAAGACACCATGGAGCTGCTGTGGCTGAAATCCTACTTTAAATATTGTTTTCTCACTGGAGAACATTGCTAGGTTTGCAGTCACAGCTAAGATGTTACTTGGCAATAAAATTGTGATCTGAATTACACTCCAATGTCATTATATCATCTGCAACATCTGCAGTCAGGATATATTTGGCATTTCAAGGTTGGGAGGAGGGAGAAAGCATCCTCAATAACACAGCAGTGCTGCTGCTTGGGAAGAGCCACAGGGGAATTAGGTTGCCTCCAAACACAATGCTGCTTTCAAATGCTTATTGTGTGGTGGGGAATGGCCTCTGGAAACTATTATTTTAGAAGCAACAACACAAAACATCCCCGTTTTGGGGAAACTTAGGACAGTAATTGCAGGATCCATGGAAGAGCACAAATAGCAAATCATAGTGATACTGCTGAATGCAAGGGAGCAATGGTTTTAGGTCATGCACAGCAAGCAGACAAGGCTTCAGAAGGCCTTCAGGACAGAACTGGGATCATCTGTGCAGGAGGATATTGCAGAAGAGCTTGTGCTTATATTAGGCTAAGGCAAAAACCCCATTCATCTTTTGGTATTCTGCCTCTACACAGGCTGCTTGCTCCTGTCCTATGTCCGAATCAAAGGAACTAAAAGCCTGCTCCTGTTCCTTCAGATTTATTGCTGCAGTAGGATTTCTTCCTCCTGCAGTCAGAGATAAGATTTTACTTTTGCTTGAGGCTCTTAGATCATAAGGCTGGCTTTGTGCTCATCATTCTGTGTCATTCATGCCTGTTGCTTACTCCATCCTAATGAATAACAAGGAAAAGAGAGTGACTTGTAAGCCTAAACCCACCACCGTGACCATGCCTCATTAGTGATTGCCATTAAGGTATATTGAGTTTCTCTCCTGACCAGAGGAAAACAGTTATTATCATGCCATTTACTTCATTTTCCTGATGTCAATTTTGAGTGGCAGCTGCAATAAATATTTTATAAGGCTCACTTCATTTCTGACCACTATTAGCAAAAGCAGAATAGCAGAGCATGTACAAAGAAAAAGGGGAAGGAACGAGCTGTCAGAGGGTGAAGATGAGAGACTCTTTGGATTCTCAGCCATGCTGTTGACAAGCAAGAGCCTGATATATTGCAGATTTTTTAAGACATTCATCTATAACCCTTGGGGTAGAACGTCTCTTCAAGCAGCTTGAGTCACCTAATCCACATATGTTATTCTCTTGGTTTTCCAGAATTAAAAGTATATTTTATACATATTTTCTACAGAGCACATTTTTTTTTTCCTTATGATGTTGCTTGGAAGACACAAGCCTCCAAAGCAGAGAGAGCTGGCAAAATATACCTACAGAGGTGCAAGGATGTTTCAGCATGAAGCAGAGAAAATGAGGCTCTGGCATAATAGATAAGGGGAGAAATGAAGATGCTCCTTTCAATAAAGCATACTTTTCAAATTATATTTAATGTTTCGCTGCTGGGTAAAATAGCTTAATTACTTCTGATGCTTGTTGACAGCTGCAGAATTGAATGGAGAACAATCTGCTTTCTCAAAGATGGCCAGGTAAAAAGAAGATAAGAAACAGTGATAGCTCCATTCTTCACAACTATATTTTTTTAGCTGAAACATCAGGCTCTGGAGGATAAAGGAAAAGCCAGCTTGTTAGTCATAAATGGATTACTAGGAAAGTTTTTTCACTTTTTTTTTTTAATGAACAGCCATTAAGACTACCATCCTAGCCATGAAGCTTCAAGGACCTTGCCAATCCCAGCTGCTTACAAGAGTCTCCTTCTCCCAGTGTTCAGCTGCAAAATGTTCTGCCTTACCTACCAAATGAGAGTTAGAGCCAAACTCTCAAGTATTGAGATTTCAAACAATTCAATAATTCAAATAATTCAATTCAATAATTCAAATAATTCAATTAATTTCAATAATTCAAATATTAAATGGGAAGAATAGCATAGGAGGACTCTAGGAGGCAATACAGTTGAACTCTTCCTAAACTATAACCATTTTGTTTATATTAATTTGAGTAAGAGGTAGGAGAGGTCAAGGGTGGACATGACACAGCTTGCTGCAAAGTGGATTTTCCTAAGTCACTTCTGTGGTAACTCAGTCACATTGCTTCCCTCCCACTCCCAGTTAATTCTCTTATTCTTCAAATACAGTTCCTATGTACCTAGAGAATATTAGCGACCTCACCTCAAGCTTCTTATTTTGGACTAAATTTTACCAAGCCAGCCCTGAAACAAATAGCTGGTCCTTCATGTTGATCTCTGCCAGCTTTCCTGTCTGAGGGTCTCTTGCACTGTGGTGTCTGAGAGCCCTCCTGATAATGAGTTCAGCAGAGACCTGCTTATCTGAGGACTGACACACTGATCTGTTACTGTTCTGCAAAGAGAAAAGTGGCTGGTTAGTGTCTGTATCCTGCATCTCTCCTTTCCTCCAGACTGCAGAGCACTTGACCGTGCTCTCGTTACTTTCCCTGAAGGGGAAAGGTAATTACCTCAGGGCTGTGGTAATTCACATGGCACACAGGGAGCACACGTAGAGAAGGAGGTCTGATTGCAGCATTTGGGGTTACTCCATCACACACCTCTGCCACCTGCACTGACCAGCCCCATAGGAAGGGACACTTTCTCCGCAAGCTCTTCGTGACAGTGCTGTGGGGGACAGAGCTGCCTGCCTCGTGGGGAGGTGCCAGCAGCAGATCACTGCTGGGCAGCCCCGCTGTCTGTCGGCAATTGTGCCTCTCACGGAGAAGATCTGGTGTGAAGTTGCTGCCAGTCATCCACTACAACAGGCTCTTGGCAGCTCTGCCCACAGAGATGCAGCTGGGTGCAGAGACCTGTATTGTCTCCTTTATAATGGTGTTAAATAGTCTCAATGGCTGTCAGCATGGATAAATTCACAGAAACCAGGACAGGCATGAATATTGTTATATATATGCACACGTGTACATGGTATTTGCATATTACTTTCAATTGAGGGAACTTAGTATCTTTAACAAGACCAACTTTACTACAAACTAGTGGTGCTCTTAATCAGACAGTAACTGTGTTTTTTAACCTAAGGCTCCTCTATACTTACCACATTCCCTTGTTCTGACACCATAGTAAAGTAAAAATAAGAAGGAAAGATGGAAGTAGATATTTGAAATGCCTTACCTTGAGTGTATCTTTTTCTCTGTGCAATTTTTCAGAAGTATCACTCAAGGTACACAAGGCAGCCAATAAGCTAAATGGCTGCTTAAAGTAGCATTCAGAGTTCGTGGGATTGTAAGAAACAGGCAGTAGCTCATAATGAAAAGACTCATCTGCATTGCAATCAGATGAATGGCCTCATGAAAAACAGGGCTGTGAAGCTGTGCAGTGTTGAGAGTAGCCTTAGTTCTGTGTTCCTACAGTTCTACAGTTATCTTCTATTTGTAAGACTAACTCCGGCAACATAAGTAATGTTCTCCTACCTTTTCTGAATCAAATATCCAGTATAACTGAATTAAAGCTAGATTCCTATTTTCTATGTGTATTATATATTTTTTAAAGAATGGCATTGATGAGAGCTCAGTAATTTCATAATTATTATCTCTAGTGAACATATTTCTGCTAATAGGATTTCATTTTCTCAGATCCATTCAATGTCTGTAAGTATTCACTGAGTGCCTTTCTCACGTTTTAATTCTATAAATGGACTGCCATTCTCTCAGCATACTCAATATTTTGAATTTTCAAATAAAGCCCAATAGATTATATTGTACTGAGCCTCTTTCCTGCTAATACAAGTAAGTGAGAGCTTCTTTCTGCATGAAGATTTGTTTGAGAGGTTTCGTGTTTGGTAAATACTCTTGGATGTAATTTTGAAATTCATTCCCTTTGTGCACAAAACACAAATGTAATATTGCAGTTATATACACATATAAAATTGAGCAATATATGTAGGAAATACTGCACACTCAAAGGTATGTTGAGCTTCAGTGTTATTAACAGCAACTTTTTTCATTCATCACCCCGTAAATCTTGAGAGCATTTGCTGATGGGCAGCAGGCAGGAAGCAGAGAAGCGGCGTGATTTTCTCTTTAGGGCGCTTTGGGGTATTGCTGACTGGCTGGACATTGGCAAATTTGGGGTCAGGGCCAGACGATGCCAGCCCAAGGCTGGGACAAGGAAAAGGCTCCCCTCAGCCTCTGACCTGTGGCCGTGCCAAAGGGGGCAGGAAAGGAGGTACCAGTGGGTGGCAAGGTGGGTCTCAAAGGTCAACAACAGCACAGACTCCAGCAGAGTGCATTTTGCTCTAACTCAGTAAGTTTTCATGATCTGGAGGCTTCACTAATATGATGCAATTTTCACTGATAGTCCTTTTTTCCCCTAGCCACTTATTTCACTGGCAGAAGGATTTTTTTCCCTCTGCTGGCAAAGGTGACTTACTCAGATATATGGCAGCAGGACCTGCATTAAGAGAGTTTTTGAGCAACCCCCTTCATAGCAATCATTTTCACTCATGAGTTCTTATCACTCCTAAAATTCACCTGCACTTTCACTATTTTGCCAGTGAATGTGAGTTAGGACTCGAGCTCTTTGGGCTGTCTCTGTCAAGAGCAGAGCAGCAGGAGGTCCTGAACACTTCAGGGCTGAATGTCCTTGTGCAGCCACCTGTCCACAGCAGCTGCAAAGACAACCCCTGGAGCTCAGCTCTGAAATCAGTTAAAAGTCATTGAGTGAAACTCTCTAATTTGGGCCTGTGGATCTCAGTGCTTGCTTTATTAGACGAAGGACTATATTGCAGATTTTGCACCCCACTGAAGGTGCTCTGACTGAAAGACAGAGTACCTTATTTAGGGTTTATTGCTTCATGTGCAGATACACTGTTTTGGAGAGCTGAAATTGCATTTCTTCTTTGGTGAGCTTCATGTCTGTTCAAGGTTTGGTCAGTGCTGTGTTGGGGTCCTGTGAGACAACACTTGTAGATAAGCCTGAAGAAGTAAGTATGCTTTCTTTTTCCCTTCGCACATACCTTTTTGGAACTTTTCTCCTTTCAGCCTGTCAGATAGGGCAATCAAGAATCAGCCTTACCATCTCATTTGATTGTATTCAGCTTGCAAAGGTGTCTGTGCATTCACAGCAGCACCCAGTGAAGGCCAGTATATAATGGAAAACTGCTGTCTCTGGATCAGTCCCCTCCGCGTGTCTGAGGTAGGCAAACATCTACTGGTGTTTTTCTGGAGGTAGCTTGAAGACCCAAGAGGGGTCAGGACATGTTTCAGGGTGGCATTTGTTTCTGTTTTCCAGGACTTGTAGTCCTTCTGTACTCCCCAGGGCAGAAGGCTCACTTCTGTACAGACAGTGCATGAGAGAATGCAGAACTGATAACATCAACAGCAGTGTGGAGGAACAAGCAAGCCATGCCAGCACAGCAACTTCACTGCACATATATATTGTCTTTGGAGGCTCCTGCTCTGGCAGACAGTGCCACAGCTCTTCTGGAGCTCCTTAGGAGTGCAAAGACCATAAGGAGTAGCACTGCTCTGTTTCCAAAGTTCCTTGCCCAGTGTGCCCATGATGGCTGTATTCTTTGGCATATGGAGGTGTGTCTTCACCTCACTCCAGAAATGGTGGGAGCTGCAGGCAGAAGGCTGCATTACCAAAGACCTGCTGAGTCTAATGAGGTGTGTAATCAAGCATCTGGAATCTCATGTTCAGTGTGCAATTTCAAACAGAATTTGGTATGCTTTGGAAAACGTAACAGAAAACTCCTCCTATGAAGAAATAGATGCATGGATGAGCCCCCCTTTCCCCTCTCCTTGGGACTGGTCTAGAGTCAAATCCCAGTTCTCCACCCTAGAGAATATCACAACCTCTCCCTGCATGGCTATTCACCCTCTTGATTGCTCTTAGTGAACATGTCACCTTCCTTCACCTATTTCCCAGTTTTTCTGCAGGCATCTTTCCACTCTAGTATCCTCTTTCCAGGCATCAGTTTTGGGTGTATGGTCCTGACATAGAATTTTCTGTGGAAGTAGTAAGCTCATCTGTGTTCTTTGGGTATTTCTGTTCTTTGCCTAGTGGTTCTATGAACTGGACTGTTGACCATGCTGAACCTGGGACTGGTGGCTTTGCTGAGTCTAAACCTTTATTCCAGAGTGTTCCTGACACTTATTTTGCAATGTCAGACTGCAGTTTCAACTGTGTCCAAGTCCAAAGTGCTCTTTCTGCAATAGTCAGTCCTGACAGTAGCAGATGACATTGCAAAGTGTCAGCACGCTGAGCAGAAAAGCAAAGTACAGCCACGGCTGTGCACACAGTACCTTGCTGCTTTCACATCTCTCCTGCTTGCTTTCAGCACTCTGCTTAAAGGAAATAAAAAGCACTAACAGTAGTCAAGCCAGCAGAGGCAGGTTGGCTGCAGCACAGTGCCTGTCCTCAGCACTGCCTCATGGATCAACAAAAGCACCAGGCAAGCTCCAGCTGCAGATGCTTCACCCTTATCAATGAAGTGCAAAGTAAGAAGCACTTTATTTAATTTTCCAGATGCAGAGATTAATTAGAAGTTTGCAATGCACTTTGCCTGGTACAATAGAGTACTCCACAGGTGGAGAGTATGGAAATGGAATAGATAAAACACACCAAGTCATTTTTCTTAAACAGGGTCACTTCTCTGATCACACTACTCCTTTACACTGATTGTCCCCTTGGTAAGGCAAACACATTCCTCTCTCGCATGCTCTACACTCACTTTGCTCAGCATCTGGTGCAGACAGCAAACCATAAACCATCCTGTGTCTGCTGAAATTCAGATGCCTCAGCCTAGTGACTGGTGCAGAAAATGGAATGAGCACCTTGTGGCTCACAGGCATTCGGGGTCAGCAAGCTGCCAATTCCCTGTCTTTGGAAAGCAGAACACGGTGGCTGCCTGGTGGGGAAGAGCAGACATAATTGCAGGAAGTCAACTAATTCATGCAAAATGAAGCTAATCATTAATGGTGGGGTACACAGCCATTCTTCTGCAGTGCTGAACAATTACTTCTAAGTCATGTTTCAAGGCGAACATGGAACAAGATGTGTGGTTGAGTAGCTAGAGCAGAAAGAATCTCACTGGGTGAGCTAATTTCCTTTCCCTTCCTACTCCTTCAACTGAAGCAAGTCTCCTCTCTCAGGCTGTCAGGATATCATCACTGGTTACTGAAAAGTATGTGGGTATTAAAAGCAGAAATTCAAAGGATCAAATCTGGCTGGGGTTTCTGCTCACTAGATATTACTGCAGTTCAACACCTCTGTGCCTGTGTTTGTCCCAGAGACTGAGAAACCCAGAGACCTTGCTCTAAACAGGGATACTACCACCTACCACCCTGATCACAGTTGCAATCAATCTCTGTTCTTGTTATGAGTGATAAAGATGCAGAAAAAGGCGAAAGATCTACCTGAAAGATGAAGGATCCAGAGTATGATCTAGCTTTGCCTCCACACATTTCTGTTCTGCTTTATCTTGTATTCCACTTCTTTAATTGTTGCAAGCATGGTTCAGTGTGGGGTGCTGCTGCATGGGAGAGATGTTTCCTTCTGACTAATTCCCATTTCCCAGCAATAGTGTTCAGAGGAAGAGCTTGGCAAAAGAAGACAGCAAAGACCAAAACAGGCCTGGGTGTAGCAGGTTCTCAGTGAGGGAGCAGTGAATGACAGGGACGATCACAAACATAAAGAGGAGAAAGGTTTGGACACTCGCACAAAGACGAAAACCTTGTATCTCATCCCAGTGTCTCAACATCCTACATGCTACAATAAGCAGCTCAGCTCTGCATATGTGTTTGTGCCTGTGTATGATGTTTTATTCACATTCAGTTTGAGTTTCACGGGATTTCTCTCTTCTTTAATGGGAAAAAATTCCTAAAATTAAATCTTCACTTGGCACTTGCATTAGCAAGTACCTGGCACTAACACAACAAATATGCTGAAGGACACTGATATTTAAGTCACCAACAGGTAGGACATGACAGTGCCTTTCTGCTGGGTGCTTAGCTTATAAAACCACACAAATACTTCCTGGAGAATAAATTAGCTAGCCAATTTCCTCTGTTTTTCTGTTTGTAAATTGCTTCTAAGTAGCTCATGTTTCTCTTGAATGCACTCTTGGTAAATATATCAGGCTCTGGACAAGCAGTTTATTGTGACTGCTCAGTGTTTAAGACTCAAGCTGGTTTCAATAATTTTAATTTTATACAAAAGCTATTTCTATTTTCTGGATGGATAAAAGTACCACAGAGCCTGGTTTCTGGTGGGAAAACTCATTCCTAGAAGTGACACATTTGAGTGTGACTGTTTAATAATTTTAATTTTAAATAATTTCTTCCATAAAATAATTCTGTATTAAGGAGCCCACTGACCCCACTTTAAAGGCTGTACAAGCTCCAGTAAACAGATGAAACTCCCTTAGAGATTCACAAATGGCTTTTTATTAACAAATCTGTACCCTGATCTTCACGGCCTCTTTGGAGTCACTTCAGTGCTCTGTGTAGCTCCCAGGAGCATCAGTCCAAAACATGAATGACACCAATACAAACTGAAGTACAAACTGAAGGCTGGGACACAGGCCACACATCTCTGGGTGTGGAAAGAGAGTGAGGAGAACGTGATTTCCATGAAGATGGCTAAACTAGATGTTTCACATTCACAGACTATCCCAGCCCACTGAGAACCTTTGTTGTGCTATTTGGAAAGGCTCTTACAAAGCAGCCAGTGCTTTCATTAAGACCTGGCCCATGCAGGCTCACAGCAGAGCCTCTCCCGTGTTTCTCTCTTCCCAGGTGTTTACAGAAGAGATCACTGAGGGTATATCCTCAGCTCTTTCCTGCAGAACTTGTTTTCTCTTCCTTACCTTTCTAAGCAGACAAAGCAACAGCTTCAGCTGCCCCAAGGTGCCTGTGGACACAGTGCTCTCACAGAAGATGTTGAATGGGGCTACTTCAGGCAGACCATGGCTGAATAGGAAGACCACAAACGATCTCTTTAAAATTTATCATGTGTGGTCTAGGTGCCCTTTTGCCATACAGCTCAATCTCCTCTAGAAACATCAGACAAGCATTACAGCACAAGAGGAGCCTGCTAATTAGTAGACACTGCAGGTGCAAGTGCTCCTGTAGTTGCCCTTGCTGACCTGGCACATTTGCACACACAGCACATTTAACATCACAGACCTGAGCTGCTCCAGCAAGCAGTGACAGGTCCTCATCCATTGGAGCGTGTTATCCAGTGATGTGCCTGCTCCCTTATCCTACAGGGTACTTAGGACAGCACTGCAATGAGGAATTGGGACTTGAAACCAGCCACGTGGCATAGGACAAGATTTTCCCTGGTGCTTATGAGAGAGGAGGTGTAATTATAGCAGTTGGATATAAACTGATCCGCAGCTTCAGATTCTCACCAGAGGCACCCAGAGGTACCAGTGACATTTTAGCAATAAACATCTGAGATGTTGAAATTTTTGCAATTGCATGTAGCTGTTTGGAAAGCAAAATTTTATAGTGTTGAAAAACTTACAAGTTCTAACTATGTCTAATCCAGTCATCCCCAAAAGTTGTTAAACACAACAACCAATGTCCAAGAATAATTTAGCTAGTATGCAAGACTATTCCTTTGAACAAAAACTGAAGTGGCTTTATTGGTATTCATTAAGCCACTCTGCTGCATTCCACAAACATTTGTGCTTACCAGAATGCTTGTAAAAAAGGAAGAAACGTTGTAAACATTCAAGTGAATGTGGAATTTATATAAAAAACTTTTGCCTTCAGAATATTAAAGTAGCCTTAAAATGGCTCCCTTGATTTAGAAGGGATCCTCTGAGGGAATAAAAATACTGTATAACACTAATCATAGTGGTAAAAAAAAATCTAAGTAACCCCATTGCCTTTGGTGTACTTATTCTGGACTTACAGACATCTGCTGAAACCAGATCTGAGCTTTTATTTTTACAAGCCTCTGTTTTTTTTATCTAGAATGGGTTTCAGAGAAAACATTTTGAATGAAGTTTTGTTGTGTTTGTTCTGTGCCTTATAAAACTGTTGAGAATGATTTAATCTGTGCATGATCGTGGGACTGAAGATAATGTAATAATAAGACTTACTAAAATCACATCAAAGAAAATTATGTTATACTGTGAAGTCAGGAAAAAAAATGCTACTTTATCTCAGAAAATGTCTCATTTTCAGTGAAGTTTTCCAGACTGACAAATATAGACTGATGTGGTGTGTGGACTTGCATTATTTGCAGCCTCAGCACTTGTCCCTGTACTTTTTCTATAGGTTCTTGGGTGACCCTAAAGCCACTGGCCTCTCGGTCACCCTACTTTTACCCACTGTGATCCCTTCCAGCCTGGGTCAACTGTCTGGAAACCTTACATCTTCCAGGAGATGTAGCTGAAGGACATCTCAGCATTGCTGACTTCCCCAAAAACTGGAGAGATATTATCTAGCCTTTAAGGTATGAAATCAAGATGTCAAAATCTCTGCAAGCCATAGTTCTTCCAGTGGAAAAAACCTAGTCAGGACAGCAGAGAGCCACAGAAACTATTGCACTTCGTGGTGTGTTGTCTAGTCACCCTTGTGGCAAGGAATCAGCAGTCCAAAAAGCTCTGGGAGAATAAACTCAGGATGTCAGTGACTGACCTGGCTTAGATGAGGCTCCCTCAAATGACCCAAACTGCTTGGGAACAGCAGAAAAGCCCTTGGAAATGGGGGTGCAGACCAGGAATCCTTGGGAGAAAGTTGTCCTCATTTCCTTAATGAAACATGGGCCAAATGTTTCAAGCACAGTCAGCATCTGTCTGAAATACTTGTTCCACAGAAAATTAAAAAATTTCTTAGGATGGATTTTCTTGATTTATAATAAAGTTTTCCATCCTGGCAGAGTTTCTTATTAAATTTGGGTATCTCAGTTTGAATCAAAATATTCCTTTAACAAGTAATTCTGAAAAACAACACCCATCCGTTCTTCCTTTTCCCAGATTTCCTTACCCTCCTGTCTGATGACAGACAAAATGGTCAATGTTATGCCACTGCTCAACTACTAATTTTATTATGTCTGTTTGTGATAAAGGTACCAGAGTGTGAAGAAGGGATTACATAGCAGATTCAGAGATTTTGGCATGAGACACCTTCAAGTGATTTCATAGCCCCTTGAGGAAAGTAGCTTATGAGCCTGACTGCAATGAGCAGGTTTTCTTCAGGTGACAGATTCTGGCTTCCTCCATGAGAATGGAGAGCACTTGGCCATCCAGAGTATGAAATTTCCACAAGTGTTAAATTTTCTTGTCTTTACAGGCCAGGGTAATTGTCGACAGGCTGAGGTGTAATATTTAGCCCAGGCTTCTTTTCTGGAAAGGTAGGAAAGAGGAACTGTGGAGGGAGATCTGCAAGAATTTTCTTGTTCAAACACTGGGAGGAGAATAATTTCTCAAATCAGAGAGCTACAACATGTGCCTAGGTTGTAGCTGGTCAGATGTACTCTCTGATCCATGAAGATTCCAAATCCAGAGCTCACCTTCCACATTTTAGGTTTGTTTTTCACCAAGGGAGATGCTGAAGAAATGGATTTTCTGATCCTGAAGACCAGGAGCTGGAATAAACTGCTGCACTATGTTTTTCACCTGGCCACTGGAAAAACAGCCTGGGTTGAATTGGAACTAAATGATCTATCTGTCTTTCCTGCACTAGTCATTGACCTTGCTTTTGAAAAGAAAATAAGTGTAGAGTCAGTCACCACAGCAAGAGAAAGCTACAAAACAGAACACTGCAATAATTCTTTTCCCTGAGTTAGAGACTTTCAATCCCTTTATCAAAGTACTTGCAATTCTCATTTCAAAGTCATGCAAATAATAACTGAGTAAAAATAATTAGATATATTTAATCAAAAGTTAGAAAATGTGGTAAACAGCCATTGGCAATGATATTTCTGATATCTAACTGTGCCAGAAAAAACAGTAAACAAAGCACAGTTACTATTCCAGATTTCACATTCCCAAGTGAAAACTGTAGCAAATACAAAATGTGTCAATGAATAGTACATTATGAAGTTTCTTTGGAGAACTTTTAAATCAGATCCTGTGGCACGTAACTGCATCTATGTATTCTTTAGTGACCAGGACACACAGTCAGACAGGAGGTTAAGAAAAAAAACATGCTCTAAACCTCAAGCCATTAACACTTGTTTAATGAACTGAATCATGAGGGTTGAGTGCTTTGGTGAGCTGTAAACAAAACCCCTTGTGTAAATATCCACTCAGATAAGAAGTAAATTCACTGTGGCTGCATTTCTGTCATTTCCAACCACTCGTGTGTGCTGCAGCCACTGCATTTCAGGATCACCTGAAATGTTTGTGTCATTCCACAGACAACAAGCATTCACCTTTGTAAAGGTATTGTTCTATCTGACCAAAGATTTGGTGAAAACTAGTCAAACTCTATGGTAGGTCACAATATGGAAATCAGCCATCTTTGTGTAGGGTAAGCTACAAAGAGTTTTTCTGCCTGGGAGCAGCGCTCAGCAAACAAATCCTATCTGTACTTATCACCACAGGGTCTGTGCACATGGCCTCTATGGGCAAATTGTGCTGGGAAGTCTGAGCAAGGCAACCAATGAAGCAACAAAAAATATTTCTCATGAGAGAATAGAAATTATCTGTTTTGCTGGCAGTATGCTGTTTCTGATAGAAATCCTGGTAGGGCCAAATCTTTGAAAAAGATTTGGCTAAAGAGAGAGAAGATGCTTTTCAGCAGGTCTGGGAAAAAGACTGCATGGAAAGAAAAACAAAGATAGGTATAAGACTGCTCTTACAGAATAAAACCATTGTCCCAAGCACCTCAATACCTTTTCTACACTGGTTGAATAATGCTTAAGAATTACCAACAGCACTGGAAAGAGGAGAGCATCCCATCATGCAACCTGTGAGCTGCACACTGACCTGTATATGCATATGAGAAATAGTTTGGGATCAAGAGCTGTTGATCTGCTCTCCATACATTAAATGCTCTGCTCCTTTTACACATTAAATGCTTTGATTTCCTAATTGGGTTAAGAATTGCATGGCTGTCAACTAAGGCATAGGACTTTGTCTTTGAATTTCCAATCTTCTCATTTTTAACAGCATATTGAACTACACTTGCTTTCAATGGGAAAAATAAATTACTGGCAAATTTCAGGAAGCAAGACTGAAAGTTAAAAAAACCCAAATAAATAACCTACATTTATATATTTCTGCTAGTTATTTACAGCAGAAATTTACAGCATTACTGTAATGTAAAAGGACAGGAAAAGAAGGAAGAAATGGCTGGCTTAATCTAAGCTCCCCACTTTTTTTTTACATCATATCAAGGTTAATCAAAAGATCTCAGCAGGGCTTACTTCTATAGTCTGCCCTTATTACCATTTTAGGGTTACTCTGCAGGAGTTCTGCTGTGTTTATCATCCTTACTCAGAGGCAGCATTTTTTTCTGTCTCTGGGTACAGTACCACTTAATAGATTGAGGATGTAAGGAATTTCCTGGAATGTAAAGAATAAAGTAGTAGAGAGAGTAGATGATTACTTCTAACATATTTCCACTAAATGCATCTCAATTCTTACACCATTTTGATTTCACTCGCAATTTTCTGTCTGCTAATTCCTGATTATGCAAAGATTATGTCCTTTTCCATTAAATTATTTTCTCCTATTTCTTTCACCTTTCCTTCGACCCTTCATTCCCCCTTGACTACTTTGTATTTTGATTGTATACCATTATTTTCTTCTGCTCCTAGCTCCTTCCATTCCACTCTTCTTTGTTAGCTTTTTCCTCTGCTTCTTCATATTGTCCTCTTCTTTGTTTTCATATCCTTCACTTTTTAGCAAATTGCCACATTGGTGTGAATTACTGGGGAAGATTAGAGATGTACATCCTTCAAGGATAGTGGAATTTATCAACAGTCACATCTACGAACAAAAGCCAGTTGCTATTAAAAAAAAAAAAAAAAAGCTGAAATGTTAGAAAAGAGAGAATGATTTTAAGGCTGGAAGTCAGCTTAGGAGTCAAGTCAATAGGCTCTATTTTGGTTCTACTGCAGACTTGATAAGTGACCTTGAGCAAATTACCCAACCTACATGTGCCAGGATGAGCAATTTACCTACCTGCTAAAATTACCATAACAATATTTCTGTCTTAGGAGTGCTGCAAAGTTTAATTAGGCTTGGTAAGCACTCAAACATTCTTCATTTAGTAAAATTACCCTCATTATGCATTAAACCACCATGACATTTTTCAGGCAGTAGGTGTCTTATCTTCTCTGTTCTAGACTTGTATATGACAGTATCCTTCAGCTACATTTAACCAATAATTAAATGGTTTTGGGAAATATATTAATGAGAGCTGGAATTATAGCAATTTCTTGAAATCTCTAAATACCTTCGACTACCACAAAACCCCTGAGCAGACACACAGCTGCAGAACTCACCCATCTCTTCTCCATAACACAAATTCCTCAGGTGACTGCATACATCTGCCTTCAACCCACCTTTCCTTAGCATAGGACATGCCTTTCCAAGAGGCTCAGATGTTATTTAATTGCTGACACAAATAAATTTGGTGACTCCAGATGGAAAAGGCTTGTCCCATGTAACTCTCCAAAATTCCTTTCGAACATGAAGGGATGCCTCAGCCTC
Source organism: Sylvia atricapilla (assembly GCF_009819655.1). Classification (NCBI taxonomy): domain Eukaryota; kingdom Metazoa; phylum Chordata; class Aves; order Passeriformes; family Sylviidae; genus Sylvia; species Sylvia atricapilla. The sequence continues at coordinate 130,568,516 of NC_089140.1, forward strand.
CATGACACAACTGTGCCACGTTTTTCATGAACGAGTTTCACCCCAGGAGCAAGAGAGCAGCCAGCAGCCTGCCAGTCTCACTACAGAGGGCATGGCAGCAGGTCATGGGGCTGTATCACACAGCCTGGGGTGCCTTGGGTCTTTCGTGTCAGCCAGGCAGCAGGGCCACAGGACTGTGTCACCCAGGCTGTTCAAGATGGCCAGGAGCCCTCTGCCTCTGTCTGTGTAGCTGTTTTGCCAGTAATATTATAATATGTAATACAATAAACAAAATCATAATAAACTTTAGTTTCATATGAGAGTCACGATAGTGGAAGCACCTTGAAATTAGGCCTGATTTCCACACTTTGTCTTGTATAAGCACCTCTTCACAGTAATTCAGCTACACATCAGAGAGAGGACTAGATTTTAACACAGGTTTGCACAAGGGTTTTGCACAAATGAAATCCAGAAAATTGTTTTTATCAGAAGCGGATACACTTCTTCTGATTTATTTCTGATACAGATACAGGCAGACATTTTGTTCGTAACTAAACCACACCCCTGAAGATATTTCCAAGTTACTTCTTTCTGCAAAGACCTGGATAAGATCTCATTTCCGAGGCTCTTGGCTGACACGGCTTTCTTACAAATCCCTCCTCCCTGAAAAGGGAAGCTAAAGCCTACTTCTCCTATGCATCTCAAAGGGAAATTCAGTACCTTTTTGTCTGACTGTTTATCATTTCTTGCAAATACTCAAATCCATTTCCTTTGGAAAAGTTTGTCTTTGTATGACAGGCATACAAATAGGTTTTATTATAGTATTCTATTCACTGGTGCAGCTTAGCCTGGAGATAAAAAGGAATTCATTTTCTAGATTTTTCTCAAATGTCAGCTCTATATTATCAGAGTTCTTAACTCAAGAAGAATGGGAAAATGAAAAAAAAATATATGAACCAATATATTATATCTGACTTCATGTTAGTGACCAAGAGCCCAAATTTACTCCCCAGTGAACTGAATCAAAGCAGAATCAGGATTGCAAGATTAGGCAGAAAAGTACTGAGTCATCTGAATTTCAATAATAGTAACTTAGACCTTGCAATCTTTTAAATATTAATGCTGAACCCTGCTCACTGACTTAACCATACTGCAGTGTATGCCCTAAAGGTCAGAAAAATCGGATTTTCTTTTCCTTCCTATTTTTTTCCTTTAGCAATCTTTGACATATATATCCACTATTTTTAAAAAAGCAAACTGTGGTAAATGTAATGGATAAATTCATGTATCAAAGATTTGGTCTATTAAAAAGCTACTCTAGGGCATCTCTGAGATTCCAAGACCTGTGGTGCAAGCTGTGAAACCACAACATTTGCAACAGAAACGACATAGCCGGACTGGAGATGGCCCATTCATCAATGATGGGCCTCCACAGCTCCTCGACATCTGATGCCAATCTTGATAGGGGATCCAGAGGATGATCAAATCAGCACCCCAAAGGCGAGATCCGGGAAGACTATCAACATCTTTTCATACTTACGGGAACCCTTTTCAAGACCTCACTTGGAAGTAAAGAGATACATGAATATTTGGACTTTCAATGGACTTAGCCTCAGGACAAATAAACTGTACAAAAACTGTACACCGAGACCCAGTGGTGTGGTTGAGGTTGGACGTTGTTACTGTCACTCTGCCCCCCCAACATTCGATCGATGTTGTCCAATTTTATTGTGGTTTTTTAGTTGGTTTTTTTTAATTGTTTTTTTTAATTGTCTTTTTAATTTGTTAAATAAATCCTGTTATTTTTAATTGGCTTCTTCTCATTTATAACACAAACCAAACCAAAAAATTGCTTTTATCACACTAGAACATTTCTGCCCATGTAAAGCAAAGCACCTTCTCACGACAGTAAAGAATCAGTAGATTATAATCTCCTGATTGCTCCCTTTTCTATCGTTTTTTGCTGAGACTTGAAGGAAACCAGTCAGTGCAGGAGCCTCTTCAGACATGATTGCTGAACTGCTTTTGCCACCTTGGCCGTTACCTGTCAACATGTGATTTGATTTTTTAGGACTTTTATTCAGCCCTATACAATTAGGACCGGAGCCCAGCTGATGGTTTCTTTCATGGAGGGTAGCATCATGGCCTCTCCTATCCTATCCCTACCCAGTTTCCTATGGGAAACCTATCCCCACTTTCCAAATTCTCCAAATTTTTCTTTGCAGTAGTTTCACAGCTCAAGATACTTCTTCAAATTGTGCTGACTGGGAGGTATTCCAACAGTATAATTTGTGGCACCAGAGTGGTTTAGATGTGTCAGCAGCTGCAGAGGTTGTGCTGATTATCAGAGATAGATAGAAGATGGGTAGAAAGCTTCACATAGTCAATCAAAGTCAAGGTAAATGTATTTAGAAACAGAGCAGCAAAAATAAAGCAAAACCCTCACTACCTGAGGATTCATACTCCTGCTTCTTCCCTCCCAGTGTCTCATCTTCAAGAGCTGGACTGAGGAAGAAGAAGTGGCTCCCGCAGCAGTGAAGGCACACCATGTAGCTCATGGACCCAGGAGCATGTTGACCCAGGTGTGAATTGGATGATTGTGCAGGCTGGGCAGCTCACAGGTTCTGCTCTCAAAAGGAGGCATAACTCTTACCTTGTTAAACAACTGTATGCATTGCTGTCTTTCTGCACTCCCAGGACTCCTTTTCATCTCACTACTGAGCTCCAGACAAATGGCTTCAACTACAAATACCAAGCTTTGAGTAAGTTCAATTGACTGTAATGGACATGATGTACACAAACCCTGGTCATCATGGGGGAGTTCAACCACCCCAACATCTATTGAAAGGACAACACAGCAAAGCACAGGCAAGCCAGGATGCTCCTGGAATGCATTAATGATAACTTCCTCCTCCAAGTGGTAGAGAAGCTGATGAGAAGAGGTCCTATGCTGGACCTTGTTCTCACCTACCAGGAGGTGCTAGTGGAGAATGTGAAGCTCAAGGGCAGCCTCGGCTGCAGTGATCATGGGGGATCCTTAGTGCTGTGAGAAGGTAGCACAGCAGTCTCATTTCAGGAGAGAAGACTGTGGCATCTTCAGAGATCTACTTGTTAGAGCACCATGGGATAAAGCCCTGGAGGGAAGAGGGCCCAAGAAAGAAAGTTAATATTCAAGGATCACCTGCTCTAAGCCCAGGAGTGAGCTTCCCAACAAAGAAGAAGGCAAAAATAACAGGAGGCCTATGTGAATGAGCAAGGAGTTCCTGGAGAAAGCTCAAACACAAAAAGAAAGCCCAAAGAGGGTGGAAGTAAGAACAGGCAACTTGGAAGGAATATAAAGAAATTGTCTCAGAAGTCATGGATCAGGTCAGGAAAATTAGCTACCTGATAGAATTAAATTTGGCCAGGGATGTCAAGCTTCTATAGGTATGTTGTCAATAAAATAAAAACTAGGGAAAATGTCTGGGTTTTTTTCAGGTTCAGTGAGCCATAAGAAGTTTGTCAAGTATTCTGTGTTTTCTGATAAAGAGCACGGAAAAATTTGCATTAAAATGCATTTTGTGGAGTTGTTTCTGTTGCCCTTGTTACTGTATTATTAGAGCTAAAGTAATTTTTGGTTATGTTGTGAGGAAGCAATGGAATTCTTACATGCTCTTTAAGCTGTTTGTGTCCTTTTTTTTCTCTTTCCTGTAAGGATCAGGAATTAGGAAGCAGCGCTCTCAGAGGCTCACAGGTATAGGTGGAAGTTGTCCCACACAGGCACTATCCTGTTTTGCAAGGTCCTGATGACAAGGTAGCCCTGGAAAGAGGGAGGAGGTGCCTCCACATACTTGGAGAGACAAGTGACTAAACAGGCTGACAGAACCTGAGAACATCTCTCAGGCCTGCCCCCAAGAAACCTCAACTCCAGGCAACCTGAGTTTCTTTGGTCATACTGATGATCCTTGTTTTCTCTTAACTGTACTAAATGTGGTGAATAAGACAGTGCTGCTGGCTAAGAGTAGCATTTTCTGCTGAGTGCCTTTCTTTTATGAACATCACCACTTGAAGTCTGAAAAATGGAAATGCTTTGGACATGTAGCAATACTCCAGTAGAAGACTTTCATGCAAGCCTTTGAGTACAGCTGTGTGTGTACATATACATGGAGAGATGGGACGCAGAGAAAGAAGCTCTTAAGTACATGCTCTATCATTCTCACTCTTTCTGAAGTCTAATTCGTAAAGGATCATTGAACTATAAGTCATTACTATAACAAAGTTTTGAAAATTTGATCTAGAAGAAGGTATGCCTGAATGGCATCAATACTAATTTGTTCATTTTAGATTTTTACTGACCATTTAAAAACTAGTTAATTTTTTTCCCCAGAAAGTTGCACCATTTTTATCAGCTGTACTTCTGAGTAAAGTAAATGTCTCCACTATTTATTTTTAAGGCAGTGTTTGTGATGAAAACATAAACATATGGACTTAGATTCTGCATTAAAAGTAAAACTCCAGAAGTTAGGCACAATTTTGAAAGCTCAGTGAACCCTAATAGGCATTTTATTCTGCCCTGAGCTGTGCACGAAACTGAAGTACTAACCTGAATTTTACATTTCAGTAGACGACAGTATCTAAAAGTGTCTAACTCCCTGTTGTGAATCCATCCAGCTAAGGACAGAAAATTTATAAAAAAAGCCCCTCATTGCATATGATACAATCTATTTGCCTCATAATTGTAGTTTTGGTTCCATAAAGAGACCCCCAGCAGTTGCTAATTGCATCTAGAAACCTCATTACATTACGCCAATTGGATTTTTAATTAGAAATGCAGATGGTAACTCATTTATTACTGTTGTAAGATCCAACTGGGAAAGAAATTTCAATTCGTTTTGGACGCATTCACCTTTTGGATGCTGGAAGAGAATGAGGAATGAGAATGGTAAAACTGTCTTTCAATAAAGATGTATTATTGCACCAAGGCTGAAGGTCACAAGAAGTAAAAAGAAAAAGCATCTGTGAAGTCAGTTTCAGAAAAATAAAGAGCCCTACAAAGAGTTCTGCCAGGATACTCAGCTGGGAAGTTGAAAAGTGAAAAGCTATCCAAAATGATTTTCTGGAGTTATTGATATTCCCTTCTCCATTCTTTTGAATGGAGAGAATGAAGGTGAGCATCTCAGCCTACAGCTGAAATTCACTTGTGCCTATATTCCTTTTCTCACTGTGCAGAAAAGAAGACCATAATGCCCTTCTTTACACTGACAGCACTGCAGAGCCTGCTCAGTCTGTAGTGCTGTGAGCTGCTGTGCCCAGTGCCAAGCCACATCCTGCTTCTGATCAGGGCTGTGGCAGGACCCAGCAGTCTCTTGATCACACAGCAGATGAGGTTACAGTGTTACACTTCATGGACTGGTCATGACAACCCAGACCATCAATTTTCTCTGTTTGCCTTGTCCTTTCAGACTATAAATTCTTCAGGAAAGTGGTTTCACTTTCTATGTGTTTCCTCAGCCTGGAACAAAGCAGACCTTGACACAGACAGTGAGATCAACTGCTACAGCACAGCTCTTCCCTCTGGAGGTTTAAGTGCTTTTCCCCTATTTTGTGTTCAGCTGAGGGTTCTCATTTCATTTGTTTTGTTTAGAATCGTTTGTTCTGTTTCTTCCACTTGTATGCCATCAGGAAAGAGGGAAGTGTTGTTCTTTCACTGTAATGAAGTCACTTGAAAATAAAATGCCATTAGCTGGTGTCAACCTGAAGAGGCGAGCTCTATCAGCATTTTGGAGACTTGGTACAGCAGCTGAACTGCTTCCACTACAGACTGATCTGTGTGTGTGAATCTCTTTTAAGTGGTCCTAATAACAAGTGGTCTTGCTTGCAAATTGTGTGAGTGCAGAGCTAGTCTCAGATCAGAAAAGAGTAACACAGCAACAAGGACACAGCTTCTCTTAAAATCTTCTGTTACCCTTCAGGAAAGTGCAACCTTTCCTCTTCTCACATTTTTTTCACAATAGTGCTACAATTTCTAAGGAGAATTTGAGTGTTTATAAAGAATTAAAAGCTTTTACTTCAATTTATAATGTGAATTATTAGAATTACATTTGTGCTTTCAGAAATACTTTTAATCTTTTACAAGTAAATGTCAGAGCCTTCTACACATTATTCTGGATAAGTGAATGGTTGTCATGCTTTCTTTTTACAAAACCAGAAAATTAAATACAGGCACCAGATTAGGAGCTAATCCTGCTACAGATGGAGAGAGAGCATTTTCTTTTCTCTTTTAGTAAGATGGGAGCAGGAATAGCCTCACTGGCTTCCAAAGAGCTGTTTCCTTTCATTGTTAGTTAGGCATGCCACTTCACATCAGGAAAAGCTGAAATTGCCATATATGATTTAGCTCATTTGATGAATCCTGTTTTAAGATCCCGGTCTTAGTTGCTTCACCATGAGCAAATTTAAACCATCCAGCCTGTTTTTTGTATTATATTTTTCCTGTTTTCTTTCCCTATAAATTAATTAATGAATTAATAAATTGTCAATCCACTTGATATAAAGTTTCACTCCAGCCACAGGTATTTGAGGATCACTGAAAGCGAGCCTTCTTCTGAGATACTATTTCACTGTTCTGAGGGAAAAAAAATTGCTAAAAAAAGCAAAATTATGAACTTCTGGAACAAAGTCTGTTAGCATGAGTATGCTAGTCTTGCTTAATTTTGACATCTGCATTCACCACACTATTTGTCAGTTGTACTTGAGGTGCTGCAGATCAAGGATGCTCTCTCCTATGTCCTTGGAGCTCAGAGGTAATCAAGGTAGTACCAAAGAGTAACAATTGCCGTCCAGACAAGCTTAGCAAGGGGAAGAATGAGAAGTGAATGAAAAGCAGGAAGAAAGGAAACCACAGCAAATGGAAGATTTCTCTTTTTTTCTGTTGTACTTTCTATTCATTTTGTATTGAACAGAGGTCAGGGTACAGTGGGATGATCACAGTGGGGTGTGCATAGAAACTGGCTCTTTTCTGTAGGATTCCCACTCCCCTGCAGAAGTCACCAGGCAGTGAATGGCTCAGGAGAAGTCCAGAAATGACTTGCCATAGGATGCATAAAACTGAACACTGCCTTGGAGAATTTGGCTGGTGCAGCACTCAACCTACAGGCTTATAGATTTCATGATCCTCATGCAGTGAAACCCAGGATGAAACTCCAGGAGGTGTGATGAAAAAAGCCAAGATTAATTACTCTGCATTTAAAGAAATATATTTTAGAATCCTAATGAACATTGAATTGCATTTTTTAAGAGTTCTGCCACTTGATAATCAAGCATGTTTACTAGCCATTGTTGTGAAAACTATGCACCTTGGACCTAGAAGCTGCATTAACTAGCTGAGAGGAAAGCTATGGAGTGCAGATAACTGAGCACTTTTTCAGATTTGTCATGCCTGTTGCCTTGATTTCCCAAAGAGGCACCGTTACAAAATACACTGTTCCTCTACGTGCTTGTCACAAATATCATCCTGCATCAATGAAGTCAATCCATCAGCATATCTCTTTCTCCCTGAACAGCTTAGCAAAAGCAAGAAAATATTAAGCACAGAAATTGCTATTGAGTACATACATATGAATTATTAGCATGTAGCTTTGGGACTGTATATCAGGGTAATTTTTGAGATGCAACAAATTGTATTATATTTTAAAAACTCAGTGATGCACACTGACTTGAGTTACTAGCAATAAGTGGAGAAAGGGGCTTAGCTCAATTGCTACTGTACTATCTCAGCTACAAAAACTAGAAAAAATGTAAATGAATACTCTTTTGGGCTACCTGCCTCCATATACACAAGGCACATAACTGCAGGTAGGCAATTATATATGGTCTTTTTTTTTTTACAAATTTCAACATCAGAACAATAATTTTTAACTTCGAAGGCAAGGATCGCCATGGAAACACAATGAGGTATGAGAGTGATCTGACTGATTGACAATGTTGTAGCAAAAGAAGATTGACATGAAAGGCAAAGATAAAATTCACACTGTTCTAAGGCACAGTTTCTCTAGTAGCTAAACCATTTAGTTTCATTTTCCAGACAGTAATGTTACACGAGATTTTCTTGCCCTTATTTAAGAGGAATGCACTGCAGATGTCACATTTTCTCTCTGACACGTTGTCAGTCACAGGGATGGTGAAAGCACTGAGGAATTTTCTGTTTAGGTAACAGAAGGATAAGACCCAAAACAAAATATTTATGTCTTTGTTAAGTGCAACCCTGCTGCAGATCCATGTGTTAGTTTGGTCTTGTAGAATCATAGAATCATTAAAGTTGGAAAATACCTCCGAGGTCGTCAAGTCCGAACTTTGACTGAACGCCACCACGCCAACAGAACCGTAGCAGTAAGTGCCAATTCCAGTAATTTCTTGAACATTTCCAGAAATGGTGACTCCACCACCTCCTTGAACAGTCTGTTCCAATGCTTAACCACCCTTTCAGTGAAGAAATTCTTCCTCATGTCCAACCTGAATCACCCCAGCACTGCTTGACACCATTTCCTCTTGTTCTGTCACTTGTTACCTGGGGGAAGAAAGCAACCCAACCCCACTCCTGGCTACTGCCTCCTTTCAGGGATTTGCAGAGAGTCATAAAGTCCCAGGCCTCCTCTTCTCCAAGCTAAACAATGAGATCTCCCTCAGCTGCTCCTTGCAGGAGTTGTGCTCCAGACCCCTCACCAGCTCCACTGCACTTCTCTGAACTCACTCCAGCACCTCAACGTCCTTCTTGTTCTGAGGGGCCCAGAACTGGACACAGCATTTGAGGTGTGGCCTCACCAGTGCCCAGTACAGAGAGAGAATCACTGCCCTGGTCCTGCTGACCACAGTTTTTCTGATCCAGGCCTGGATTCCTTCCTGGCCACCTGGGCTCACTGCTGGCTAGTCTTCTCAATACTAAAGCTAGATGAAGTGTTGCCCACATTTCTCTATGGAAAAACAGAAGGTACTCGTAACCTTCAAAAGCTTTGCAAATGCATTGTGGTTTTGTCAAGTTTTTCAGTGCATGGGAAGGTCAAGAATGGAAAAAGTCCTGGCTGAATAGTTATTTCAGCTGCTCATTTGGAAATTAACTTCTGTTTTGGAATGGCAAACCATTTCATTTTTGCTTACAATATACTCATAGCATTTAAAGAAAATATTCTCATCCATAGTGAATAAAATACTTCATTCCATCTGAAACTGTATTTTTAATTTCCTTGTTCACATTAAAAAACCCAACAACTTTTGACTATTTTAAATTTAGCCTGATCTGACTGCCTTGAACCAGAAGTGTAAAGGAAAGAAGTAATTGTTTCCATTTATTGGATTCATCATTTCAAGTACAAACCTTCATTTTCTGCCCTTGCTATAAGGTAAATTTATACAACTTACGAAAGAAAACTCTTCCAGTCTCACATGAGAGTTGTAACTTAAGAAGATGCCTTAATTTCTGTGAACAACTTAACAGGGGACTAATGCTGTTGACTTGTCTGTGACCCGAAATCTTGTAAAGAGGGTTGGTTTTGCTTGTTTGCTCTGAGCTGCCAGCTCAGCCCTGGCTCATTTTGTTCCATGGCTCCCTCTAGCTCATGCCCTTCTGTTCAACTGTTGACTCTGTCATTCACTAATACTTAAAAAATGTCTCAAGCGTATGAGCATATTTTTCTTCATTCCACAGTGTTTCCTTTTCTATTTATTAGTTGACCTAATTTTACTAAATCTACTCATTATTCTGGACAATTTTTCAGCTCCCAAAGCACTGGGTACATGCTAAGTCTTTAAATTGGCCCACAGCTACAGTTGGCACAGGCAGAAACAAAGTTCAGGAACTCAATTTTCAGTCCTTACTCTATGACTTTAGGCCAACGAGTCTGATGTAAAGTAGTCATGCAGGACAACAAAATAATCACTTTTAAGACTTTTCAAGTATTACAGTGATGCAGATGTTAAAATAAGCTCTGACCACAAGAGTCCTTCATGTCATGATCGTTTCTGTTTTTCTCTCTAACAACAAGCAAAGAATAAACTCCCATTACCTCACTGAAAAGCCCATAGGGAGTCAAGCCTGATTTTATATCAACTGTGGATATTCAGTGGCTTATTTCTGTGGTATGGAGACCTATGGGATAGTGCATATTCTTCCTGTAACCGTGCCCTCATCTCATTCTTGGTGCCAAGTCCATCATCATGTGACTAACACGGAATGCTTTGTAGGGGAAAGGCTGGTGGCTGCTCTGTGTCTGATCCATGTCCGTTCTGTCAGGAAAGCCAGACAGAGTGCACCCTATGGACTTTGCAACGCGGCCTTTTGGGATCACAAGTGGCTTTTCTGCTCTCTTAATAACTGCTGTACCAAAGAAGGACCTAGAGTGGGAATCCTGGGGTAAATCTCTGCCATAGTTCAAAGGGAACACAGCAGAAGGAGCTGCAGGGCATCTACAAGTCACTTACAGGACAATGGGAAAAGGAAAGAAGAAATAAAAATAAGGGAAATAGAAATACCGAGACAAAAACAACTGTATTTTCAAAAATATCCTGTGGGAAATATTTATTTACAGAAAATAGGGGAGAAGATTGGTCATAACCAGTAATGACTGGTCCAATCATCAGCAAACAATGCAAGCTGCCAGCCACTGCAGTAAAATATGTGGAGCAGCTTTGGGTGGGAAAGTCTCCTGGATATGTTGCAACACATAGGTCTCATGTCTCTTCCTCCCCAGAGTTTGTACATGCAAGTTTTTAAGGAACAGATTTTAAAATGCATAGGTACCTGTTACCCAAGAGCTTGGTGTTTAAATACACTTAGAGATCCGAGTTTTAGAGGCAGATATTTAAAGCTTTTCTGGCACCTAAAGACGTTCAACAGCAGCAAGTTACTTAGTTGCCATTGAAATCAATGGAAGTTCTTGGCTTTTATGCTTAAAATGAGGAAAATAATAGTTTAATGAACACGGTTGCTAGGGTAGCTAGAGATACTGAGTTCTCCCTTTTTGTATAGAAGCAGGCACACTCGATTACGTGTCTGTCCTGTTAATGCTCTTTGCCCAGTTAATAGCTGGCAGCTTTTCCTTTGCCCTCAGGGGCTTGTGACCTCATTGCTGGGGCAGAGGGTGCCAGGCACACACTTCTCCCCCTTCATCAGCTCAAAGGGGCCTGATGTGCAGCACAGCAGCATATCAGCAACCAGCCAGTAGTGAGTACCTGAGGTTGTGTCAGAAACTGTGAGGCCCCAGTTTATTCATATTTGTGATTCATATTGGGAATTACTATCATTATAACAACACTTAAGGACTTGAGATTATAACAGGTTTTTTTTGCTCCCGGTAGCTGGTGTCACCCATATTGATGCACAAATTAAAAGTAACTGATGAGTATTGAAAAGTCTCTGGGAGACATTTGGTGGATTGATTAAAGAGGAATTCTGAGGGGTATTTCCTAGACATGTCCTCTGGGCATGAAATTTCCTTGCATTCTCAATAGTAAAAAATCATGAGGAGATTTCTTGCTACAGCTGTGCTGTGGTCCAATAGGCTGGCATCTTCTCAAATACTGAGCAGTGGTCCTACAGCTTGGTGAATTAAGATCTCACATGAGGTGTGTTTCCAACTGACATTTATGAACAACAGTGTTTTACAGACTTACGGCAAAAGATAAAAATCATTAGCATGAAGTTTGGTTGGATCTTGGCAATTTACAGAGATAAACCTGAGTCTTTCAGGAGCTTGCCTGCTGCCAGAATGAAAGAAGGAATGTGAGTTAGAACTTCTAACACACATTGATCACTCAAATCAGAATTTTTCCTCAGGGAGTGTTTTCAGCCTGAAAACAGAATACCTGCTGAAAATGCCACACTGATATTAGCTCAATACTGCACTGATTTATTCAGTAGGGCACTACAGAACGTAAAAGGCTACTATATTATGAATTAATTATATATCCTAAAGTGGAGTATTGTTATTGTTGTGGTGGATGAGAGTGATTACACAACTAATGACTGTGTGTTTAGATGTAATAGACTACATATTTGTTCTGTTTCAAAAATCCTAGTATTTTAGTGGAAATATCTAATAACATCTCTAATGTTAAATGAGCAATGGTTTTCAACTGAAGGAGCATAGATTTAGATTGAACACAAGGAAAAAAGCTTTAACAATGAGGGTGGTGGAACACTGGAACATGTTCCCTGGAGGAGTGCTCAAAGCCAGGCTGGACGAGGCTTTAAGCATCCTGGTCTAGGGAAAAGCATCTCTGCCCATGGCAGGGGGTTGAAACTTGATGATCTTTAAAGGTCCCTTCCAACCCAAAACATTGTATCCCTCTATGATTGCAATGAATGAAGTTTCATGTATAATAGAAACAAGAGGAAAAGCAAAAGAGCACTGACACTAGAAGTTAACTAAGAAAACAAGAGTGGAGCATGTAGAAGCCAGGACTATCACTGGGACAGTATTCTAACAGGATATACATGACATAAGCTGATGCAAAAAGATTTTGAATGTTTTCTCTTGTCAGGGATATCTGATTAATTAAGTGACAGGGAATAAAATACATGTAACTATCTGGACTGTCATTTCATGAATCAGTATCAACAGAGGAAGTGTCTGCTGATTGTCATCCTGCTTTAATGTACCTGGCTTTACAAATATTCTCCACACTGGTTCTTGATACCAAAAATTGATACCAAAAAGAGCTCTAATGGGTCATCTTGTTCTCTGAGCTACATCTCACTGGTCACCTAATTTGGAAAAATTTCTGTGGAGAAGTAGTGAAAGGTATGTTCTTGATCTGACCGATGTGCCTTCTTCAGCAGCAGAGAAACAGTTATGCTGGGATGTAGCAAGTGTCCCAACTACAGCTCCTGATTGTTCCTTATGAATGTCTTGATTCTGAGTACAAATTTTCTCTCACTTTTCTATTTACACCCCTCCCACCAAGTTGCCACTGTGTGGCATCGATTCTTTATTGTCCTACCTTTGGCCCTGGCCAAAATATTCTTTCTCAGAGGGTTCGTGGGAAATTCTGGTGAATTACTTGGAAATAGGCCCTCATACTGCATCACTTGTCAGAGCCTCTTGGGCACCTTCTGGGAATGGCTGGCCTTGTTCAAAGTACTCTTCTTGCTGTCCCAGCTTCTATCTTTTTGACCCTTAAATCCTTTCATCTCTTAATATCATTATTCATTCTTAGAATAATTTGGTGGTTTCCCTGCTCTGTTTTTTTCTAACCACTCCCTCACAAAGAAAAGCTTGCATTTTGTTAGCAACATTGGAATGTTTACCTGCAAAAGGAAAAACTAGAAGAAATACTATTCATAAGCAAATGTTTAGATAAGAGTGAGAGCAGAACAAACATGACACCTTCCCTCTAATACTCTCCTCATTTACATCACTTTTCACCTCAGGGAACTTTCCTAACTTGTTTTTATTTCAATATTTAGAAATAATTTTCTACATATCTTTCCCACTATCTTTCAAATATTTTTCAAGTCTCCCCTTGCACATAAAAAGACTTTTTGCATCCACAGCATCCCTAGCAAGGAGTTCCACAGATCTGCATCTGGTTTTTGTGTAAGTAGTCAGGTCCTATTGCTTGCTGGGAACCTGGCTGCCATTACCTGCATTTTTTAGCCCTATTTCTAGCATGTAAAGGGACAGTGAACAGTTAAAACTTTTTCCTTGCGATGATTTGATAAACCTTATTTATAGTTTCCACAAAAGTTTTTATTTCTTCATAAGGAAGTTACAACAAAGTCAGTTGTTTTTTTTACGGGAGTTTTCCGTACTTTTGTTGCCTTTCTCTTACTCTCTGCAGTCCTCATAAGTCCTTTCTTCTGATGTAAATGTTTATGTTTCCTCAACTACCATAAAGCACTGAACAGATGTTTGCATGGAACTGTCAATCATAATACCAAAATCTAGTTGCTCCTAAAAGCAATGGTCAACCTAGAGCCCTTGTATCAGTTAGAATTGCTTTCTTCTCCAGGCAAACCACATTACACTTTCTCATACTGGATTTCTTATGGCATTTTATTGCCCAGGTTGCTTGGGTTTTCATCTTTTTGCAGCTCACCAGGCAGTGCCTATCCTAAATATTTTGAATAAATGTGCATCATCAGCAATCTTTGTCTCTTTGTTATTTAATCCCTTTTCCAAATCATGCATGAACAAGCTGAACAGCACAGATCTCTCCACTGGTAACATCAGTCTGTCGAAATGATAGCCATTTATTAACCCCTTCCATCTCCTGTGTCTTGGCAAATTATCCATTCCAGGACCTTTCCATTTATGCAAATGATCACAAAGTAGAGACAATGACTGGTGGAATATGAGTATCTCTTGCAGAGAAGTACATGAGGAAGAGCAGTCTTGATGTGCTCTAAGCCCAGAAAGTTGACTATATCCTGGGTTGTGTCAGAAGAAGAGTGACCAGCAAGTTGAGGGAGGTTATTCTTCTCCTCTACTCCACTCTGGTGAGTTCTGAGTCCTGCTCTGGCGTCCTCAGCACAGGAAGAGCATTGATCTGCTGGAGTGAGTGCTGAGGAGGGCCAAAATATTATTGAAAGGCTGAAAGGCTCCAGGTTGTTCAGCCTGGAGAAGAGAAGGCTCCAGGGAGACCTTATTGCAGCACTTCAATAATTAAAGGGGGCTTATTTGAAAGATAGGGATAGACTATTTAGTAGGGCCTGTAGCAACAGAACAAGGGGTAATGGCTTCAGACTATAAGAGGGTAGATTCAAATTAGGCATCAGGTAGAATTCTTCTATAATGAGCCTATACACTGGCACAGGTTGCCTGGAGTGGTTGTGGATGCCCCATCCCTGGAAATGTTCAAGGTCAGATTGAACAGAGCTCTGAGCAACCTGATCTAGTTGAAAACATCCCTGTTCATTGCAAGGGGGTTGTACTAGAAGACTTTAAAACAGCTGTTCTGAACCAATCTATTATTTTACAAGAAAGAAATGGCTTTGAAAATTGCTGTTTGTCTTCTTTCACTTGACTATTTGAACACACAAACCAAAAACACCTTCCTTTTTCTCAACTGTTTGTATCAAAGCCAGCTCAATTTGGAATAAAATGTTATAGTTTTGAGATGTGGAGATAACATCTCCACAACAAGTGCAACAGAGGACAAACTTTTCTATTAAGACTGCCTTAATCAACACTTACTTGGAAAAAAAAGGAAAATAAACAAGTAGACCTCTTTGTATTAAAGAAACAAGTACTTTTCAAAATGTTCTTCCAATATTAAAATCTCTTCTCACAAGAGACATATGGAGACATTCATTTCCAAGACTGACACTGATGCACAGTGAGCAGCTAATACACCATAAAATGTGAAAAGACGCATTTACCAGAAACTGACATCAAGGACTGTGTTTTTAAAGCATAGTCCATAGAACCTGAAATCCAAGAAGCAATTCAAGTTGTTCATAAGTTGTTTCAGGGCTACGGAAAAGCTCTCCTTGACTTCCATCACTGCTATAGAAATAAACTTGAATGAGTTTGAGACAGCCCAAATATAATAGCCGTGAGTATAGCAAACCCATTTCAAACTGCTTCAGAACCATGCAACAAAATAAGTTTTTTTAAAAAATCTAAAAAGTATCAAAAA
Organism: Sylvia atricapilla; assembly: GCF_009819655.1. Lineage (NCBI taxonomy): Eukaryota > Metazoa > Chordata > Aves > Passeriformes > Sylviidae > Sylvia > Sylvia atricapilla. The sequence continues at coordinate 130,584,107 of NC_089140.1, forward strand.
ATGATAGGGGAAAGACAGGTGTTTGAAATACTTGTGGCATGGGGAGTTACACACTTTTGCAGAGGTAAAATTATGCCCTCTGACTGACAGGTTCTGTCTATGCAGTCAAGACTATTGCAATTATGTGTCCAGATTTTCCTGAGTAGTTAAATATACTTATGCTTCCATTCTTTTCTGAATGAGAGGTAGTGGATAATTCTCCTAGGTTTTTCTCAGATCCTCAAAATAGTCTGATAAGGCTGTTGGAGTTTGGCTATTTGAGACCTCTGTTTCATTGTTGATTGGGATAAGGACCTGTGATATCTGTTACAGAAAACTACAACTCACACTGCAAGTCAAAGACTAAAGATGTGCAACCAATTTTGGGACAATAAATCCATACTCTCACGATGTGTTTTAAATCTGTAGTCTAGTGGCTCTCCACCCAAACTTGGTGTACTCACAGATTGACAAAATATCAATCCACTTTATGTTAGCAACAGATATTTGAAGGTGAAAATAAAATAAGTACTTATAGTGCAAAATCTCCCCAGTCCAAAGTTAAAGAAACTCAAGTCACAGAAATTCAATTAAAAAGGTAGACAGAGATTTGCACTCACAAGTAACTCCAAAAAAAGTAACTACTTCCCAAGTGTGATGTCTACATTAATTTGTTTGTATGCAGTCTAAACTTGTTACATACCAGACATTTTGTAGAATGTGTTTACAACCATTTATTTATATGTTTAGTGGGAGTATATTACTGCTAAAGGAGTGTGAGCTTCCAGGCAGTAGTACTACAAAGAAGGGTTTGTGTCTGCCCTCAGGAGGCGAGAAAAATCTCAAAAGATTCACCTATCACCAGGATAAGCAGGATAAAAGGAGTCTGATATTTTCCAGTGTCTCTGCCTGAAATCATCAGGAACATTTATATCTGAATCCCAAACTAAAAGTATCAAGAATGAGGGCAGTAAAGAAAACAGGGTTCAGAAGGTGGTAGGGCTTCCTAGGAGGGCATGGCTCTATCCTGGTGGACAGGATACCAGGCAAGGATTACATTTTTAATCGAGGGTAACCCTAAGGGTACACAGATGCTGCTCTCAGCACTATACATGACAGCAGGTCAAAATCTCAGGAACTTAGGTAAGAGATTATGAGTAAAGACTATTTAGTACAATAAATCACATTGTTTTCTGCACCTCTGTTTCCAGTCCTGACCTTTGTTTCCAGTCTAAAGTCTAGCTAGCACGTGTCATCTTTGCTATACTATTGAGCTTGTCTAGTGCTCAAAGCAAGATGAATGAAAGAAATCTCCTAGAAGGCAGTAGACCCAAAGAAGTATGGATACACAGACTCCCTAGCCCATATCCAGAGAAATTCTGAGGAAAGAGGTTGGACTGAGACTGCCAGGCTGCACTACCAGGTTGCACTGCCAAAACCCCCGTTCTGGGAAGGCAGAAACGGGTGATTGTTATACATGGAAGAGATGCTGAGGGATGCTCTGTAACTCAAGGGTATCTTTAACTGCAGACTAGCACAAAACCCAAAAGATGCCCCTAATCAACAAAATTGGAAAGCGCTCTGGTACTGCTGATCACAGAGTTTGCAAGGTAGTCAGGAAAAGCTCCTCAGAGGTGCTTCTAGAAAGCAATATTGAGAAAAAATAAATAAACTGGTGCTCAGCCAAGAAAAATAATTTCTCTACATCACAGAAACATAATTCGAATCATGCTGTGAAAGAAAATCTTTCTAGAAGGCAAGTAAATATTATGTTATGCATTAGAACAGTGTTATTATAGACTAAATAGAAAAGCTAATGTTTGAAAATTGAAAGAAGAAATAACCCCCTCCAATTTGTTTGCTTTTAAAATCAGAGATACATTTGATAGAATCTGATGGTATCAAAGAACTGTTTAACAATAGAAAATCTTTTCTTATCTAGCTGCAAAGACGCACATCCTAAAACTGAATTTGAATATTCTAGGCATGCACATGCTAATGAACAGATATGCAGCCTCAGAAAGCTGAGATACAGTTTTCCAATTTAATCTTGCTGACTTGGAATGGCTCAGAGAAGGAAAAGGGTTTTTTTCATAACCATTACTTCGTATTTGCACAGAATAAACAGGTGCAATATTGACATGACAAACTAGAAAGCAGGTGTTTTAATTAAAACAGCCATAGGAAGGATCATTTGCAATGTCTCGACAATAACAATTAACTGTTCTCTGTGTCTCAGTGTTGATGGAGCTCATTTAGAAGGTATCAGAACATTTAGAAAATGCTGTGAGTCAATTGTTTTATATCTCCTACCTTGTAGGGTTACTGTAGAATATTCATTCTGCCTCCAACATAGCTTAAGTCAACATTAGAAAGTCCCCTGCACTGTAGCCCTAGAGTGTCTTCATTTACATTCAGAAGTTATTCATTATGCAAAGATCTGAACATTAAGCAGACCTCCCTATTGCAGGTAGGTAGTGTACAGCTTTGTGGAGGCTCCCTACACACAGAGGAAAGTCACCCTCAAGGTGTGGGTCCATGGAGGCATTCTACACTTATGTCCAGGAGGCAGTCCACAAACCAGTGTGATCTTCACAGCCTGTGGGTCTGGAGGGTCCCTCAGTGCTGGTTCTGTGTTGGGCTGTTTAGGATTTCTCCAAGGCCGCAGTAAAAGGGGGACAGAATAGTCTGGTTCTGATGACCTCACAGAACTGTGTCTCCTCCTTACATTCCAAGCATGGCTAATGGTGCTATGGGGACATGGACTTCTGCCTGCCAGGAAACACAAGAAAAGAAGGTATTTTAGAAAGGCCTAGAATAAAAGGAAAAATTATCATTAATCTAATGCTTTGTTGCAAAAGGTAAGAGTTTTTCCAACTGTACTTTTGCTCAAAGTATCCACTGTTTCAGTTGGTCCCAATTCAACTTGTAATAAACTGGACTCCATGCTATAAAATACCATCACAAATATAATTCTACTACAGGCAAATCACCATGAATACTGAAATAGTAACATTTTCTGAACATTGCACTTCTATTATACAGCTAATTCTGACAACACTGTGTGACAGCAAAATGGTCATGGAAAGAGAGCCTATAATATTTAAAAACTATCCCAGATCAGAATTGAGACTATGAATTCAGATTGATGAATGGGTACACTTTACCTAAAGATGCTGTGGTGGTTCAGCCATGAACTCTCCAAATATGCCATCTCTTAGGGACTCTCATCTATGATGCAAGGAAAGGTCAGCTCTCAGTGAAGCAGCAGGTGAACTCCAGTTGTTTACAAGATGATGTGTAACAAATACAATGTCAATAAACCGACATTCAATTTTTTATTTTACTGAATGTGTCAGGATAGCAGTGATAAAGATCCAGCAACTATTACCCAGACTGGAGATTCATGCAGGTGGTATGGGTAGCTGGAGACAGCACCATCATAGCTGCTCAAAGGCAGTCACCTTACTGCAAAGCAAACTCTGTAAGCCAGGCTTTCATAGCTCACCCTATTGCTCATCAGATGGGAATAAATACCAGGGAAAGTTATCATGGTGGGATGAGGGGTGTCAGTGCTTGGGAGGTTATTCTTATAAGGTGACCATCAGGGTTTCAACTTTCCCCACACTCCCAGCAGGAAGCCAAATGGAAACAGAAACCTCATGATCATGATGTCATACTCAGCAGTCCTTTTTTGTGAATTAAAGCTTCTAGTAATCATGTAGCATGCAAAAGCCAATTAGGATCTGATTTTTCTGAGTTATCACCTCCACTTCCCAATGACTTAGTTGTTCTTTAGGCAGATTAAATATTCTTTCTATGAGAAAAGAGTACTGCAACTAAGTTAAAATGTTAGGACATAGAGCCTTTTTCTTTAAAAAAATAAACGGCACCATATTTTTTCCTGTTGAAAGAGCAGTAACATTCAATTCTGAGCCTTTTTATCCAGAGTATTTGATTTTTTTACAAAAAATATCCGAGCTCTCTGTGAGGTAACTTCTCTGCATTTTATAACCATATCTGATTATCTGATGCCTGCCTTTTCTAAAAATGTAGTATATTCTTTAAATTCTTTTTTTCCCATAAGTATTTCTGTTCCACTTTATATGATTTTCCTTTCGGGTGCTTTTTACTATCATTTGGTAATAAACTTGTGTCTTGAATTGAATGGGATCATTCATGTGTATAAAGTTGCTTCCCATGCAAGAGTTTGCAAGATTCTGGCCTAAATAAAGGAAAAACGTAGTCAGATTATTTGCAGTGGAACCACAACATGACCATTTGCTGAAGCCAACTCTTTCTCCTTCCATATTTCTTCCTGTCTCATCTGCCAGCATCTCATTACACTCTGAACTCCTTTCCTTCTCTGCAGGTTGGCTTTCAAGTTCTGTGGGACTTCTGCGAGTTATTCAGTTGCATATATCCAGGACTGAGGGAAACGCTTTCAGCAGCTTGGAGGCATCTTCCCATTTTTGTCCTCCAATATGCTTGAGAACTTTCTGAACACTGTATAAATACTGACAAAGAGACAAGACCAGGTCTCAGATCATAGAAGCTCCATATATTTTCAAACCATTTACGCATAAGCTCAGTATATGAGAAGGCTACACACATTAAGGATATGCATAAATGATATCCTTTGAATGTATCTGTTTCTTCATTTTTTCTGTTTCTCTGAGATTTTCCACCAAAAAATGCTGCTCAGGAAGGTGAAATAAGATCTTATTTATTCCCCATTAACAGAGAAATCTAATTTGAAATTGCAGACCTGTAAGATATACCAGCGAGCACTTACGTGATCAAGCTGCACCTTATTATGTCAACTTACTTAGCCTTTAGATGTCTTTGCTTTGCTTCACCTGCATATCTGACACTTTTAGGAGACACTTCTTTATTTAATGATTAAGTGCATTAAATGATGGTGTCCTGATAGCAGGCACAGGCAATCGCTAACAGCACTCAGTGAATGATCAACCACGTGCAGAAAAGATATTCCGTGAGGACAGGCTGAGAGGGTTGGGGTTGTTAATGCCATAGAAGAGAAAACCCAGGGAAGATTCATTGAGGCCTTTAATACTTGAAGGGGGCTTATAAGAGAGATGGGCACAAGCTTTTTAATGGGGCCTGTAGCAACAGGGCAAAGGGTAATGGCATTAAAATAAAAGAGGTTAGATTCAGACTAGACATATAGAAGAAATTTTTTACACGAAGGGCAGTGAGACACTGGCACAGGTTGCCCAGGGAGGTGGTAGATGCCCCATCCCTGACAGTATTTAAGGTCATTGATCTAGTTGAAGATGTCCCTACTAAGTGCAAGGGGTTGGACTACATTACCTTTAGAGATTTCTCCTAACTAAAACCACTTTATGCTTCTATTCTATGAAAATGAGAGAGGGAAACAGAGGATATTGTGTTCATGTCCATATGTGTATATGTGTACTTCAGATCTTCAAATAAATAATACAATTCAAAAGATAAATCATTAAAAAAAAATCTTCAAGTGCACAATTTTTTAAATGTAGACTAAGCATTCTCTCACTGAGAGAAGAGCTGAGTACAAGGATCTTTTAAAGCACTCTTGACACAGCTGTCCTTGTCACAGTGTTTCTTTTATCCTGAACTTTCCCATATTTAAAGCAAAACATCTACTTACGGATGTTTCATCAATGATGACACCTATAACTATTGGCAATTACTCTTTTTCCAGTCCATAACTGTTTGGCATTTATTTTAAAGGTGACAACCTTAGAAAAGACAAAAATTACTGATCTTTTGAGCAGGCTCCAAATGTCACATTGTGAAAGATGTTGTTTTATCATCAACATATGCCATCTGTTTGCCTCCTTAAGGGATTCTGTAGCTGGAAAATAAATGTTCTCTGAGCAGGATCTTTGTGACTCCAGCTTTTAGGCAGCCTTGACTGAAACACCATTCTGAACATTATTTACCTTCAACTTAATTTGATCCTCAGGAATTTACACATAGTTTAAAGTTTCAGAATAAATTCCTCAACCAACTCCTCATTAAATTTACTTGAAGGGTTCTTTTATGATTAAAACAAGCTGGTTCCCAGAAGACTGTATCTGCACAAATGTACACATTAGTCTTTAAGACTACCCACATCCTGGTATACTGTGGTTGCTTGTGCTTTTTAATGAAGAGTGAACTCTACAATGTATTTGCTGTGCCAGGAATTAGGCATTTTCAATATGTTAGCAGATAAGGAATTTATTTGAGCCTTTATTAGGGCCATTTTAATTTGAATTCTGTTTTGTCAAAAAACAATTTTTTCCTGAAGAAATTATAGTTTTAGTTAATGAAACAGGGGCAAAAGAGCAGCTGAACAGTGTGGTGATGGATGCTATGGCAACTAGAGCAGGTATGAAAAATGCTTTCAAGCAGAGTATTTTAAGTTAGAAAAATTATAACAATAGAAAGCTAATCAGCAATTTAAGTAGACACCTTTGACTCCAGCAATGAAGGGTCCTGGAATGCTAGCAGCTGATATTGCTACAATTTATGTGAAAGTGCTTTCAACTTGTTGTTGATTGGTTCACTGCAACTCAAGGTATACAAATTGCAAACTTGCAAATTCATGCAAGTTATTTTCCAGTTTCTTCCAGGAAAAATTCAGACTGTCTGCAGCAAAAACTTCTGCCAGGAAAAGAAGCTGTGGCAATGGAAAGAAGCAACCAGCCACGGCCACAGCCACAACCATTCTTGGTGAGCCAACTAGTGAATAAAGCTGGCACTGCTTTCAGGGAAGAGCAATGGGCAGGAACACTGAGAAATGGTGACTTCAATGCCTTCATCTAATAAATGCAGCCTCAAAATTTTCTAACCTAAAAAATACATATCCAGCTCTGGAAAGTCAAATTTTGTGTAGCAACATAGCTCCTTCACCTTATCTCTTCTCCAAGCACAAGTGATCAGTTAAACTAGGGAACTAGCCTCAGCCCCCTTCATATGACACAGCCTCTTGCGGTTTTTTCAGAAGCATTTGCTTGCTTCTGGAGAAACATATAACCCCTCTATATCTCCTATGATGCATATACATTTGTATTGTTGGATTCCTTTAGTGCTTGATTTTTAACATGTGTTAGGAAACTATCTTGAGCTGATGTCCAGTCCAGGCTTCTTCCAAATAATACAAATCTTTCATCTCCTGTACAGAATAAGGGTATATGAGTCAGTATTATTATCATCATAGTTTTTTTCATATTCCTGTGAAAGAAAGAGAAATATTAATTTCTGTTGTGAAGATCAAAAAACGAAAGACAAGGAAGAAGTAAGTTCTACTGGTTTTTGGCAGAAACCCACAACACTACTTCCTAGGCCATAAATGTCACACCCACAGGCTCACAGTGCGTTTGATCTGTGTGTGTCCATCAAAGCCTCACACATGGAGTTTGGCATGGAGACATCAGCTCCTCTTTGCATAGATAGTGCCACCAGCATATGCACACACACACACACATACACACATTTCTAGATTTCTTAAATAACGCTCTTGATGGATTTTAAGGGCTTGGTTGAGCCACTAGAGATGCCTCCAGCATAGCTGGGGGTTTTTTTTTGCATGATGACACACTCTGTTCTCATTGCAGTTTAAGGTATAGCTTGCACAGCTGCTGATTTGCATTTGACAATCAGGCTGCTTTGGCATTTGAGAAGCTGAAGATTAGTTACCAATTATGAAAGTGGCCAGAAACCAAAGGGTTAATCACGGAAACATCTGAGAAACCACTCCACTTCAGAAACCTTAGAAAATACAAGAAATCCTGCTCATCCAGACTCCTTTCCTGAACTGCCAGGACACTGGATGCAGTGCCATTGGAATGCAGGAAGCCAGCCAGGATCCAGTGCTGTCTCTGAGATGAAAAGTTGCACTGGAACATGCCATGAGGGAAAGCCTGGGGTAGAGCCACCTAGGTGACTCTGGGCATTGCCAGGTCCAGCACAGCTCACAGTGCTGAGGCTGCTCAGCCCAAACCAGCTTCAGTGTCTGTAACACACTCAGCAGCACCCACAGGTGCCGAGAGGTACCTGTACATGAGATACAGGTATATGAGATACATGCTGCCATCCTGAATGTCCCTAGGACACATGGCAAGGAGCCAGCCACAGTACCCCCATCATGTGTAGTCCATAGATGTAGATAACTGTGCAGACAGCCCAGCCCACATAAAAAGGAGAGCTGATTGCTATGCTCTGGCCTAAGTAGTCTGCATCTACAGTGGAATGGAAGGAATCAATCAGCAAACCAAGGAATGTCTTTTTACCTTTGCTATAAGGCTCTAAGACCACTCTTGTTACTCCTAGTTTACAGTGAGTTGGTTCTCAATGGTCTTGCAATTTTATAGTAATCACGTCCCATAACATGCAGAAGCACAACCTAGAGCAGATCAGCCTTACACAGACGTTTGCTATGCTGGCTGAAATATTTGCTTGTTCACATCAAAGTCACAAGGAACTGTTCTATAGTCAACATCTCAACAACAACAAATCACTAGAGTGCTTTTGCAGAGTCCATGTAACTGCATCAGATTTGGCCTAATATAAAAGACCATGGAACAGAGACAGGTTTCTACATACATCACAAGCCCCCATAAATTAGATGTTGACCTTCTGCTTTCACAACTTCAGAGACGATTTTTTTAAAGTAGCCTCAGCAGCTATTTTCTTTCCAAAGAAAATAAATGTTGTTTTAGTCCTGCTCTCCGGGGCTGCACACTGTGAAGGTGGTAACAGCTAGTTCACATGACAGTGAATGAAGCTGAATAATTAAAATGGTCTTCCTGGTAAGAAAATGTAGGTGAGAGATGGAAAAACAACTCTTGATTATGTCCTGCACAGAAAGTACATAAGAGTTCAGTAAATTGATCCTCGTTTCTTAAAACAGCAACCTGATTTTTAGCAGCAAATGGCTTTAAACCAGCCTTTCAATTTGTGTTTGCAGTGGCTCGGGAGCATGGAATGAAGGCCAACTGAGAACCTTTCCTTTTCTGTTTCCTCGTGGCTGTTTTACCACTGCAGCTGCACAAAGCAAGTCTGTCTCACACTGCTGAGAAAAATGCTGCTTGATAATTTTGGTTTGCTTGGGTACTATCCTGATGATCTGACTTCTTTTGCAGTTCAGGCTGAAGCAGAAGACACTGAGTATATTGCACTGGCATCCAGAAGAACAGCACAGCATATATGGGCTGACAGAGATCTACACAGACACATGCTTCCAGCCAGATAAAATAAGAGCTTAAACAAAACCAGAAGCATACATAGGAGGTCAGACACAAATGCCACCAGTGATGGTTAGGGAAAGAATTAGGTAAATTCACCTTACAGAGTGAGTGGGGCCTCTCCAACAGCAGAACACTGTATCCCACCTTTCTGTCCTTCTCCCCACATGCTGAAACTTGTGGTCACAAGTTGATGCTACCCTGGAGCATCTGTGAACCTATTACCATGCTCCAGCACTTAAGGGGACAGAAATTATTACGTACTTCCAGGAGCAGTGAGGCCATAAAAAACCAGAATGGTGCACCTTTATAGCCAGATGACCATTTCCTGCCTCCTGAAAAGACATGTAGGACAACATAGTTATTGTGACGCTTAAGTCTCACACCCGCTGTGGTTCCCATCTCCAGATTGCTGAAGACTGTTATTGAATCCATCTGTCACACCATAACATTGTACTGGAGAGTTACAAGTGGCAAACAGCCAAGGAATTTTTTCAGAGCTGTAACACAAGATATTCAAGAGTTCCAGTAAGAATCCCCTAACCTTCATCTAACTGATGTATGAAACCAATATAAAAAACATAGAGCTCAAAATAAACCCGAAATGTGAAGCTACAATTTGCTTGGGTTTCTTTTCATCAGCTCACTATACTGCTCTCCTCTTTATTTTGCTTTTTCTTTCCTATATGGAGCTGCAGAGGCTTTACAAGTGTGTGTCTGAGACACCTCTTGAGGCAAGGCAAAATATTTGCCTCCAACCTTCCTGAAATGGAACCTGAAGTTTGCTTCAGGGTGTTTTTGTAAGCATCAGCCTATGGTCATGAAAATCTGGCCAGCATTCTGCTGGTCTTATTTGTGCAATCTCAGGTGTCTCCTCTGGTCCATGGAGTGTGATGCCATGGGCAGTGGCAATGGCAGTGACAGAGCTTGGAGCCAGAAGCACAGTTGTTCTATTAACAAATTGACACAAGTATCATGCCACATTGACATGTCTCTCTTGCTCCCAGTACCCAAAAAAGTAATTTTCATGGCTTTGTTCTGTGCTGTGTAGATAGAATAGCTTGTTTGGCATCTTAGGAACATACAATTCCTCTTTTCCAGTAACAGTTCCTTATTTTCTTTTTCTATTCTTCTTAGGTTGAGTTTTTTTCTTTCCAAGATGATTTAAATCTATAATTCCTTTTATGTAGATGGGAAAGGTTTAGCTGTGCAATAACTAGTGCTCCATTCCACTCCTGCTTACTCAGGTCTGTGGTCCAGTAACAACTGTGGGAGCACTGCATGTGCACTGACTGTTACATTGGCCCCACAGTCCATGCCTTACAAAATGATCTGTTCTGCAGGGTTTGCTGGCTGATACCTGCTGCTCTGCAGCCAACATCAGAACAATCTCCATTCCTAGTGGAATTCCAGTAGATTTGCATGAAACAAAGTTGGCTTATAGGATGTTGTAAAATCCATTAAATGAATGGCTGCTGTTTCTGTAGAAATATTTCATCAATGATGATACATGAGAAACATAAGCACCTCAATTTCTTTAGACTGTGTAATATGGGGCGCTCTTAACTTATTTTGGAAAAACTTCTATTGATCAGTATAATTCATGCACAGTAAGGTGAGGCTCAGTACTTGCTTTCCAAATCTTAATGCTTTTAAATTATCTCTATCATTTGATTAAGATATTGAAGTGTTTTCTTGAAGGGAGAAACAATATCTTTGTGGAACAAAAAAAAAATATATATATAATTCTATTATTATTTTTTATCAAATTTCAATATTGGTGAATCTCTCAGATTAAAGTATTTTTGATACTATACATACCACAGTGGTCCTCTATCATGTCAGCTCTTCATGCTCCAGTGCCTCAGGAACTGTCTCTGTCAGCTTTTTTCATTAATTTGTCGAAATATTTTTATTTCTAGACTTTATTAAGTCTCCTAAGAAAAAATCCTTCTCAGAGGAATGGTTAACTCTATCTTTTATCCTAAGCCAATTATTTTAATTTTGATTTCTAAGCAAATATAAGTGTTAATTCAATGAACATTTTTAAAATAATGGAATGGTCTCCATCTATCTTCTTTGATATCTCAACTTTATCTTTGGATGTGATTATGTAGGAAGATTGTTAATTTTATTTGCAGCTCTCTATTACCCTTTTGGAATGTTCCTTAAGATGCAACTTGAATTTTCATGTTTGGGAAATAACACTCTATTTCAGCTCTAAAGTATAATACAAGTAGACTACCACACAAATTACAGTATTAATAAGTCGTAGTTACAAACTGGTTTATTCCCAAATGCCTTTCTCATGTTTATGTTCCAATATTGGAATATTATTCCAATTTTATTCCAATCAGAATTCCATTACCATATACTTTGAAAATAACTACTTCTTAATTTAAAAACCCCAAGCTTGAAAGCTGAAATTAGTTTGCATTTTCTCTATTTTTTGTCCCCCAAATCTCAGTATTCAAATTTAAATATTCCTGAAAAAGAAGGCCCACATGCTCCTTTAGCAAAATCCCACTAATAAAACAGACTCTCTCAGGTGCCTTGGCCATCTACACTACAGTTGATTCAAATTTTGATTGTTAAAGCTTGGAGGAAAAATAACCTCTACCAAGAAAAAACATTTTGTGCTTATCTTTTCTTACAGGTTCTTTAAAGAACTCCTCCATCAGTCAGGACAGGATGCCTACCTTTGGACTAACTTGTTCTCTGTATTTATACTTAAAAGTGACATATAATCCTGGTCTCAAAAATTTGGTGTCAGGAGATGGTAACCACCGACTGCTTCACTTTCCTGTGCAAGGCTGACTACTTTGGTGGTATTACTACGAAGAGTCTCTCCAAAGTTCTTTCAGTTTTGTGTTTGTATGCTGTTCCTGAATTGAAACATTAAATCTCTGACATCACCAGGGTTTCTATCCAACACAATTGTTTTGCTCAAAAGAGAGGCCTGGAACTTACATTTGGATTGTGTGTGGCTGATTTGGTGACTTCAGCTGTTGCAGAAATAGTTTATGCATACAACAAGCAAATGTTTTTAATGAGAAATTGGAATAAAATCAATATTGTAGAAGGAATTTGAGAATGTTCATCATGTTGTCTGTCAGCAGTCTCATTTTCCTTAATTCCTTTATTAAAACCAGCTTTTAGTAGTTCATTATATGACATAATTTAGGTTAAAACACAACCCACATTTATCCTGTGGCCAAAGAGTCTCCAAGGGTAGCAGAAGTTGTATGACTCCACTTTAGAGAGAAAGAGGAGCAGAAGAACAGTGAGCTAGGGTAGAAAAATCCACAGTTTCCTTCCTAATCCTATAGCCTTGTCACACAAAGGCATTTTCTACATAAGCACATGCTCTGACTGCAGTAAATGAGTACAAAGCTGCCCTTCAAGTAAGAGAGCAAAGGCTTAATCTTAGAAGTTTCCCTGACTGAAGCTCTATACTTTCTCTTCTTAAGATTAGATGGATTTCATCCTTAGGTGATGACTAGCACTTTATGAGCTCATTCTCTGCCATCTGGGAATATAAATCCTTTAACACTGGCATTTGAGTAGCTTTACATCTTTTAAGCACTTGAGAACTAATCCCATCCTCTATATGCAGTTTTGTGCACTGGATTTTTTCTGGCAGTGGCAGAGGAAGAGTCTCTCTCCTGGCAGAATGGAGCACCCTGTTGGCCAGTCTCTACTCCCTGGTAGGAAGGTGAAACAAAAATTTCTTGCAAGGTTGGTCTTTAATAGTTTTGCCATTCCCGTTTCCCTGAAGCAACTACGTTCCGAGCTTGAACCAAAAGGAAACTTCTCTCCTAGTCTGGCCAGACTGTCAACCGCTGACTGGATTTTTAATGCTGCCATGCCTTCGAAAGTGGCTTTGGCTGCTTTCTGCAGGGCAGCGTTGGGCTATTTGTTCTGAGTGCTGACTAGCAAGCATCAAATGCTCAAGCAAACAAGTCCTGAGTTTTGATAACAATCATATACTGTCTGAAGTCAACCACTCTAGGAAGCTTTGGGCAGTCAGAGAAATAAAAAGAACATGTGGAGATGGGCCTAAAGACATTTTGGGTGTAGTTGGTGACAAATCAGATATTGTTATACTCACTTTAGACACCGTATGTCTTTGCTGACTTCTGGTCTTCTGCTCCAGGTCCCACGGAGACTATGCCATCATGACACTAACAACTACCAGGAGCTGAGGACAGCTGAGGGTCAGGAGGGTGGTGGCAAAAGGGAAAGGGATGTTTTTAAATCAAAGAACTAGAAATAAGATATTGGAAGACTAGGAAGTTACCACAGTTGGTTGAACAAAGAGGAGCAAGAGAATGAAAATCTGGCAAACTTCAGGTAAGAAATTGAGAAGTTGTTCAAGAGAGAAACTATTCTCTCTTGAAATAATTATCCTCTTGAAATAATTTTGAGCAGGAGCATATGATCCCCAAAGGCCAAGAAAGAAACTTGGTAGTTTGGGGAAGTGCAAAGCTGGTCTAATAGATATTAAGTCCCAACTAATCTGGGGACCATTTTTTGCCAGAAGCAATGCTCCCCCGCAGTCCCAGCTGGGCTGAGCCCTGCCTTTGTGCAGCTGACAACCAAGCCCTTGATATTGTTTCTCTGGGTAAATGACTGAATGGATGACTGCCATGTATCATCCTTCCCTTGGTGACTCTCACTTCTGGCACCATTTGTTTCCATTTCATTTTAAGGTCAGTATGAATTGTCTCAGGCAGAAATGACTTAATAATGAAATTAATAAAATGAAATAATGTTAAAGTAATACTATAAACTTATCTTTTGGCAATCTGACAAGCAAGGGAGGCTTTAGATCAAATTATCCAACAATTACTTTTTATAAATATACCTAAGCCACTTCTCAGTGTGAACTTGCAGATTGCACGAGCACTCAGCAGTTCCTTATAGGCTGCAGATTCTTATCTTTCAAAAAAACTTAGCAAGGTTTGCTGTATGAAACATTCAGTTTAAAGAACTGTGATATAACTGATTGCTTTAATATAATTTTCTACCAGAATGTTCCATGGTACACTGTGCCTTGAGATAGCATCTGAAAGTGGTTGTATGGGAGAGGTGTAGGAGGATCAGGATTCATGACTCTATGGCAACAGGATCCCAAAGTCATAATAAAAATTATTCCCTGTGATAGGAAGTTGTTTGTTCTTTGAAACTGAGAGCAATAGAAAAAAAAAATTATATTTGATATCTACGTATTGGAACAGGGCATTTCACACTCTGATCAGAGAAAGCAAATATGGGGAAGGGAAGGGAAGGGAAGGGAAGGGAAGGGAAGGGAAGGGAAGGGAAGGGAAGGGAAGGGAAGGGAAGGGAAGGGAAGGGAAGGGAAGGGAAGGGAAGGGAAGGGAAGGGAAGGGAAGGGGAAGGGAAGGGAAGGGAAGGGGGAAAAAAATTATTCTTTATGAGTACATGGATTTCCTAGCTGAAGACATGACAAATCACATCACATAAAGTAACTGGCCCACAGCATCACAAGGAGGTTATGAAGGCAGAAGAAGATGGGGAACACATCTCTTGAAGAAAAAGGGCATGGCAGCACTTCAGTCAGGACTAAGAACTGGGCCTGGAAGGCATTACAAATGAACACTATAGGAAATGATTTTCCAAAGTATTGCACATTGAGCAGAATCTTATGTCTGTAATAAAATGTGCAAAAAGTGCTGCCATTTTGCACAGATTTTGCACTACCTGAGGAGCAAAGGCCAAGATAGTCAGATCTTTCATCTCAATAGTCACAGGCAGGAATGGAAGAGGTCTGGTGATCTTCTACTAACGTCATGATACAAATTTTTTTCTTCCACAGAAGAGGATTAAGTACATTCTAAAAATTAATTTCTATCCTTCTCATAATAAGCAGTGAAAGACTATTTTAACTAAGCCCAGTAAATCAAAGATGTGTATATACAGAGTAAAATTGCTTCTTTCCTTTTTTACAGCTACAAAAAGACCATCTGATTCCAATGATAATCAGCCACTCCACATGATTCCCATTAGCTCTGTCCATGGAACACCTGAACAAAAGCCAAAGGAACTTGGACATGTTCCTCATTCTGCCTTTTCATTATTTTTTTCATCTAAACATCTGTTTTCCCATGTTGACGTATGAGCTCATAACTTGCAGAACAAAGACAACCCGTGCCTTCATGTAGCAGCATGTTTATGTAGGTAGCACTGGGTTTTTCTGACAATTTCTCCACATCAATTCCACCCTTTAGTCTGTTGTCCAAATTCACTGCCACATTGCAAGGAATGCCCAAGAGGCACTGAATGCTTCTTTAGGGGGGAAAGTTTTTCAAAAAATAACCAGAAACTGAAGCATAATTTAATGAGGGATATTGGTTAAATATAGCTTTATAAGGAAAACATGATGGTGATTACTTCATGAATAGCAATGCTATGACCAGTATCACAGATCATGTCTATTTAGCTGCACAACACCATAGCATTTTCAAAACAAATGGAGTACTTGTGCCCTATTTTGAAGCTTTTACATTTTAGGGCCAGGATCCTATAAAAGTATTCACTTTTTACTGATCACAGGGATCTCTTGCAATACCCCATGCTAAGTATGTGTGTGTAACAGCTCAAAAGGACAAGAGCCTGTTAAGCACACTGTATTTAAGATCATCAGATCCTGTGGAATGTCTCACATATGGAAAACTGAAAAGTTTAAGTGTTTGCAGATCAAATACGTGAATTTAGAAAAAAAAGATGAAGGATAAAAAAGTTAGAGATTACAAAACAGAGTACAAAGTAGAGTTGCTTTGGACTGTACTGCAATTTGTGCTAGTCCTGCTGGTGTTGGCTTTTCTTTGTTGACAGTATGAATGCTGTAAGCCTCCTACAAAAAACCTACAATCCAAAGTTGAAATAAAGTTAGATCAAATGGTAAGCATTTAAATATTTTAATTTTTTTAACTGTTTACGTTGTTAAAGGGAGTGGATTTTTGCAGCTATTATTCTTTTTAGTTCAGAGTTTACATAAAAACAAATACCTTAATTTTTTTCTTCCATCCTTCTCAATTACATAAGCAGACACTGGAGTATTGAGATCAAGAAAGTGGAAGGCAGAGACTCTCTCTGGGAAGATGATAAGCAAGATGATAAACAGCACAGGAGTTGTAGTGGAAGGAACTTGGTGACAAATGAGAGAATATGTATCATTAGGTTAAGGGTAGGACAGTGAGGCAGTAAGAGTATGCATATACGGATTTGTGGCCATTAACACAGAAGTACAGGATACCAAATGTAGTTCCCTGTATTCCTTCAGTAATATAAGCAGTGTCAAACACTCTGTCAAAGTCAGGAGTGTGGCACCTGGCCTCAAAGAGAGGAGACAGGCTGCTGTGGGCAAGCTGCTCTCAGAGACCGTGAGAGGACACCAGCTCCACCACGGGCTTCAGACAGCTGGGGCTTAACAAAGTTCTTGCAGATGCTGGTAGCACAGAAGTGGATCGAGTAGCAGCAAGGGGTTTCAGCAGATTTGTGGGGTTTCTTGTGATTATTCATGCAGAAATTGTTTTCTCACCTCAGCTCTCTTTAGGAAACCTGTATTTTCCATCAGGGATGTTTGGAGATGACCATTTCCATAAAATTTACTGTTGGAAGGCTGAAAATTTAACCATAATTACTAGCATTTCAGCCAAAAAAGACAGTGATAATTTCAAGTATCAGCTGCCATTGTCCCACCAGCTATGCTACTCATATATTTTTCCCACCCAGGAGGAGAGTTCAAATGCCAGTTTTAGCTGTCTCTTGTTCCATGGCAAACACAGACATTAAGGGCAAAGGATTCTTATACCATGTTTACATACAGCAGACGCAGAGGAATGCAGCTTGTACCTCTTTTTGCCAATCTTTGTTGGGGAAGCATTCATGCCATGCAGTTTCATGGGAAGGCTGGAGAGTTGGGATCTCTGTTTGATGGACAGATGGGCTCACCAGGAGGGCAACCAGCCATGCTGTCACTTCACTGATTCAGCACATGTGACCAGCTGATGCCAAGCCAGGCAGGAAAAACCTTCTCAAATACATCACAAATACCTTGAGCTGTGTTTTTGTGCCTTCCCTTAGGGTGGCATTGCACTGACCGGACACTCTCTGCAACACCATCACAAATCAGGCTGGGGAGCTAAAACAACACCTAGCTACATGCATTCTCCTCTGCTGGTTTCTGATAGATTTGCTTCTGGTCCCATTCCTTCTGAAAGAGCAAGGGGTATCCCATTGCAGTGGTGCTGAGCCTCTGCCAGGTCACCAGGCTACACAGAAACCTGCATCATGACTCACCATGAGTAAATGGTTTGGGTCTAGACACTTAAGCAGTCTTGAGTCATGTATAAATAGCTATAGAAAAATATGAATCTAATCTGACTGTAGCAAACCCTGCAGAAACATAGTTAAATGCTCCCTCTGCTCTAAGAGATGTAAAACACAATTTGGGAGAAGACCAAATGATAAGTGGGAGAGAAAAAATATTAAATAGTAAGTGCAAATATTTATGCAATAACTATAAGCAGCTAAAGTCTAAAAGAGTCAAACAAGATTAAACATTAAGAAGAAACACTTTGTAAAGGTATGGTTAATTTGGGAAAGATTACTTGGAGAAAATCAGTGTTCCATGTAGTTCCATGGTTCCACAGATTTCTATCATTCCCAGATGTTCCACAGGTCTCACATCTGAGATCTTCCTGGAAAAAGAGTGTAAAAGAGAAGTTCCTTTCAAATAATTCAGAAAAGATAAAGGGACACCTTAAGGGGTACACAGTGAAAAGGCAGCCACAACAGAGCAGGTAGTTGAAGGAAGAGTAGCATTACAGGAAATTTAGCTATGAAATGCTTTCACAAAAAATGTACATGCAGTGAAACTCAACAAGTTTTAAAAATCTGTTTTCATGATCTCTATTTATATTTAGGGCTGATTTAAGCTTTTATTTCAATTATAGCAGTTGTAGTACAAATTTATCCTCATAGTTTTTTCCAACTGATCAATTTTGACTTACAAAAAAACCCCACCATAGACAATGAAAAGTATCCCTCTCTGTTCTTTAAATAGCCTTCTGTTCTATTCACTCTGAGTGCTGCACAGTTACAATCACAGCTCTATTAATTAAGAACATGCTGTTATCCTCAGCACTGAGAGAAGTGAAGTTACTGATAAAGTTTTAAGGTACCTATCTCCCATGAGAGCTTCCAGTGAAAGGAAATGTGGGTGACTGATGATGTAATTGCTTTGCAGCATGGCTGAGAATATTTACCCTATCTCTTTGCACCCTCAGGTATTCTAACAAGAGTGGTGTTCTTTCTGCAAGCACTCACCTGGTTTCAAATTGGATTGTTCAGAATATGTGTTGAGTTGTGAGAAGTTCCACAACTATCCTTCTCTTCTCCTTTCTTTATCCTTCCTTGCTTCTGGGAAATATTGTACGTAAAGTTCCAGCAATTTGGGGATATAGGAGATCTTGTGCTTCAGAGATCTCACGTGGTCCAGGACATGGTTAAGTTCCAACTAATTTTATATATCAGATAATATAAACAACTTTATGTAAAATTATGCTGATTATAATCCCACAGTAAAACTGCCAGCAGCACTAAATCACGTTAAAACCTCAACAGTTCCTCTTACTGTTATTTTCCTGCTATTTTCCTTCAGGGTTTGGTCTGTATAGATGCTTAGATGTGAAATGATAAATGTAACGAATATACCAATATTTATATCACATAAGGTTTTATGTTTTGATTTAAGAAGAAAGAAAAGCTATGCCTCCTAAAGTCAAGATTCTCATGAGAGGATTGTTGTTGCACTTGTTGCATAAAAACATTTGTGTCAGCCTCGCAGCACCCACAGCAATACACAGGGCATGAGGAAAGATAAGCAGAAGTTTCTAGTCAATCAGCCTTTATCTTTTTTCTCCTTTTTGTCTTTCTCTCATTCCAGATGCATGAAAGGGAGAGCACACAACGGATAGTTCTTAACAAACCAAATTAAAACCCAGGCTAATCTCCTGATGCTTATCAGGACAATGACACAACAGCACAGTATGCTTAGATGAATAAAGGACAATATTTTATAAATATATGTACATGCTCCTAGGACAACTGTTTATGATCAAGAGATATTTGCTTCCTATAAGTGTTAAAAATTTTATCATGCAAAACATTATACTATGCAGGACCTAAAGTACATTTACTGACACTTAGGTTCCCCATCTGACTGCACAAATAATTTAGAATTATTACATTCTAAATTCTAAATACAAAATTCTTCTTGTTCATGATTGAAATCTAACAGTCCAATGTTACATACTGATGTAGGTGCTACTAAACAGTTCATGTTGCGTTTCACATTGGCATGAAAGCTTGACTTTTAAAAAAGTAATATATTTTCTCTTGGACATAGTCATCCCTGTTAGTTACAAAGCACAAGGCTAGACTTGCTAGTGGACACTTTCAACACCTGACCTTTGGCATACGCTTCTTAGGAAATTCCCTTAATTCACAAACAAATCCTGAAACTCTTGCTCATATTAAACAGACTTCAGCACAAAGAAGTGTCATGTCACTCAAGCTTACACTAGATAACCGATGAAGAAATGGTCTTAACAAGCTCTTTTTGATCCTTCTGATCTATGGAATGTCTTAAAAATTAGATGTGGGTAAAACTCCTACCAAGCTATTAATACCATCAGTAGTAATAACATCAAGAAAGCATCAGCTGGCATTATCTATTTTTTGCCAAGAGGCTTGTTATCATAATACAGAAATTGAAGACCTGTTTACTTTAAGGTGTTCATGAAGCATTTAGATTTATATTCACAGAAGGATATTAGAGCACATTAAGAGTGAAGAGGATCCCTGTCCTGACAGAAGCTGATCATTGTCTAAAGACTGTTTCACAGAAGAAAAGATAGAAACAGGACAGAGGAAATTTTAAAATAATGTACTGGAAAGAAACAGCTTCCTAAAGTACCTTATAAACAAAATTAAGGGGGAAAAAAAGCCCAAATCCCCAGCAACAACAAGAAAAAAAAGGGTTACGAAACTCACTAGTTACCTTGGCAGAACATTTTTAAGGTACCAAGGAAAAATAGTTTTGATCTTTTCAGCTGAACAGCTGACAAACAAAATCCTAGATGGTATAGCATCTCCTGTGTGGGAGTTTGAGAGCTTTGATTCAGAAAGTATCAAAGAAAAATAAGAATAGAAATCAAATTTCATATAATTTATAAGATTGTCTTTCATACCATATCTCAGATCTGGAAAATAACTTAGGCTGGGACTTTTTGCAATGATCAAGCTATTTCCTACTATTTCCTTTGTCTTGTCTTCTCCCTGTTGGACCATTTTTCTTAAACAGTAGACAAATAATAACAGAATAGAGCATGTTGTAGTGAAATTAGAGCTCTCCATCAGCTAGTCTATTTTATGCTTCTTAGCTTCTTACACCATGAGGTGAACTATACTGTAACTTCTCTGGCTCTGTGAACTTACATAAAGGATAGAGGGAACTAATGAGTACAGTAGGATGAATGGCAGTAAAAATAGAGCAAATGTCAAAATGTACTGAAAAACATACCATGGCTTTAAATCTAATATAAGCTGTCCAGATTTGTATGAGTTTCTCCTCTTACAAAATGCCCAAATGACTCCAAGACTGAAAGAAGAATTCCAACTGATTAGTTAACATTATCAGTGGCCATTCATGTGAATCAGTAAAAGCAAATATTAGTACTCATAACATCATAACACATGCTCAAATGAGAACAGTTTCTGCTATTTTTGAACAGCTAGATCCCTAATCATTATTTCACTCAAATATTTCTTCTTGGTTTTTTGTTTGGTTTTTTTTTTTTCCAAAAAATACACCATAATGAAAGAGAAGTATACTCTAGGGATTCTGTACAAACTAAATGGATAAAAAATAAGACAAGCTTTAATAATGCTACCTAAGATTTTTTTGAAATGAGTGTGTCTTGAGAATCAGTTATTCAGGTTTTACCTCTTGCTTTTCTTAATGTTCCAAGTCCCACGGCTGCAGTACTGATCCGAGTGACAGGATTACATTGGATAAGCAATATCTGCCATCTGCTGGAAGCATATTTTCTAGCACTGATGAGGCTGGCATTGTTTGGGTAGGTGGCCAAATACAAGAGAAATTGAATTAACAGCATTCTAGAAGTTGTTGAGAAATTGAAACTCAAACTGCAGTATAACAAAGACCTTCACATGCTGTTTACTGGTGGAGAAGAAGAAGAAATTATTCACTTCTACTGTCACAGAAGAAATTATTTCCAGAGCAATCTAATGGAAAAGCACTAGAGACTTCACCAGTCCTGATCCTCTTTTCAGTATGGTATCTCACAATGCCACCACTGCTACTGTAGGGAAAAAAAAAAAAAAAAAAAAAAAAAAAGGGGGGGGGGGGAGAGGTTGTTAGTAAACCCCACTAAACCCTATTTTCTATTCAAAGCATTTCAAAAATGCAGTTTTCCTCTTCCACGCTGTAATTATTTGCCAGAAACATAGAATACAGCAATATGGCATATTTGAACAGAAAAGGGTCTTGGTCTTCTTATTTTACATGAGAAACAAAGCATTTAAGTTAACCATGATGATAAAACATTGTAGAAAGAGAATCAAACGTAGTGTTCCTGTAATGGTATTACAGACATAGATGGCTGCTGTCACATACGTATGTATTGCTTCCACAGATAAACTTCCACTATATATATCTTCGGGATTTTAACAAAACACTGCTATTTATCTGTGCTTTTTAGTGCTCTTGAAAGTATTCCATTAGGCTTCAAACTGACATTTTCATGATGTGAATGAATGGAGTGAAATGCTATAATTACCTGAGCTAACAGAAATTGCACATTGCCTTTTCTACTCTTTGGTAGCAGCAGTACACTACCTGGTTAATACATTAGTGTGCTGTAGTAGGACTTGTAGTACTATTATGACAATCAACCACCACTTCTGAACCCACTTCCCTCTTATCAGCAGCATATAATTTTGCCATGCATGAATAGCTCAGTCTGGAATTTTTCCATGCTGGATATTTGCCTCTGGACAATTTTGCAGAAAACTTCAGTCAAAAGATTTCAGCTGTTTCTGAAAACACAATTAAGGAGAAAAAATAAATTTTAAAAAAATTTGTTTTGACCATGTTAAAATATTCTGGCAGCCTTTTCTTTTAATAGCTTTCGTACATTCATCCTTTGCTACATGAACCTCCTGATTGTAAGGTGAGTCACCAAAGGTAAACTTCTTGCTATCCTCACAGATTTTATTAATTCTGTCCATGTTATAAACCCTGAAGCCTTCACATAACATGTTTCCAGTAGGGACTGCAGTACATCCACCTACTCCAACCTTGGGCTACAGACTACTTTCACAACCTTTCAGGCCCCAAGCTGATATCATGGCTGGCTGGTCCAGGCCTGTGATTTGAGACCAAGGATACATTTCCAACAGTCCCAACACTTAGTCCTGGTGGTATGGGACAGAAAAAAAGGGGAGCTGGCCACGACAGAAATGCTATGGTAATTGTGAGTGGTGTGGTGAGCTGCAGAAAGTGCAGAAGGTGCACATGAGAGGAAAGCTGGAATGGATTGCTAAGGTGCTGAGAGCAGTGAGATTGGAACAATTAAGAGAAAAGAAAGGTTAGTATGGTCACCTTAGACCTAGTTCAAGGTGGGATTGAGATGAAAATCTAGAGGAGTATGAAAATGAACAAATAGGTTGGCAGGAAGGAGAGATGAAAGGAAGATAGATTCACAATTAGATATGTTGGAAATAGTGGGAAATGTCTAGGAAAAAACAGTAGAGCAAGTAGCCAATAGCAGATGACAAATCTAAAGGAGAAGATTGGAAATCATTGCGAATGGGGACACTGAGGAAGAAAGACTAGATGAAGAGTTAGGGGAGAAGAAAAAGTATGGGTAATACAAGCATGAAAACAAGCTGAGGAATGAAAGGGGGCCAGTCAAGGAGATAGGGCGAGAGTGGAGCTGGGATTTAATTGGAGCAGAGATTAGTACTGGCTTGAGAAGTCTGTCAGGCTGAATATTATCAGTCATCATTTATTTCAAGGGTCCTTGATCAATATGAGACGTACGTCTCACTGGACTTTCTAAAGCATGGTCTGTAGGCTGGGTGATGTCATTACGCATTATCTTTTGCTCCTGTTTCACTCACTCATCTGTTCTGATGATGCATTTAAAACTGATTGTTTGCTGGCCAAAATGTACTTTTAACAGAGGTGAATGAAGAATTTAATTCAGCAAACCTACCACCTATCAAAGACAGTCTGTTTTTACCTTGGCTATATCCAGGTATATCCACAGCCCTTAGGAAGGCTGTGCACGTGTGTGTATGCAGGCATTTCTCTTAAGTTGTCTTTCCTTCACAGAGTGGGAGAGAGGTATGAAGGAGGAAACAGTGATCTACCATCTCAAACTGTTGTAGAGGTGCCACCCTCATTCTTGCATGCTGCTTTAAAATGAACCTCAAGTATTTTCATATTTCTTCATGTATGAAGAGAGCTGGAAAGTATAAACTCACATTTGGACAGCACATTGAGAACCACAGGCTGGAGAGGACAAGATGCATGGTGTCGTGGTTTCACATTCATCGAATTTCGTTTATCAACTGAGAGATAGGACATTGGGAGAAAAAGGCAAAACAGGCACAACTTAAAAGTAAAAACAGATAGATTTTATTAATACACACTAAAGAAAAAAAGAAAAAAAAAATGAGACATTCAAACACCTTTTCCTACCCCCCAAACTGTTCACTTTCTCACTCACCACAGAGAGAAAACTATGATTTTCAGTCAGTTGCCACCATTTAAACACGATCCTACATCACCTTGGGAGAGGAGCCTCTCTAGAGTTATGGAGAACACGCCACAAGAAAAGGTGGCTTTCAAGGCCACAGATCTGCAATCGCCTGGAATTTTTGTAGATTCTGTGCAGTCTCACCCATATAACAGTTTCCCAAGCTTTATGGGCTTCCACATGTTTGGGGTATCATTTTAAGAATGCTTTTCTAGTACAAAACAGGGATTCTCTTCCATCTCTAAATTCACTTCTATCTCAAAAGAAATAGAGACCTCCTTATTCTTTCTCAGGAGCCGGGGACATATTCTATTCAAAATTCTTAATTAAAACCCATGTATATCAATACACACAACCCCTTGGCTAGAACTTGCATTCCCCCAAGCAGCATTAGGATATTACAAAAACAGTCCATTTTTCCATAATTTACATCTAGAGAAGTCCGGTCAAAAACGTCCACTTCCTCCATCCCATCTTCCAATAATCTTTCTTAGTTGTTTTACTGACTTTGTCTCTCTACATTTCAAATCACTCTGTCTTCTATGGAGGAGGGAAAAGGGTTAAAGTCTTTGCTCAGAGGGTTTTTCCCCTCTCCAGCAGACTCCTCGAACTTCAAGGCCACGGGTGATTGGGGATGAGAGGAAGGGGTAGAGGGAGCTGCTCAGGGACGCTGATGGACAACCCTCCTCCACCCCTGGTCAGATCTAAAGCAACTCAAACTTGGATCAGCTCCCTGGAGCTCTGGATAAAGTTCTCAAAAAGTCTCTTCTCCTTCGGACTGGAGGCTTCTGGCGTAGGGCCAACACTACTGATCTGAAATCCGCAGTCCTCCTCCTCTCCCCATCGGAGGAGCCGGGAGGGGACAGAGGGGACACGGCCAGCCCCGGCCGCTCTCCCACAGGCAGGGACCCTCCCTGAGGCCCAGCAGGCCTGGCCCTGGGGGGCCCAGCTCGAACCCCAACTCACGAGCTGATGTTACCTCCTTGCCAGCCGGAAAAGGAAAAGACCAAGTCACTTGGGACTTGTGATTCAAGACTGTGTTTCCAGAGGCGTAGAAACACTCCCATTCGTCAGCCCAGCTGTCAATCACAATCCATGCCAGAACTTCCTTAGGGAAAAAAACTTTTTACATTCGTGCTAAACCACCACACATGGGCAGAGCTGTGGGCAGCTGGCAGTGAGCACAAGCTGACTGAAAGTTGCTGCATTTCTTGCACAGGGTAATACAAAGATCCCACTCAGTCCAGGGCCATACACTTACATTGTTGAGAAACCAAATCTCAAGAGTTCCCCCCCAGTTTACTCATAATTTTTGAAGACCACATTGGTCTCAGAGGCACTCTAGTAATAGACCACTAGTAATTAATTATTTTTGGATTTTAATAACCATGGTTAGAATATCACTGATTTTGTGACTTCAGCAATAGAGAGATGTCATGTTGTCATGCAACTGAGGAATGGGGAGAAAGTAATGCAGATACATAATGTCCCCATCCACTGAAGACTGTAGTGAAAATGCTCTTCTCCATTAGAGTGTGAGGGAAAATGCACATGAGATTAAAGGAAATTTAGCCATGTGTATAACATTATGGATGAGTGCATTTAGAATAGATAGATATCCATTGCTCCCTGAAAAACTGCATATAAAATATCTAATGTCCTGTAAAATGTAGGTTTTGCCAACTAACCAAAAAAAAAAAAAAAAAAAAAGTTCAAATATTTCAAATACTTTAAATATTTGTATCTGGAGTGTACTTTGTGTACTTTTAAGAGTGCCTTACTACCACAACTGATCTTTAGTGTCTTTACACTGGATTCAGAACAAATATGAAAGAACAACCCATGTGATTCAGTGACAGACAAGAGAGTATTTTAAACTATGTGGGTGATGTGTGTACTTGAAGTCTTCCATTGCTCTCAGGTGGCAAAGGTTCCTGGACATCAAACTTTTCCCAAGTGGTCAAAACCAGGCTTTTTTTTAAACTTCCTCTAAGTTCTAAGATATTTTATTTCTTCTTTCTATGTCCACCCATGCTTGTTCTTGTCTTGGATTTGTGTGAGTGCAGAGTCCTGTGGTATTGCTGCCAGTACCCAGAAAAAGCTGTGCTGCGTAATAGCAGCTCTGTTTTATGTGCTACAGCTAATTGGTGTCAGGAGGAACAAAACCAAAAAGAAAAATAATGACATCTTGAAAATATTCTTACTATTCTTTCTTTTTTTCAGGATCAAAAAATTATTTCACTCTCCTGGATTGGTGTTGGGAAAACAGAATCCGAATCACATAGATACACTTCAAATGTGATGTGATGTATATTTATTCCCCATGCATAAAATTTCTCCCCCTCATCTCCTAGCTGGCAACATTGAGGCAGAGCTAAAAGAAAAACCTTTTCAGACTCACTTGGAACTTGCTACTGCCTCTCTGTAGCCCAGTTTCTGAGTGTTCAAGCTTAAATTCACAGGCATGTGCCAATAAAAAACCATCTTGAGTTCAGTGGGATCATTTGTGACATTTTTCTTATTGGTATGATTTCATGGTTTTGGCGAGTCTTTATGTCTCTCCATTAAGAATCATTTCAATTCCTTGGTTTCTGAGTAGTTCATCCCTGTTGTAAACTCCTCCCACTTTTTACAATAAGGCCGAATTTTCAAAGTCACCAAAGTGCTCAAGTTAGGAGAGAGGCACAAAAGGGGTAAGGGCATGGCAGAAATATTTCTGGAAGAAGGCACCAAGTATCTGTGTAGAGAACTGACTACATGTGCACAAGATTCAAGATTTCTGTATGTTGTGCCTGGGTCCAAGGATAACAACCAAGGATTATATGTTCAATAAATATTTCTGAACCAAGTAGGGATGATAAGAGATAGCTACCATGATTTCCCTTAAAGGAAGTATGGTCCCATGGACAGAAATGCTCTTTTTTTTTCTGTTTTCACGCTACACGTATTATTCGGATTCCCAAGGGAACTCAATTAACAATACAAAAAATAAGCAGTTGAAGAACTTAGATGATCCAAAGTTCATTTAAGTAGTTAAATTGTAGTTGCCTTTCTGTTCCTTTTAAAATTCTGCCCTTGCAAGGAATGTTCAGCAACATCTAATGTTCAAGAAGTGCAAGTCTAATGTGAATTTTATCTAAAGACAACCTGAATGGAAAAGACTACATTTTCAACACTGTCAGATTGTTAGTCCTGAGTAAAAATGCAAATATGATCAGAAAACAAAAAGAAGTGTAAAATGCTGCTATTCTTTTTGATGGCTTCTGACTGAGGAGATTAATGCAGGGAATGCATGGTAAACTACACCAGTCCAACACTTGGTCTTTTTTCTCTGGGTGCTGCTCACCTGGTTTTTCTTCTTGACTCCACAGTGCAAAGCTTTCTAGGTGAGACATGTCATTTTTCAATGCTGGATAAAGCTGCTGACAGTCTTACTGCAGACCAAATTAATTAAATGGATGCAAGTTTGAAAAATCTTATTTTCTAATGCTTTGCTGCATCATCTTAACAACCAAATCCAGTGTTCCTAATCAGTTACTTCTTGTTAAAATGTTACTTAATTGATTAGGAATCCTGATAATAAAAAGAAATAAGCCATTTTTCATGTCATTATTACTCTTAATGCAGCTCTGACTTTTCTTCATACACCCTAGCATATTGCTACCATGGCTGGTAAAGGGTGCACAAGGGACCAGATCAAAGGGGCTTTTTTAAGCCATCCCAAACAATTTTCCAACACTGCAAGTTACTGACTGCTCTTCATTCTCCTGATCAATCCTTCTCCAGTACCACACCATCTTTTCCCCTTTCCTGAGGATTAAACTCCTTTAGTTCTCTTCTTCTTCAGAAGACAGTTCCAAAAGCTGCCTTTCTGATGTAATTTTATTGAGGCTTGGATAGTTATCAGTCTAGACAGACAATTTAAGTGGGATGGAAATGTGCCAAGTACTCCCTAGCAGCCAAGATTGATATGAGATCTCTAAAGAAGAGCCAAAAATGGAGTACACTAAGTCTTTTTTTCCCCTTATTTCAGGATGCCCTTCTTCTCCAAATCATATAGCAGATGGAGCCTCTTTCCTCCTTGTCTCAGCCAACCTGATCCATTCAAGTGTTTGGGTCCTTAGAACAGTAATAAAAAGTAGTGTTGCAGAGATGTTCCAAGGGACACATAAAAGGGATGACAGTGTACCTAATCCCACAAAAAAAATGGAAATGGTGCATCAAAAAAGGTATTGGCCAGTTCCATTTGCACTTGTTCCATTAAGAATATAGAAATTTGACAGAAAATAAATGCTTTGTGTTTCATCTGGTCCTCAGAGATTAGGGAGGCTGGGTGTGACTGGGTTTAATTTCTGATTATAACCAGTTCAGCACTCTAAGTCTGGTCATGTTCAATAAGAACTTTGCTGAGCATAGATTGGCAAGTAGTGCAATTTCAACAGTATGAGTCTGATCATGCTCAATACAAATGTGTGTGAGCATGATTCAGGAATAGTGTGATTTACCACTCTGATACTAGAGCTCTGGCCAAGTTCAGTAAGAACTTACGTGATCCAGAGTCACAAAGAGTATGGTTTATTGAAGAAACAGGGAAACAGGTTCTGGATTGACAGTGGTAAATGCACTAACTGCAGAGTTAATATGGGTAGTGACCAAAGGCACGGTGACAGAGATCTATTATAAATATGTGTGTGTATGGATGTGTATATATATATACACAGAGAAATAAATATTCCTGGGACTGCTCCAATACAGTTGCTCATCTAAAGGCTTCATTCTGGGAAAGAGGAGAGGCACAGTCCATTGACTGATCCCAAACAAGCAGACGTGTTTTCTCCTTCTCTTACCTTTTAATCTTTCTTTTTCTGCCTCAAACCCCCCTTCTTTTATACAGTAAGTTTAACCTGCCCCAAAAGGGAATAATTGCATGTTACAGGTGGGGATTGGTGATTGTAACAACATATGTAAAGCATGTTCTCTTTTCATTTGCATTCATAAGGGAAAGTTAATAAGCAAGCAGCTTATTAATGACAAGGGCTCCACAACAATCTTGGCTATTTTCGCTCAGAATTCATAGTTAATACAAAGAGTAAAATAAACACTTTGGTCCTCCTCCACCTATGAAAGAAGCAGTAAAGGCTCACTGACATTCACCAGAGAGTTTTTCAGGCATACTTAAGTCCCTAAAGGACCGGATTTGTAGTGAGTCTTGTTTTGCATGGTGAAAGGAGTGAAGTCAATGGCTGGTCTGGAGGCATGGCTGCTCTTCTCTGCTTCAGTGGAACAACACTGGGCAGTGAGACTTCCACTTTGCTCTGAACGTCATTCAGTTGTTAGGCCTTACTTGAGCCAGGTGCAAGATAAGAAAGAAGCTCAGCTCATGTTTTTCCCAACCAGCCTCAGCAATTCTTCACCAGCTTAAGGCAACTGTTGTAGCACATCTGACAGTTTATGATAACACAGATAGGATGTAACATGCACATGGAGTAAATCTAGTAAAGGCTAACAAACTTTTAAACTATATTACATTGGATTTTATTCAGTTATATTATATATTATAGCATTATATCTCTTATAACAAGAAGTAGGCAGGAATTAATTACAGGAACTATGGAACTAGAAAAGGGCAAGAGTGCAGGCATAACTCTGGAATGAAAAACATGGTAGGGTCATAGGGAACTAAAAGGTCTAGGAGGAAGGTAAGTCAGAGGGTAAACAGATGAGGCTGCAGAAATGGCAGTAAAATAAACAGGGACAACAAGAAAAGAAAAACTCATCGCATCCACTCTGGAGCATGCAGCATGTCATTTTTGCCCTGTAGAATAAATGAACACTCTATTGGCCGTTTAAAAAATCTCCTCTCTACATTATTGTTGACATGATACTGCAAGAACTGCAGTATTTCAGGATTTATCAGAGAAAACTTTAAGAAAAACGGTCACCATAAATATAACTACTCTAAAAAATTAGGGATTGAATGTGACTGTTGGGAGGCACTTTGGTGCCTGCATAACTATATCACTGTGGATTTTAATAGGAGTCCATTTTCTTGTAAAAAAATATTATTACTTCCCTAATGCACACACACTACTGATGTACTGAGAATATTTTCTTACTGTTTTTGAGTGGAATTCCCAAAAGAATATCCTACACTTCATGAGAGGATTTGAGAGTATGATTTTAATACAGGAAACAGAATGACTATTTTAGACACAGTAAAAAAGGAGAAGCAATTGTTGAATAGTCTGCAAAAATGAAAAAGTGACACATAATAAACCTAATTATCATAAAAGTAGTTTTTTGGGTTTTTTTTGTTGTGTTGGTTTTTTGTTTTGTTTTTTTTGTTTTTACTTCAGAGGGACTTTACAAATAGAATGGAAAAAAATAATAAAAGGGGACGTGCAGATTTGTCCTAAGGTCAAAGGCCATAGCCCAGTATGAGGTTCTGATGGCACAGAGACAGCACAGATGCAGGCAGAAAGTTGGGATGCTGCTCAGAAATTCAATGTGCAGTTGCCAGTGATTGCTGGTGATCCCACTGGTTCACGATCATGGAAACACCTTGAAAAATATGTGGAATTCAACACCTGTGACTTTTTAGGTCTTCATTAAAAAAAAAAAAAAAAAAAAAAAAAAAAAAAAAAAAAAGCCTGTTCACTTTTTGGAAGCTATAAAATGTTTCTTAATGCTCAACATACAGAAAAACCAATTAATAGTGATTGTGGTAAAATGGAACTAAAGAGAAGTATTTATGAATTTGAGTCAAACTGATGACTAGACGTTTTAGTTCGAAGATAGAGTGGAAAATCCATGTAGGTTGAAACAGTTAAGCTTCTTTGCAATAAAATATTTCTGTTCAGATATGCCAAAAGCTTGAAAATATAAATTTTTGTTCCAAAATAACAATCTCTCCTTTTAAAAAAAGCTAAAACAAGAATAAGACTAAGCAAAAGTCATAATTCTAAAAGAAATGAGGGAAAAGCATGCTTCACATTTTCTTTGGCCAGAATTGGTTTTGCCTTTTCAGAAAGGAATTTTTGCTTTTGTCCAGGTTTAGTTTTCAGCCCCAAGTATTTGTTTAGTTCTGAGCTTCCTTTTAATTTACTTTTTTTTGTTCACCTGCTTACATACTGATTTCAGGTTCTACAATCTATTTTCTGTGTAAAAGCTACTTTTTTCTCAATATTTCTCTATACTTACAGAGCTGGAGCATATGCCTTAGAAGAAGATTCAGTTTTGATTAGCCTGGAAAAGAGAAGGCTAGGAGGAAATTAATTACCATCTTCAGCTAACTAAAGAAAAGTTGTAGAGAAAACAGCCATAGACTCTTCTCAGATGGGCACAGCAAAAACACAAGAGGCTGCAAGCCACATCACACATTCCAGCTGGAGATAAAGGTAGTTTTCACAAGAATGTGGCCAAGTACTAGCACATGAAACTAGAGAAGCTGAAGAATCTCCATTCTTGGAGACTTTCAAAATCTGATTGGGCAAGCCTGAGCCCCCTGATCAAACTTCAGAATTAGCCCTACTTCTTGCAGCTGATGGGAATACAGGGGTCACTCCAATATAATTTACTCTGTATTTCTAAATCTGAATGTTTTGCATAGTAGTGCTCTGGGTTAGATCAAAACAATACAAAGAACTGAGTAACAACTACATGACTACCAAAAAGCACTGGTCTGGCAGCTAATGCACACATTCCATAGAAATCCAAGTAGTATTTCATGCTCTACTTTACATTTTCAGGCTGAGCTTGGCCAGTGTTGAGGAGGAAATTTGCATCCTGAGCTTGGTTTGGACCACACCAGCTAGCTTTCCAACTAAAACTCAGGCAGAATGCTCGGGATATTTCACATTAAGCATAATTGATGTGGTTTGGCTTTCTCAGACCTACACAACCCTCATGTGTTGAAATATCTTCACAGATCCTTACAGAACACAGCAAAGCATGCTACCCTCAATCTTATTCTATAAAAACTTCTCTCTGGCAAGCTGCAACACAGCCCTCACATTGTGTCCTACAGCTTCATCTAAGAAAAAACCTACAAAAAAATAGGAGTTATCTCTCAGGGTCACAGGAACATCACATGGTACCCAAATGAAACCCAGAGGCACAACCTATTCAGTATGGACACAGTTCATCAGTCAAAGAAGTGCGGGTGTGAGCCAGAGTGTGCCACCCCAGGGTCAGGAACTGAAACAATTCCTGGCATTGTTTTATTAAGCACCATAGACACATATACTACAGACACTGAAGTCTTTCAGAGAGTCAGGTTTCAATTAGTTTTAAATGAGGTTAAAGTTTTTACTCTGTAAAATAATGTCTCTCTGAAGTAGATTTTAAAACCAGGAAAACCTTTTTTTATCTATTTGATTTTCTAAAAAGTCTAATTTGTATGTAAATTTTTCAATTAAGAATAATGAAGAACGCCAAATCAAGTACCCAAAAGTTAGGAAATACCATCTCCAGGATTGACATTTCAGACTGAATTCACATATGTTCTATGCATTATTCATAATTTCACAATTGACTGATGGGTTTTTTCCTCCTCCCATGGAGCTTTCCATTGACTAAAAAAAAGGAATGGAAAACGCATGATTCCTACCTCAGGCAAGAGGTTTGGTTTTCTGGGTTTCCAAGATTACAGCTGCCAAGAACAGGTATTTTCTGTGGTAGGCCTCACAGCCAAGGGTGCCCAAGCTCCACAGCACCCTGCTACATGATCCACCAGGGAGAACAGGATGAGATTAGGCTTCCTTTGGGTGCTTAAGGTGTGCTGCACTGAAAGCTCACTGAAAGAGACACATTTCCCTTTGTGACTGTCATTTCCCTGAGCTGATTTAGTATTTTGAAATATTTCCACCTACCTCTGGGACAGAAAACAGTCCAAGCCTGTAACAAAATTACTTAGAGTAGGACATACATGAACAACCTAAAGAACTTGAATATGTCTACACTGACATCACTGCAGTTTTCTGACTCTTGCTAGCTCAGGTACTGACAGCACAGGACGGTGAGCAACACAGACTTCAGTGCTACAGGCTATATGTGGAAATGAGCCTGCATGCCTGGATTCTGGAATTGCATTGCTAATAAATGAACCACATAGTTTAAAGTTAACTTAGTGCCACTTCTGTGAACAGCAACCACCTCTTGATTAAAATGCTGTATTAGGAAAACTGTCCTGCCTATGAAAAAAAAAAAAAAAAAAAAGTGAAAACTCTCCAAACACACATATTATGGGAGACATTTAATACACACTTAATACAATTTCTTACAACCAATGATATGAGCTAATAGGCCTATAATTTGGTGTTTGCTTTCC
The DNA here is from genome assembly GCF_009819655.1 of Sylvia atricapilla. NCBI lineage: Eukaryota > Metazoa > Chordata > Aves > Passeriformes > Sylviidae > Sylvia > Sylvia atricapilla. The sequence goes on from NC_089140.1 coordinate 130,617,526, forward strand.
ATTAATTCAAGGAGTTTTTCTCAGATGCATAGCAAGCCTTTGCATATTTATTTTTCTCAGTATTTAGGGCTGATAGAAATTTGAACGTGAATAGTCTGCCAAAGTGTTCTTCACCTCCCAAGGCATTGAGCTCTATCAGTCATAACAACAACTTAGCTTTGATGACTAAGCACCAATCATGTCAAAGGTTTAATGAGAACAGACTTATCCATTGTACGGGGAATTAAGTTTAGTATTTTTATTAGAATGTTTTTGCATATTAATTATATGGTTATCCACAAGAATGGGAACTGAAATGAAAAGTAATGTAAAATTGAGAAAGACTTTGAAGAACACATAACTCCTTAACAGTGAGTTTTGATTTAGGATTCTATCTCAGCTCAAAAAGCTTATCATGCCAACAGGAAAAAAAAATAAGGTGAACTTTGAAGGTCAGACAGGGACATGGGTTACTCGTATAACTGAACTCTTCCTTTTCCCTTAGGAAAGAAATCCCTCCAGAAGCACTGCATCAGAAAAGCTGTAACTGTTCAAAGTCTTGCTTTGACCACTCTGAGAAGGCAATCATCGACCACTCTGCAAAGGCAACTGAGCACTAACCCAGGTCCACCAGCCATGTTCCAGGTAAACAAGCTCTCATGGGACAATACTTTTCTTTTGCAACTTCCTTCAAGCTTCTCTCGTAACTGAGCCCTGTGCTCTATCTCTCTCTCAACTCCAAATTTATGTGTCCATATGGGGACTTTGCCCCAACTACTCCAGACACTGTGTTGGATGAGACCTTGAATTCCTAGCTATGACTTGGATAAACATGTCCTCATGTAATTTAAGTACAGCTGTCCTGGGATGATTTTATAATGATGGTTAGTCTATTCCCTGATTGCCTGCTTCACACCCAAAAATGGTTGCTCTAACTATAAAGTGGGTCTGGGGTGGGAAGGAAGCCTTGAGGCTCTTCAGTGGGCTTTTCCAAAGCCTCACCCCTGGCCATCCAGTGAGCTGCGTGGTCTGAGTTTTTGCTTGGCTAGCATGGGGGTTTTTGTTAGCCCAGGCAGAAGCTTTTATTTTGTCTTTCCCTGGCCTTGGAGAGGCTGCAGCAGCAATTCTTCAGCAGCTCTTCAAAGTGAACTGGATTGTTTGGTTTTGGTCCGAGATCAGAGACCAGGGGAAAGACGATGGGCCTCTGCATTTTGGGCTCACATCTCGGAAAAAGCTGAGCCAGCAAGGGAAAGCTCACCTGCTTCATCTGCTTCAGTGAAGCTTCACCAACATCAGTGACTCACCAGGTTTCACATCTGTTTGCCCAAACTGTTGCTTAAATGTACTGGGAGTTTGTTTTGTTTGTTTATTTTTCCCTGAAAACCCATGCCATTTTGTCCCCACCAAGTGGCAAGCGTTGCTGGTTTTGGGGCATTTTTTTGCCTGGTATTTTGGGGTTTTGTTCCAGTGTGTGTGCGTGGGAGCGGAGTGGGCTAAATTCTGACAATTCAATATCTAGCGTTCATTTACTCTTTCCTGTCCCATGTGGGGTACCCTGTTTGTCAATAAATGGTTGGGGCTTTTTTTTTCACTTTCATCCACAAGTATTCATTTCTCATTGGCAAAAGGGATTGCTGGAACCCTTTTATTTTTTTGGAGGAAACACTCATTTCAGTGTTTTTCTCCTAAACTTGTCTCTAAACCAAGACAACAGCACAGGACTTCAGGAGAGAATTCTTCTGATACTCCATTGTACCCTTCAGCAGCCTCTTTCCAGGCTTAACTGGACTAAACTGGAGCTTCTACTCTTTGTGTCTCTTCCAACTCTTATCCCAAACCTAGGTGTCAGGTGAGATGTAGCTCAAAATTCTTAACCTATAGCCCAGGTCCTCAGGGAACAACTGTTTTTGCCCCCATCCCCTCCTTTGGCAGTCCCTTTTCAACCCCTGACCAAATGAAGTGCTAGGCTTTCTCTCTTTTCCCAAAGCTGAACATAACGGGATCCCTAACCATAGGTTCAGATTGAGACAGCCCAAAGCCAAGACCAACCAGATGAGAAACTTCTCTGAGAACAATTCTTTCCTGCCCCACTCCAAATGGGGCTTCAAACTTGGCCTGTTTCTTGTCCCTAAGTCTAATTATAGCCACAACTCCAGCACCTGGTATCTGCAGAGACCAGTCAAAGACCCCAAGCCATAGCCATGATGAACAAATTATCCTAAGATAATCTATACAGCAAATCTTTTACCAAAATGGAGATCTAGGCTCTGCCTCGTTAAAAGTCTTACAGTCTGAATGCAAAGGATGGGTTGAGCCTTCCACATCCTGAACTAGCACCCAGACTAAAAAAGTTTCAGGGAAGAGGTATTTTTGTAGCCTACCCCTTACTCCAGCTGCTCCTTTTCTGCCCCACACCAACTGTGGCTTCAGGTTTTATCTCTCTCCCAGCCACGTATCTAATGTTAACACTAACCCTAATCCCAGACATCAGTTGAGCCTTCTCCAACATGCCCAGCCATGGCCTGGATGAAAAACCTTAGGAAGAATTCCTTTCATGTCCTACCCCTTTTTTGGCAGCTCTTGGCAGCTCCACACCAAGTGCCTCTAGGCACGATGATCCTCATTCTCCTAATTCAACACTTAACACTAAGCCCATTCCTCAGCCTGGGCTGAGTCTTGGTTCAAGGCACACAGCCATGATCTAGATGAGAAATTTCTCAATGAAAACTCTATCTGAAGACTATTCATCCCTTTTCCAGCTACTTGTTAACATTGCCAAGAATGGGATTCTTGGATCAGGGATGTTTTTGTTGTTGTTGTTCCATCCTTCCAGAAAAATACTGATATATAACTTAGTATTTTCAGTGAATTATGTACTGAGCTCACCTTAAAGCAACTCAAAATCATGATCCACGTAAGACAGCAAAATTGCTTATTGTTCAAGATTTTTTCAATTTCCTGTCACAACCTTGGATGTGTTTTGTTGGGATTCTGCTTATTTAACTGATCAGAGGCTTCATCTGCTTCTGCTGTATCCATCTGACTTCTAATCTAAAGAATGACTACAGCTGCAAGACACATGGCTTCAATATTGTTCAAGATAATTATAAAAACATCTTGAAACAGGTATTTTTAGACTGAAAAGCAATAGTTAGGTTCTCTTCATGCCATGTCAATCAGAAGGTATGGAGTTTTACATACAGTGGAAAGGTATTGTGTCATGTATGTCTAATGTTGTCATAAAACAAGGAATGTTTGCATGGTCAACAGAATTGACATTTAAAAAAATAAGTTTAAGCTTTGTCTCCATTCTTTTTGGTTTTGCCATTATTTTCTCTTTTTTAATGTGTTGTGTAATGTGTTAATCTTATGCTGGGATCTTTGGGAGAATGGCATGAGAAGGACGATGCTTAATATTAGCACTGCTGGAAGAGTCCTTGGAGTAACTTTGATCAGATCTATCAATACAATTGAAGATTAATGCTAGACTAACATGTGTCTGAAATAGTTACAAAGAAAACGTTTGCTTTATTTGATTACTACAGTCAGAGTAGTATATTCGTTCAAATAAATTGTTTTTGTTTTTGAACAGATACACTGTTTTAATGAGTCACACAATCTTTCTTCAAAATATTTCAATTTGCCACCACTGTATGCCTATTTATGGCTTTATCTGATTCGTTCAGAATAAAAATATATTTATTCCTTTCAGATTAACTTACTTTACCAGCCAAAACAAACCGAAACTCGCTATTTCCAGGTAAGAATCTGCTCCCTTTGTTCTTTTTAAAGACAGAAGTATTTTTTCCGACGAGAGCTCGGCTCTACACGATGCTGCCACTTGGTGGTGCGCCGGCGCTGCGATGAAAACCATCGTGTCAATCGCTTGGATTGTGGAATTCAGCCCCACCAGGTTCTTGCGGCGCATTTCTTTAAAATGAACAGTATTTACTGTTCCGTGGCCTCGGTTTTATATACATACATACACACACACACACACATATATACACAAAACATCCACTGTAGCTGAATGATGGTTTCAAATTTGTTAGGCATATTTTTTGATCGATGTATTTAAAATTAAAACTACATGATCACTGTTCTTTCACCCCTATCTATATAGTGCAACATCTTAAACTTCTTAAAATACTTACAGAATACTTTATTTGAGATGTTAGGGTGGCTGAAATGTGCAACCAGTTGCAACAACAGTTAATATTTTCTGAAAAATGCAAACAGTCTCTGCTAAAGCATCTTTGACTAACTGATGTCCTTCTATGACAAGGTGACCCAGTTACTAGATGAGGGAAAGAAAGGCTGTGGATGTTGCCTGCCTGGACTCTAGTAAAGCCTTTAACACTGTTTCCCACAGCATTTTCCTGCAGAATCTGGCTGCTGATGATTTGGGTGAGAGCACTGTTTGCTGGATGAAATACAGACTCGATGTCAGAGGGTGGTGGTGAGTGGAATTAATCCAGTTGGCAGCTGGTCACTCGTGGTGCTACTCAGAGATCAGAACTGGGCCCAGTTCTGTTTAACATCTTTATCAATGACCTGGACAAATGGGATCAAGTTGACCCTCCACAAGTTTGCAGCTGACACCAAGTTGTGTGGGATTGTTGATCTGCTGGAGGGTAAGAAGGCTCCGCAGAGGGATCTGGACAGGCTGGATCGATGGGCCGAGGCCAGTTTTAAGAGGTTCAATGAGACTGAGTGCTGGGTCCTGCACTTGGGTCACAGCAACCCCATGCAGCGCCACAAGCCTAGGGCACAGCATCTGGAAAGCTGCCCAGCGGAAAAGGAGCTGGGAATGCTGGCTGACAGCAACTGAACATGAGCCAGTGTGTGCCCAGGTGGCCAAGGCCAACGGCATCCTGGCCTGCATCAGAAATAGCTTGGTCAGCAGGACCATGAAAATGACTGTCACCCTGCACTCAGCACTGGTGAGGCTGTACCTCAAATCCTGTGCCCAGTTCTGGGCCCCTCACAAGAAGACATTGAGTGCTGGAGCATGTCCAGAGAAAAGCAATGGAGTTGGTGAAGGGGCTGGAGCACAAGTCCTATGAGGAGTGTCTGAGGGAACTGGGGGTGTTTAGCTTGGAAAAAAAATGAGGTTCGGGGGTGACTTTATCTCTCTATAACTACCTGAAGGAGGGTGTAGCCAGGTGGGGGGGCAGTCTCCTCTCCAAAGAAACCAGTGACACGTCGAGAGAACATCACCTCAAGCACTGCCGGGAGAGCTTTGACGTTAGGAGGAATTTCTTCACAGGAAGGGTGGTCAAACATTGGAATAGGCTGCCCACACTGGAGGTGTTTAAGGAAAGACTGGACGTGGCACTTCGTGCTAAGGTCTAGTTAACAGAGTGCTGTTCGGTCATAGGTTGGATTTCATGATCTCAGAGGTCGTTTCCAAGCCGCGGGCCGCCCCGCTCCCCGCCTGCCACGTCGATGTCCGTGCTGTCCCCGGCGGCACCGCCCTTGGCCGTGCCGCGCCGTGAGGAGGCGCTGAGGGGCGGGGCGCCCCGGCCCGCGCGCGGCGCTGACGGCGCTGATGGCGGCGCGCTGCGGCGGGCGCGCGGCGGGGCGGTGACGTCGCGCGCGAGGCGGAGGGCGGGGAGGAGGAAGAGGAGGAGACCCGGGCGGCCTGAGGCTGAGGCGGCCGCGTCCCGCGGAGGCTCCGCTCGTCTCCCGTCCCGTCCCGTCCCGTCCCGTCCCGTCCTATCCCCACCCGCGGTGCCTCCGGCTCAGGCGGGCCGGCGCGGCTCTCCCGAGGCCGCGATGCGCTCGGCCTGAGCGCGCCCTCGCCGCCCCGCCCGGTTCGGGCCTCTGCGAGGCCGGGGCCGCGATGGCTGCGGGAAGCTGGCAGGAGGCGGCGGCCCGGTGGGCTGAGGAGGCGGCGGCCCGGGTGCGGGACGCCTTGACGGGCGGGCTGGGGCTGCTGCGTGCCGAACTGGGCCTCGACCTGGGCCTCGACCCGCAGGCGCTGCCCACCTGGCTCGCCCTGGCGGCCCCGGCCGCACTGGGGTTCGTGCTGCTGGGGCTGCTGCTGGCCGCGGCCTGCGGGGGCGGCCTCCGCAAGAAGCCGGCGCGGAGCGCGGCCGCGAGGAAGGGTGACGAGGCGGTCGGCGCGGGCCTGACGGCCGGCGGGGGCCAGAGCAAGGCGGCGGGCCCGGGCCCCGGGCAGCTGAACCTCAAAGGCGATGAACAGAAGAAACGAAACAAGAAGAAGCTGCCGGAGAAAGCGGCGCGGGTGAGAGGGCCGGGAGGGCAGCGGGGCTGCAGGGCGCGCTGACAGCGGCGGGACGGGGCGGGCGGTGGCTCCCGGCCGGGTCCCTGTGGGGAGTCGAGGGGGTCGCGTCTGGCGATCGGCCCCGAGCGCAGCTACCGATCCCCAGGCTCTGTCGCCTTTGGTAAGGATCTGGGTGCCGTAGAGCTCCCGAGCCACCGTGCGATATTTGCCTGTGGAAGGAAGGGATAGGGAAGGTCCTGACTCCTCTGGAGCCGTCTCGTGTCGTCTGGGTTATTTGGTTGGTTTGAAAACCTGGAGGAGCAGCGCTGCCAGAAGTAAACTACGTGTTAATAGTCGTGATGCTGAGGAAACGGCTGGGTTTTTGGAAGCTTTATTGTGAACAAAAATGATATGAAGGCTGCTATTACTGTTATTACTCCCTGAATAATAGGGTAAGCAACCAGTAGTAGAGACCTTAGCATGGCTTAGAATTTCAAGCCAGGAATTGTAGTCTAGGCAGGTAAAGACTATTAGAAGCAGCATTGTAAGCCCTATAAATGCTGTGATGATTCAAACTTTTGCTTTGAGTAAGCTGTTTGCTTTGTATTTTCAATAGAAGACGTTTCAATGTTGCTGTGAGTGTGCCTCAGTAGGAATATGTCTGATTTAGTCGTTACAGTAAGGATCATCTCCTTTAATAAGGAAATCTGTGTCTTAGCAGCCCCTTAAAAAGAGATCATTCCTGTAATTTGTATTTTTTTTAAATCCTCAGTGTGTGATGTGGGAGCCTTCCATCTTTGACAGTATGCATCCACTTAAGAGAAAACTAGAATGCAGAAATTATCAACTGTCCTTTTAAAACTTAGAGTTGTCGCAGTTTTGGGGCTTGAGGGGATTGTCTCTATAGCTTTTATATTGTTAGGATGTTTGTAATCCTATTTATGTCCAAATGGATTATAGGAATGAAAGTGTAACAGATGTCCCTTGCCTATTGCAACTGTGTCATATAATATCTTGCTCTATAAAATCTGAATTGTTTCCCTAATGATGAGAGATGGGAGAGGCAATGGATTTGTATCTTCATTTGAGTCTGTGGTAGCATTAAGATTTGAGAAGTTTGGGAAACTTTTTAATGAGAATGTAAGGCTAGAACATCTTAAACAGAAAAAAAGAAGTCTGCATATGCCACCAACCTGTCTTTGAATGCTGAAGTACTGAAGTTGTTTCTGGAAGTTGCAAGAGACTGAATGCTGAGCACCAAGAAGAGGAAGCATGATTCAGAATCTTTCCAATGTAGCTAGGTTCTCCATTTTGGAGAAGGCATGCTAAAGATGTGAAATTTTTTTTGCCATCTTGAGAAGCATATACTTCAGTGTGAAATAAATATGTTATGCTTGCTTGACAACAAAGACTAATCCTAGAAATTAAATCGATTTTGCTTGATTTATTGAGTTGAAAGTCCAGTATGAAAACAAATTATAAACTCTTGCAAGTCATTGCCTAAGATATGAAGAAACAACTCCACGGAAGATAGAGTGAATAGGTAGATATCAGTGTTGACATTGCTTTGTAGTGTAGGGCTTCATAAAAGCAAACTTCAGTAACAAAATAACTGACATTTTTGGTGAATATAAGTAATTGTACTCCATTGAGTTTGGTTTGCATAGGCATAGAATAAAGTTAAGGCATCTTTCTGTAATCAAAAGAGCAAAGTAGTTTTTAAGCTGTCATTCTGTATCATTAAGACTTTTAAAGTTGTTTTTATGGTACTTTGTATTAATTATAATAATACAGGTAATAATAATTAATTATTTCCATGGTGAGATGAAAAAAGTGCTACCTTCCTCCAAAAGGAAATGCACAAACTGAATCATTACCTGCAGTACAAATAAGTTTATACCAGTGGCAAAGTTTAATAGGCCTGCTTTGTGCTCATTTTCCAAGATAAGTTTAGGATACACCAATATTAGCATGTCCCAGTGTTTTCTGACTTTCATGTGAAAAATTCTCTAAGTAATATTGGAAAGTTACAGATGCAACAAAAATTCTTACTGATTGCTGCCTGGTCGTTTTCATCATACAGTTTGTGTGCTGTGATTCTAATACTGAGGGCTGGGAGGGGAAAACAGTAAGCCTATTACCGGTAGATTTACTACAGGGCTTGTTATGCCAGGGTCTAGGTTTCCATTGCGAGCGTTTCAGAAAGCTTAGAGCAACTGGTCTGTGGCTTTAAGAGCACACTACAGATGTCTAATTGGAAGCTGTAGGGTTACTTTAATACAGATTTACTGGGCTCACTGTATGGCAGGTGAAGTGTAACGCTCATCAGTCAGGATCAGAAATGTTCTTCACTGTAACGTTTTCTGAGGCAGAGTATTCATTGCTTTTTTTTCCTTGCGTGTGGCTGTGCTCACTACCTGCATAAGTAGGGTACAACTTACCTCATGTTCTTAGTAAAATAGGTTTCTTTGAGTAGCGCTGCATTGACTGAATACAGTAGTACCTGTGAAATTCTGTTTATTTACTTGCTGTGAACAGACTGAGAAAAAAACAGAGCTGAAACTGTTCAGCATTCATTAACATTAAAATTTACTGAGCCAGTTTTGGCTTTCTCAGGCTGCTTGAAGCAAAATATCGTGGTATCTTTACATCAGAATCTGTGCAGTAAACCTGAAGTTTCTTTTTTTTTTCTTTTTCTGTTTTTATTTTAACTCCTGGAAGAGGCAGAGCTATTGAGCTCCATGAAGAATTTTTTTTTCTGTCCATAAAACTTGATATTTAACTTTGATTCCTTCCCCTTCTAAGTAATTACTGTGCCTCTATCTCCTACTTCAGCAGAAGAAGGTGAAGCTGTTCTTACGTGGTTTCTGTGCAATCTGCCAAACACCACAGAAACTTGAGAGTGGCCATCTTCTGTGCTCTGCTACTGCTTTAGGAAGCCTTTCACACCATCTATTTGTAGCTGTGGAAAATACCAAATTGACTATGTACTTCCTATTGTTTATCATGCACCTGGAGAATAAATACTACACACTCTAGTAGAAGTGTTTGCATTCATTTGAAGAAGGTTCATATTTGATCTGCTTGGAAGAACTTTCTGGGCTGTGGCTGTTTAGTGCTTATTTGCACTCAGGTTGTGTTAAGACTTTGTACTTTCAGATGATGCTCATGTGTTGGCTTGTGTATATGTTAGTGGTCAAATGGCAGAAGTAGAGCTGTAGGGTTCTTCAGGCCTCAGAGAGAAAATTGCTTAGTTTCTTTCTGAAGAGAAGCTTACAGAAAACATTGGTAAACAGTAAACAGATTCTTTCATTGGCCAGAGATGTTCTAAGCAGAGGTATCTTTATCATGTGTAACTGAGGACTTTGGCAAATACAGCATTGTAAGATTTAGGTGATACCAATTTCATTACTGCTCTTTGAAGTATGAAACCGAGTAACCTTTTGCACTACCATGTTTTAAAGGGTACTTTTCATTTTGACAGTCCAAGCAAAACCTTTTCTACATTTGGTATATCTCAACACTCTCGAATGAATGAGTGTGGAAAAAGGTTTATTTAAGTATGGAATTTTAAGATACTCAGGCAAGAAAAGCATCCAGTAATCAGTACTATTACTGACAGCATTACTTCTGCCTTGTTGCATCATGCCTGGCAGCTTTAAGATGCGAGTTAAAAAGATGACAAATAATAAGTTGCACAATTTTGAATTAATTAATTTGTCAGTGAACGTTTGATATATTGCCCATGAAAGTTTTAAACTTAGGGCTGTGATTGTCTTTTTAAATTCAGTTTGAATTTTTAAATTGAAGCATTTCTGAATACTGTAGAAAAACTTTTTTCTTTCTCCCTTCTGTTGCTTTCTTTGGTATATCCAAAAATGGTCACATGCATTTTGGTTAAAATTCTATGATTCATCTATGGGCAGAAAATAAATGTAGGGAGCTTCCACTGAAAAGGAGGGTGTTACAATTAAGGGCTGTGTTTCTCCCTGAATATATCAAAATGCAAGTTTTCAAACAAATTCCTAGAGGTTGTTGTTTACATGATCAGATGATCAGACAGCATTTTGAGCAGTCATGTGGATGAAATTTTCCAGAGGGTTTTTAATGGATATGAATTAGTTTATTAGTTCAGAGAAACAGCTGAAGTTTTTTTAAATTAAAGATTTAAACTTCTATTTATTGAATAGTTGAGAGGAATTAGGAAAGTAGTTTTCATTATCTGTTACCTATGTAATAGCTAAGAAGCAGAGCAAGGTACAGAATTTAAAAAGTTAGCTGACTGTAAACTTCTTTGATACACATCCAGTACATCCAATGCACTAAATATGTTATCTAACTTTACTGCTAAACAGGCTCTGGCAGTGAGTTACTTTCAAGATTAAATATAATTTCTTTGGTATCCCTGTCGAATATACCAATAAGGTGGACTTTGTTGGGAAGAATCTTTAGAGAGAGTTCCTAGACCAGACTTGTAAAGTATATTTTATTTTCAGAATGCTGAGGGAAATGTACTGCATATTAGATATGAAAAGTCTAGTTTAAAGCTGGTTGTTGCAGGAGAAGAGGGGTTAGGTGACCTGATCTATTTCTATTTATAGTTACTTTGAAGAAGTTGGCATGCTTGCTAACTACAGTAAGCAATACTATGTTATGCACTGGTGAAGTCATGCCAAGGGTGGTTTGGAAGCATAATACAATGTGGCAGGACTTAGTCTGTAACAGTCATCAGATCTAATATTTGAAGGAACAGGCCACACTAAGTTGTGATACAGCTTTTGTTTTACTTGAAAGCAATTAGGATTGTGTGATGCAGAGTTAAAATAGCTGTTGGGTTTTTAATAACAAAGAAATAACTAAAGGTAATAAAGCTCAAAATTTATTTTGAAAGAATTGCAGGAATTAAAGCAACTTTGAAGTAGCTATTTGTGCTTAATTTATATAGTCATTAATTTATCTGAGTCATTCTGAACATGAACCAGTGACATTTGTGTCTGTCAAATACTATTCTTAAAAATTGTATTTCGTGCAGTGAAATTAATGGCTGACAGTAGTATTATATATGCATATTTTCATCTTTTCTGCAGTTAAGCAGAACTTCAGTCATAGCTTTTTGTTAGAAGTAAATTACTTCTAAATTACTACATTTCTGTATGGGGAATATGTAGGCTAAAGTGTATGCCTTTGCTGTCAAAGGTAATGTAAAGATTCATTAATGATTGTCCAGACTTTTAATTTTATATGTTGAATAATACATGCTAATTTTCTTTCCTTAATTGTGTGAGGGGGAAATGGTAGATTAATGTAACGCCTGTAATCAGGTCTGTCTGAAAAGAACAATGGGGTACCGTGCTTAGTCATGCTTCATGTTTGATTTCTAATTTCTATTCTACTATGAAGTTTAACTTGTGAAGGAAATGAACTGGGAGGGATATGCATAGATAGAAAATGCAGATGTTTGGTCAATGTAGAAATTACTTGTGAAAATCAGTCCACTTGCTGAACTGCTACAAAGTGGTAATTGTGTTAATTTAATTAGATAATTTATGATGTGTACAGCTGTGGCTGTTCTGAATCAGTTTTCAGAACAGCTACGTAATTTTAAAAGCTGGTAAATTTCCAAAAATTTACCTTTTGTTATGAAATTCCTGGATTGAATAGGCGTGAGATGAAATGAGAAGACCTATTCTCTTTCCTTTTTCATTTTTGTGTTTGGTAAATAGAGAATTGCAGTAGATCCTTTGAACAGCAATCCACAATTTCTGCTTGATTCAATAATCTTACGAGCATTTTTCTGTCAACAAGTAATTACATTTCAATAATAATGTAATTTGAGCTTTGCTTCATGTGCTTTCTCTTAATTTTTTTTCTTATTTATGCTCATTGTTTACACAGCCTAATGGACGGTCTTTCCTTGATGTATCTGAAGATGAAGTAATGCAAACTGTCCGTAAAGACAATATAAAGCAACCTGTGGACACAGAAAAGAAGAACGAAAAGGTTAGTTATGGATACAAAGCAAGAGTGTTGAAGTTTGATGTATATTATTTCAGTATCTAATAACTCTGGGTTCAGTTTGAAATCTTGTTACTTATATGAATGAAGAGGCAGATTTCTTACTGTGAAGAGTACTAATCTAATTTGGAGTTGAAAAGAGATAAAGTAGTATTTTCTTAACTTCTGAGACGTGCCTTATCACAGAATGTTTGTCAAGGAAACCTCACTCCCAGCCCCCCACTAAACACTGATATCTCTGTTCATCATGTGACAGTGTTAAGCCTACAGAAATAAAGTTTGTTTCATCTTGATGGCTTCTGTGGAAATGCAGCATAATGATAGTATTGTTAAGTGCCTTGTAAATGGTCGTCTACCAATTGAGGGACTACTATTCAAAGGATTAAGACCATGTGCCTGCCTATTTTTTTGCCAGATGTATCCATTAGTTATTAGAGTTCTTGATTTTTGATGAGAAATATGAGCTTTGAAGTATGGTGTGAGCTTTTTGTTATGCAAATTAAATAGCTACGTTAAAAATGTCTTTTTAAACATTGATCTGCAGTGTCTCATCTAAAAGGTAACCATGTTACTGGCAGTGTTATTTTTTGAACTGTGAAGACTAATTTTACCATACATGCTGTTATTTATGGGCAGCATGGATAAGCTTGGGCCTTTGATAATTTTTTTTTTTTTGCTTGGTTCTTTTGCTAATATTGTGCATGAAATTTTCCCACTGTTTTTGTTTCCTGACTTACTTTCTTCAATAAAATGCATTTGTTGTAACTATACTGAGGAAAAATTAAAGGTTATGCATAAACAGTCAGAAACCCTTTGCTGGGAGGGTGGTGAGCCACTGGAACAGATTGCCCGGGGAGTTTTGGATGCCCCATCCCTGAAAGTGTTCACGGTTAGGCTGGATGGGGTTTTGAACAACCTGGTCTAGTGAAAGGTGTCCCTGCCCATGGCTGGGGTTGGAACTAGATGGTCTTTAAGGTCCCTTCCAACCCAAACCATTCCATGATTGTTGTAATTTCTTTAGCTCATTCAAACTTTAATAAGCTTGACTACTTTAATAACTTGACTACTCTTCCTTTGCAGTTAGTATTTTGGCTAAAAGACTCTGTCCTTTTAGTTTTCTGTGGGGCTTTAAATGCTTTTTCGCCATTGACAAATGCAGTGACTCTTCTGTGAAATAGGTTTGCCTTAAAGTTCCATGCTATGTGCCTCTTTCTCTTCCCCATGTTTTGCATATCAGATTGACTTTGCTGGATTTTTTTCCCCAAGAACATAACACAATTTGAATGTGAATGAATAACTCTATTTGCAGGTTTTCAAGTAGATAAAGTGTTTAAATCCTAAACTCAACTTCACCTTAAAATTGCAAACAGTGATCTGAATTTTAAGATGTGAATCTGAAGCTGCAGCTCTAAGAAATGAGTACCACCAAATGGATGTGCATGATTATTCAAATTGTGTTTTCACATCACTTTTGGGGATCCTGTGCAAGAAATGATTGGGTCAGGAGGAAATTGTTACCCTTCAATTAAAAGCATACTTAAGCCCTTCTTTTGAACTACAGATAACTGTACAGGCTTCTAATCATTTGGTAAGGGTTCTCGGGGCATCTGGAACATTTGTAACATTGTAAACCTGATGGGGTTGTAAGGGGTCCTTTGTAAGTGTCTTTGTGTACCATCTTTGGGATGGCTAGTATAAGACAATGGCTGTGATTCTTCAATGTTGTATGTGCATGTGTGTACATATATGAATACATATAATCTATGGCCTGGTTATTTTTTGTGCTTCAGTATATGCTTTCAGTGAAAATCACACATCCTTTGTGTTTCTGTATTTCTTGGCAGCTTCAGGGTTGTGAATTTCATGCATGTTTTTCTGCTTTGTTGGGGGAAAGATTTGAGTAATGTCTGGACTCTGGATTGATGATTCTGCAATTAGTGACTTGCCGCAGTACAAGGGGGTTTTTAGTATTTAATGTAAGGGACTTACCTAAGTGGCTGTGAATGAGACTGTGGGAAGTTAAAATGTCATGTCCTTTCCATTTGCAAGCACATAACTGCTTTGTTTTGAATACCAGAAACAATTTCTCAACTAGGGATCAAGCAGAAAGGTTTATTTTTTCTATTGTTCTTGTATGGTGCACAATGCATCTTAAACATTTTTAAAAATTTGGCAGGCCTGCAGTACTCCTCATGTGCTCTTTGGCTGTTGGCAGAGCCAACACTGGCATCTTTGTGTGTTGCAGGTGACACTCTGAATGTATAGATTTCTGCAGAATGACCGGCTGGCTTGCTCTGGCTTTAGCATCTCTTACTGTTCCTGTCAGTTTGGTATTGAGATAGCAACTGGTACAGAACCAAGTTTAGCAGGTGATGGGTTTATTGGATACAAAATGATGGTTCTGGTTTTTCAGAACAGGGTAGCTCAGTTTAGGAAAGTAAACTGAGATTTGGATTCTTGATCTTCTTAAAAACAATGTTTGTTAATCACGAACATCTTGTTCAGCTGTTAAACTTTGATGTTTTCCTGAAAAGTGTAAAATTTGACAGCAGTACTTCTATAGGAGCTAGTTACTTAAGGAAACAGAAGTTGCAGTTTGGAAGAGTAGTCATCCTGAACTGTTGTCTGGGAGACTTCTGAAGTAATTTCAGGTGTTCTCTGAGTGCCAGAGGACAGTTGGGTAGTTAGGGCTTTGTGGGTGGAAACTTCAGGATTTCAAGTTCCAATCTCAGTGTAGCTGCAAATGGGAGACAAAGGTAGAAACTTACTAATCTTTCTCTGTTTGAGCTTGAAGAGGCAATTTATAACTAATATCAATGCTAATTTTCACTTTCATTTTTAATTCTTTCCTTAGTAGTTGCCCTAGCAAACAATTTTACTTGTTCATATTTTTAGAACCAATTCCTCTCAGGTTGCTTTTGGAACCAGCACTTCTCTTTTGGAGGCTTTTCAGAAATTAGTTAGCTGGTATATGCATAAAGGTAGTCTGCTGAGCAAATGAGAATTCAGTTTGAGTACATCTGTAGTTTAGTACATTAAACCATGTGTTAACTGTTCAAATCAGTTGCCTAAGTGTTATAGGTGTGGTGATGCAGCACTGCATATAAGCAGAGAATTTTTTATCATCTCTGTTGCCCTAACAAGCTGTGCTGCTCTCAGTACCTGTATTGAAGCTACAGATTACTTTCAGGGCATGGTAACTAAGGCATGTGAGCTGCATGCCGTTCTGGGGGCCCATAAAATATCTGCAGCAGCTGTGGAAATAATTTAGGTGTTACCAGTTCGGAGTCCTAGGGTGATTGTTAGGCACTTCTTTGACATTTAAGACAGAAAACCAAATAGTGGGAAATCAAGTATACAGCTGACAATTACATCTGACTCTGCAGATGTATTCCAGAAAGACATCCAGCATTCTTAGAATATTTCAGAGACAGTGAATAAGTGAATAGTTCCCCTTACAACATTTGAGTAGATAACCATGTTTCTTTTAAAAGTTGTGTTGTTTTTCATTTATATTTATCTAGTAGTTCTTATAACCTCTCTTCACTAGTTTGAAAAGCTTCTTAGTACTGTATTTTCTTTCTAAGAAGGTAGTCAAGTTAGTTTGCTCCAAGGCTTTCTGCAGTGTATTTTCTCCCAGTATCTTGGTGTTTTTTTTTTTTTTTTAATACTATCTTTTCAACACTGTGTTGCTACCTGTTGCACCAAAACTATTTGCAGTAGTCATGTCTGTTCCTATTTGTTTAGCTTAGCTCTTACATCCATGAAGCCTGTAGCTTCTGACTAAACTGATGAAACCTTGGGGGGGAAAAAAAAGGTTTGCAGTGTATGGGCTCTAATCACAGCTTATGTTTCGAAGTAATTGCCATCTGGATTTTTTTTACCTTTTTTTTTTTTTTTAAGATGTTACTGGCATTATTTATTTCTCCATATGTAACTTTATACTTCTGCACAAGACAAATTATGACAGAATGGGATCTGTCTGCTAAATAGCTTATTACTCCTCTGTGACTGTGATGCTGCCAGCATAGGTTCTTCTACCTGGCCTTGTACTCTGCAGCAGAAGTAATGTTCCCCCCCACCTGCCATTTCTGTGCTGCATAAGACTTTCACAGAGGATTGTTCAGGAAAATCTAAAAATTCAAATTTATTTCTGCATTTGGGCAGGGGGAGAGGGAATTCTGAATCACTATGCCAGGTAATCAGTAAGTAATCATTAAGATTATGTTTTATTTTTATTCTAGTCAAAGAAAAAGAAGAAATCAAAGGGAGATTCCAAAACCGTTCAGGATACATCTCGTCTGGATGGAAAGGAAGTCGATGAAGGTACTGAACACAAACATGCACAAAATGCAATCATTGTGGCTTAAATGCTGTTTAAGATTTACTTGTGTTTGCTTCATAAAGAAACACAAAATGCAATCATTATGGCTTAAAGGCTGTTTAAGATTTACTTGTGTTTGCTTCATAAAGAAACATAAACTCATAACTCTGTAGTCACATATCTGGAAATCTGATCTTTGCAACAACCGTATTTAGTAACTTCAGCTGATTTTTTTTTTTAAAGTAGTCTTAGAAAAACTGAGAAGTTATAGATAGTAAGGTGCTCATGTTGTTCATGATTTGCTCTGTGAAGCCAGATATTATCACAGAAAAACTTACTTTTGGCCATTTGTTTGTGTTTTCAAACTAAGGTTGAAGCTGACTGGTTAAACTGCCGTCAGACTTCTGTTTCATATGATAGAAGCTAAAAATCTTTCCTTCCTCTCTGACTTAATATTTCCATTTTGGTGATGTTTTAGGAGCCTGGGAAACAAAAATCAGTAACAGAGAGAAGCGTCAGCAGCGTAAGCGAGACAAGGTGCTGAATGACAGTGGCTCAGGAGAATCAAATCTTCAGGGTATAGAAAGCACAGTTACAGTATCCATTGAACAGCTGATGCCTACATCATCACTTCCAGTTGGTCTCAGAAAAAATAAAGGTATGATGCTCGATAGGTCTGTGAACGTGTCCTAGAAAGATAACTTTACTCGAATGCTTAAATAGTGACTCTGTTGTGATTGTGTGTTAGGTATATTTGGAGGTGAAACTCTTGAGGAAGTAATTTCAAGCTGTGTAAAAGTACTTTCTCATTGTACAAAACTCCTCCTTTTCTAGACATATTTCTGGGAAACCTCGAGAGTATTTTGGAGCAAGTAGCTAAGAGACTGGCCTGCATGCATGCTGGTGCTGCACAGCTGCATAGACCTGTCCCTGTTCCTTCACTTATGCTCTGTGTATCAGGCGTCCTCAGCACTGCTGCAAGCAGCAGCAACTCCTTAGCTTTTTGAGTGTTTCCTTGTGGGAAGGTTATGCCCCTGGAGTTCTCCTAAAATATCGTTCACTGCTTAACATCTAGGCATTTTTTTCCCCACATAGATTTATTAGCATCCTCTGCTAAAGCTGTTCATAATGGTAAGGCATGTGTGGTTGAGATTCAGTAGTCAATTACTGTAGCTGAGGATTCAATAGATATGGCTGTTGCTCTTACAGAAACTAGAGACTGCATAGGCTCATTTAAAGCATGTGTAGGCACAAGAATTCATATTTGGGTAAAACTGAGAAATAGGTGTTTTAATTATATGAAACTTGATGTTCAGGCAGTGACAAAAAGACTGAGCCTAACAACTGTCTGATACCTTGAAACAATTTATTGAAATTTATATGTCTCACCCTCCTGCTTCATTGACACTCATTTGCACCTTGACTGAGTGCATGATTTTTGCCCTGAGGACTAGATCAGTTGTTTCCTGTTGCCTTTTTTCCCCATCCGTTTACATAGAGTTTCAGGAAATGGTAGTTCCAACTGTCTCTATGCACTGTTGCTAACCATATACTGTGATGACCTCTCCACTTGGAATCCTTTAAGTATCATACTTTTTTTGTATCTTATGTATCACCTTGTCCAAGACTAATCCAAAAATTCAGCTGTATCTAGTGTTTTCATGGTAAGGTAGAAGTTCAAAATAGTTTCAAGTCTGAAGTATTAGAGCCACTCTTTGCTTGTGAATGACAACCTGTGTTTTAGATTTATGCTCTTCATTCATTGGGAAAGTAGCTAAAGTTCTTTGAAATCTGCAGTTACTTGGTGTATGGGTCTTAAGTCACTTGGAGTGCATTCTGTCTGCAACATAAACACAAATAATAAAAAATTAAGCATTTTAAATTTTATCTTTAAGTTTTCTGGAATTGTTGTCATTTACTGTGAGGTACTAATAATATATTCTTTTCTTAAAATATTAGTAATGGATTGTTACAAGATTTTTACAGGTGTTGCTGTTTAAAAAAACTTCATCTAGCTTTGTTTCCTCTTACTTCTTAATCAGGTGATGCACTTTTGAATGCACAGATTAACAGTTCTAAACCTGCAAAGGGGGAGTCATCAATTCCACAAGGTAAAATTTAATTTTCATTATTGGTCATCCTAAGTAATTAGAGAAGTATTTTACAGAAGTGAAAACAGCAACTGTTGGTGCAAGATTTTGAGTTACTGATGTGGAACTTTGCTGTACATCTGGCTCTTTTGGCTATGCAGATGTTACACTTCTAAGTTGCAATTGTTTCTTAAGAAGTTGAAAATAGTCTCTGTTACATGTAGGAATACAATTCAGTATTTCGAATTTTCAGTCAGATGACCTATTATAAAAATTTCATGTACAGAACAGTAACATTTATTTTTAAGCTCTGCTGAAAATTTCTTTATGCTAGCTTTTCAAACTTACTCGCTTATTTGTGTTCATGAATTATTTGCCTAAAGAAAACCTCAGTACTGATAACTGCAGAACTCACAAGTCCTAATTATTGTTCACACTTGTTTCAGGTTGAATATGCAAGTTACTCAGTTCTTTACACTCTCCTTTGAGATGCATAAAAACATTCATTTTGAAAGTTCTTACATATTTACATGTTTATAAAAAGAATATGCTTGACATATGTCATACACATAACTTAAAATATTTGACTAGTGAATCTTAACAGTTTTCTAATAACAGATATTGCTATAATAATACCTGAAGTGAATTAGTTTGCCATAGTGAAATCAAGATGGTTGTTACTTACATATAGCCAACATTAGCTATGTTGCTTTAATCAAAAGTAGCTAGTGTTAATAAGCAAGTCAACAAATGAATTATTAAAAGCACACAGATCCAGAAAGGGAATCCCTTTCTGCTTGTTTTTGAGAGTTTTACTTCACATGCAAATTTCCTATACTGTGGCACAGAAGGAGGGAGCTGTATTCTTCAGAGATACCTAATGGGAAGACAGGAGGCAGTAATCAAGTTTCAGTAAGGGGAAATTCAGACAGGTCACGAGGGAAAAAGCTCTTCATGAAATAGTTCAAAGCATCTCCGGGCAATCAGTCTTTTGTGTTTGCAGAACTTCAATAACGTAGTATAATTTTGCTGTGCCTTGAGCAGAAGGTGGGACTAGGTGACTCTGGGAGATCCTTTACAATCTTAAGTTTTCTGTGATTCAGTGAAAAGTGGCTGGTCATTTAGAAGTTAAAATTTTTGACAAGAGAGTAGTATAATAAACAGATTATCAAGCTCTGCTTCAGGACCTCAGCTGCCTTTTTGCAAAGCTGCAGAAAGGTTTTTCTGTCAACTGCAGTTTGGTTTCTGTCTCTTTGGTATTCTTTTAGTTGCCTTTCCCTAGGACTTCACATTACTCTGGGAGGACATTTACTGACAGGAGCAATGTTAGTGCTGTAGAGAAAGGGCAACGTTTTTTGTACAGCAGTGGTGACCTTACAGTGTCTGTGTTTGGAAATGATTTGTCTGAGAAAATCTAGGCATATCTCACCTAATTAATTCTATGTCAGTGCGGCCAGCTTGAGTTGGGCGTGTTCATGCTGCCTGAGTTACAAGTTCATTTGAAAAATGTTTGGTCAGTGTTTTTTGTTGGCATATGATACGTACTTGTGCATGAAGGTTTGGCTTACTGTTTAGGTGTTACACTTGTAATATGTGAATATTTCTTAATTGCCTGTAGAAAAGCAGTTTTTCTGTTTTTTCCACTGCATCTAGAAAAAGAGAAAGGTGATTTGATATACAAAACACTTCGGGAAAGGTTTGTGATATATAGGAAGTGAAGCTGGGTGCACCAGCCCTTATATTTTAGAGGGACATAAATTTAAAGAACTTCTATTATGATCTTTGTCTCAGTGCACTGCTGACTTCTCAAAGTATACATTAAACTTGCAGTGGCTAGTAATTTCTCTTCAGGGTAACATGTAACAGACTCTTGCAGTGCTGTGGTCTTTTACCTTAGTGTAACATTAAATATGTTACTTACAAATTGAGTGTTACTATGATTTTCATCTCTTACTGTGAGGTACTCTATGGTCAGTATGATATCTATGCTCTTTGTAAATCCTGTGTAGTGTTTAGGAAGTATTTTCTAATACTTGGTAATTTGATCTGTTGCTTGGAAAACTGCTGCATGCAGTTATGAAGCAGAAAATCCTCTTTGTTTTCCATAGGTCATCTCCATACTCTCTAAGAGGAGTTAGCTGACAGTGTTGAAAGTACCCGCCCCACTGTTTTTCTGATCTAAAGACACTGGTTCACCAATACATCAGCCCTATAAAGAAAGAGATTAGGAAAGAGAGTGTACTTGGTGCTGCTTTTTCTTCCGTGTTCAAGCTAGTTGACAGATGGTGCATATCATCTGAACTGGAAAATCAGCTGAGAACAGAGCAGCAGCCCTGTGTGTATCACACTGGTGTAGCAAAGCTGCTGCTCATTCAGGGATTTTTTATTAAGTGAATATGGATATAAGTGATATTTTAATTCTTCATCCAGTTCTTATTTTAACTAATACTTTTATTATTGTATTTAAGTTTCTCCAGGATTGAGTGAAAGCCATACAGTAAATGGAGGAAGCTGGAATGAGAAGTCTGTAAAAATCTCCTCACAGATTGGTGTAGGGGAGGAGAAATGGACATCTGTTCCTTCAACTGCAGCTGGGAAGAGGAAGACTGAGACATTGGCTTGGGGCCAAGACACTGGAGATGCTAATGGAAATGGAAAGGACTGGGGTGTAAGCCTGGTGGGCAGGCCCTGGAAAGAGAGATCTTTGTTCACTCCTATTGGTAAGCTATTTCCAAAAACTTGCTTCACATAAGCATTTTTACATAAATGTATTTTTTAGTAGTAGATCTCTGAAATATTTTTATGTTTATATATGAAAGAAATCTTGATGTGATCTAGTGAGATGTTAACAATTTCTGTTCAGTGTAAGTTCTGATGGCTTAGCATCTCTCTGTACAGTTAAAACCGGGGTTTTTGAGTTTATCTGACAAAATTATTTCTGTGAAGAAGTGCAGTGTTGTATATCACTTTATGAAGGTTCTGAAGATGGTTACTAAGCCGTTTAAAAGTGTAATTTCTTTTAAATAACATCCTAAAACCCAGGTGGTAAGTCTATTCTGGTCCAACATGATCAAATCAACTGTGTACAGTTTTGGCAGGTGTTTTTTAGGCTGCAGGCCTAAACATTGTTCAACTCTTGTGACACTTATTGTTACACCGTTTTTCTCATTAGAACCTGATTTTTAGTGCTGCAATTTTCTGCCTTTTTCACTTGTGCTGTCCATACTAGTAATGGAGAAGAGATTTCTCGGTTTCTCTCTGGGCAGCGATCATCATATTGGTAAATGCTGTGACAAGGCACACTGTTCAGTCTAAGTAATCCTCATCTCTTCTGGAAAGCAGTGTTCCTTTGTAGTCAGCAGTGTCCCTTCAGTCTTGTCGAGTCTTAACCCCAGCCAGCAGCCAAACCCCAGCCAGCCGCTCGCTCACTCTGCCACCAGCAGGATAGGGGAAACAGTCGGAAGGAGAAAAGCTGGAAAACTCATGGAAAACATAAGGACAGCTTGAGAGGGAAAACCCATGCGTGTAAACAAAGCAAGGAAATAATTATCTACTTCTCATGGGCTGGTGGGTGCTCAGCTATCTCCAGGAGATCAGGGCTCCGTCACATGTAGTGGTGACTTGTGAAGACAAACACCATAACTCCAGATGTCCCTCCCTTCCTCCTTTTTCCCCCAGCTTTATATACTGAGCATGAAGCCACATGGTAGGGAATGTTCCTTAGGCCACTTGGGGTCATGTGTTCGGCCTGTGTCTCTTCCAACTTCTTGTTGGGAAGACAAACCCCAGCAGCCTTGCTGCCAGCAGTACAAGAAGTGGAAAGAGCCTTGACTCTGTGTGAGCACTGCTCAGCAACATCCCTGTATTACAAACCTTGTTTTCAGCACAAATCCAAAACACAGCCCTATCCCAGCCATAATGTGCAGAAGTCTAGACTTTCTTTTGTTTGTCTTTTATTTCTCTTCTTTTATTTCAGTTATTTCATATATTGAAACAGAATTCCTAGGCTAGATCTGATACACTCTTGGAAACTTTACTATTGCTAAGAGAAGTAAAGGGTTTTTTTCATGTTCTGGCTAGATGTGTTCTGCTGTGTATTCTAATAAGACAGTTTGTAGTGACTAACCAGCTTTTTGTTGGTTTTGTTTCTGAGGATACATCATGTCCACCAAGCTGATTTGCTTCTGGTAAAAGGAATAATTTTGTGGGTGAAGGAGAGCAGTGAAAGTCTTTCATGATGGCTTGACTAATGTTTTCAACACTGTCTCTCACAGTATTGTTGTATCCAAACTAGAACAGGTAAAAACCTGGTCAAGGCCAAAGAATTGTCAGTAAGTTCTACTGTCCCTGAAGGCTGGTGCAGGAGGGTTATCATAGGGCTGTGCTTACACCTGTCTTGTTTGTCATCTTTGTAAGTGACTTGGAGGAGGCAACCATGTAATTCACATCCAGTTTCCAGATTACACCAAACTTAAATGTGGGGGCAGGAATTAGTTGAAACAGCCCAGGTCAGGGGTCCCATCCAGAAGGACCTAAACCTGATGGGAGTAATAGGCCAACAGGAACCTGAGGAAGTTCAGTGAGGACAAATGTCAGGTGCTGAATCTGGATTGGAAGCAACCCTGGCTGGATGTTGACTGCCTGGATTGCAGCTTTGTGAATTAGGAGTCTTGATGGGCACCGTATTGGACATGAGCCAGTCATAGATCCTGGCAGCAAGGATCCTACCAACAGTATGCTGGGATGCATTAGCTCAGGAGTCAGTAAATTGGAGGGGAATGACTGTCTATTTTTTGGAGAACATTTGGAGTACATGTCCAGTTTTTAGCCCCTTCTCGCCCAGTTAAGTAAATGTAATTCTAAATAAAAGTAACTTAATAGTTCTTACTGGTTATTTCTACTTATTTTCTGCCTTACATATAATAGTCTAGTATGTCTTGCAGTAATGAGAGGAATAATAGTATGAGGCTCAAGAAACAATTGACTCTTTTGTGAGAAGTTTATACATAGAAAAGCCTGTAAAGGGAAGATGATCTTGGAATGCTTCAAAATTGTTTCAAGCTGTGTGTTCATAAAGTCGCATCTCTATCAGCATTGATTAATGCCCTCAGTTGTGTGAAATGTCATCATGGCTGGACTAACCAGTGTTTTTCTTATCCAATTCATAATTAAATAGCTACATTTTCAACATTGCCAGCAGTGTGTGATGCTCTTTTATTTTTATTTATTTTTTGCCCCCTTCCCCCACAGCTGCTTGGAATGTGGATGCAAGGATTAATACCTCTGAACAGAACTCTACTTCTTTCTCCTCGTTTGGATTAACTCCTGGAGTTTCTGGTATGTGTGCCTTTCCAAAGATTTTTCTACTCCACCAGGTGGAATAGAGTTTGCCAATTGTTACTAATATGCATTTTCTCATTTTTCTTTGGGAATAGTACTGCAAAGAGGTGAAAAAGCTATTACCTAGAAAGCTATTTTGTTATGCTGAAATTGTGCAGTGAAGTAATTGTTTTAAGTTGATAATTAAAAGGTAGCTCAGTCACAGAATATTAGTAAGAAGGTTGGAACTACAGGGGGTTGGAATGAGATGATCTTTAAGGTATGTTCTAACCCAAATAATTCGATGATTCTGTGATTTGTTATTTAGCCTTCCTGTTTGTGTGTTAAGTCTAAATGATGGGCATAAGAGATTGCTCAGCATTGCGATGTCTCAAATTAGAGATCAGAAGATTTCTTTCTAGGAAAGCCTATTTAGCCCAGTCTTCTGGGAGGTTTGTTATTTGATGATTGAGTTTTTCCCCATCAAGGAACTGAATCACTACTTTGAAAATATGTTCCATAGGCAGGATTTGAAGTCTTAGGTCTTTTCTCTGTATTACAAATGGAAATGTTGAAGCTCTGGGGTTTTCTTTTTTGAAGGGTTATGTGCTGTGGAGTACAAACCTGTCTTCATAATAAATCTCGTGTGTTTAACAACTAACATAAGTCCTACAATGATCTATTATAAAATAAAGGGATCATATGTCAGGTTCTCTGCTCTTGCTTGCTTACGCCATGAGCTTGCCGTGGCAGTTTTCTTTTTGGAAGTAGCTGGCCAAGTGCTTATGCACTTAGGCTATATTTGCTTGTATTGCAGTTTATACGCTTTTAGCTGTTGAACTCAGGCTCTGTATCCAGCATCTTAATTGTACAGAGAGTTTTAATTAACCAAAAAAAAAAAAAAGCCCCAAGCAGCCATCTGAATCCAAGTTCAGTCTCTAAGCTAAAACTTATGAAATTTTATTAAATAAAGGAAGATGACACACTGAGCTAAGATTCAGCTGCAAGACCATTTCAACTTCAAGAGAAATATGAAAAAGTGAAGTATATTAATTTTCTTTGATGCACCTTAACCAACAACATTGTAATGCAAAGTGACCACAGAAGAAATGAAAACATGTCTGTGTTTCTGGTATCTGAGATACCTTTTGCAGAGGTGTATGTAAGATAGAGACCCAGGTTCTAGTCAAACAGAATTTCAGAAATTCATCATACAGTAAAATATTGATTTATCTCATTCTTACAATTAGTTTTTGTTTACTTTTTTATGAAATGGTTTTCTTTGTTGTTTATTATTCTGGAAACAGTTATGTTAGATGTGTAGCACCTTCTTTTATGACTGGTATTTGCCTTACTGTTGTTTGTCCTGCTGATTTTATGTTCTTGAAAACTTTAAATAAGAATTGGATTCTTAGTAATGTATAATTTATTTGGTCTGCAGTGTAATTAATGAGGTTTCTTTCTAGTGATCTTTTCTTTTAAGCTTCTCCCTGTAAGAGATCTTATTGATACAGGGTGACAATTTTGTTACCTGTAAAATTTGATTGTGTGTTTTAGTTTGAGGAGACTGCTTTTACTCACCCTTGTCTCTTTTCATGTTCTTCTCATTACTTTCTTTTGTCTTCCTTCTTCAGCTTCCTTGTTTTCTGAATATACCTCATGCACAAGAGCCTGCTAATTTTTCTGACTTCTGGAGTCCTTAAAATCTGAATCTTTTCTTTGAGCCTTTTGTCTTGCTTTCCCACTTTGATTTGACTTTTTTCCCTAAGAAAACTTCAGGATGCTTGCTAACTTAAAAGTACAATTTTATTTATTCCCTTTCAGGTTCCAACAGCGAATCAGTTTCTCAGGCTGGTACTTCTGATTTTCAGTGGGATTTAAGTCATGCTCAACCCCCTGTTGATGACGAATGGTCTGGGTTAAGTATGTTCCTCTAAAGTGTTCATTAACAAAATGCCAATTACTGTTAAAATGTAGTTATTTATATTAGCTAGTTGTATTAGACAGTGGTGGGTATCTGAGAAAATACCTGGAATGCTTGACTTCTGTAAGCTAATGGACAGTTTGAAAGAATTAGAAAGAAGCATTTTGATAAATTTTGGTAGAAAATGGTTAATTTTTAGGAAAAATACTTGGATATTCAAACTCAGAAATGAGAGAGCTCATGCATTTTAAGACAGAGAAATCTTTGTAAAAAAACAGTCTTGCTGCAAGTGATGAGGAAAAAATCTACAGCAAGCCTGAAAAATACGTATTTAGTAGATAGAATTTGAGTCAGTTTGTTTCCACATGTTTGTACCTTACTGGGAAGTTAAGGTGATATCAGACTCTTGTATTTAATTTAATTTGCTTTCTCATTTAGCAAGCATTAGGAAGTTCTTTCGTATATAGGAAGCATGTAGAGGATAGAAATAACTGAAATTACTTGGGAGTTATAGTAAAGTTGGTGTTTACACCCCACTTTCTTCTCCCTGTTTATGAAAAAGTATAGTGCATCTAATTAGGCATCGACCTGAAGAATTGTTCAGAAGTTGACAAAAGCAGCCTTGCATGTCTCTAAGACCAACTTACTGCAGTTAAATGACTGGAAAAGTGGAATAGATTGATGCAGTCCTTGACTCCACCACTGTTGGCATGAGTTGCTCTGTTACCAGATAATTTTAAAACTTACCTTTCGTGGTTTACCTAGTTTAAGGATAAGGAAAGCACATTTCAGTTAATAATTTGAAAGTCATCAGCTTTACATTTTATCAAAAGCATAACTGATTCACATATCTGAGCATAGAATGTTTGTGGCTGAAGTTTCTGTTGGTAGAATTCATCATAGTCATTAACTAAGAGTACACTAACAGAAGTGGGCAAATGCAAGTTTAGGCCAAAGTGATACACAGGTACACCCAACTGCTTGATCAGGATCAGGACAGCAAAATTAACTGTATGTACAAATACTACTAGTTTTTATTATTACTAAGAATGGATTATTTTTCTTAAGAAACAATTGAGAGGACAGGTAGATAAACTGAGAAGTGTTGAGTAATACTTCTTTTCAAATTAGTAAATTTTAGGAGCTGAAGTAGGTGTCAGTAACATAATATTTTTATTAGGAAAGTTTCTATCTATTCTAAATATTCTAAGTAGTCTTAAGATATCTTAGTGTATTTTGGCTTCATAATGTTGCCAATAAATTTAATTGGATTTATGAATGCTTTTTACTTTGACTTTATTTTCAGTTGTTTAAATTGAATCCCCCCTAGTTGGCAGATCAAATTTGCCTATTCTTCAGTTTGGTACAGACTGGGGGGGACAAATATTTGTGATGTTAATATAAATGAAATGAAAATACAATCTTTTACAATGTGTTCCGTTTTAAAATTGGCTTGCTGCAATTTTCTACTGAACATACAGTCTAAGACTTACTTCTTCACTTCAGATATTTTTGATTTTTATGTAATTGACCCTTTAAACCTATCATTACATCATAAATGAATAAAATAGAGTATGGACTTAAGAGTCTTAGAAAAAAAGGTTAATTAAAAATGTCAGTATTATAAGATGGCTTTTGAATCAGTAAGATTTACAGTTTCAGATATATCACTTTTAAAAGAATCTTACTAAGGTAAGATTGATCAGTGTTACAGTTCATCCTAATTTTTTCACAAACTAGAAAGAAAATACAGAGAACAGCTTAAGATAGAGAACAACTTTTAAGTTTGTTCCTCTTCACATAGTTTAAAAACATATTTTGAAACAACTACATCTAGCTAGCTGCTGCTGTGATTAGGCTCTGTCAAATCACTGTCATACTCATTACTTTAAAAAGTCCTCCACTTATCAATAAAGTCTTTACCTTTTTTCCAGAAATACAAGAAATTGCTATTTATAGCTTGATATCAAGAAGTGAATATATGTGTAGGGTTTTTTTCATTTTTACACTGGAAATGAGCACCTGTAGAATAAGGCAATATTCCTGAAAAAACCTTTTAATCTTTGTAGATGGACTTTCTTCAGCTGATCCAAGCTCTGACTGGAATGCACCAGCTGAAGAGTGGGGAAACTGGGTAGATGAAGAAAAAGTTGCTTCTGTTCCTCAGCGTGAAGAGAGATCTGATACTCAGAAGGTAAAAGGTGGTATTTTCACCTTAGCTCCAGGACTTTGTCCTTACCACTGCCATTTCTTAAAGTAACTTAAAGGGTAATGATAAAGGTAATCTCTCATCATGGTTACACTGATAAGAGTAGCGTGACTGTGTTTGCTCTGTGCACAGAGAAGGAAAACACTGAATGTTATGGTGAAGAGAGAAATCACTTAGCTCCATGTTAAACCTTTCTGTCTTGCCATAATTATAAGGACTACATTATTAGTATGTACTGGGAGGATTTAGATCTGTTTTTATAAGTACTCCTTGACAATATTTAGTTGTCAAGTATGAAAGCAGCATTTCCATACCGCTAGTGCTTGGTGATCTGTTGCCTTTTCCATTCCCAGCTCCTCTGCCTGTATTACCAGATAGCATGTAAAGAATGTGGTCCTTCTAGAATGAACTGAACAGATAAGACTGTGTTCATTTCTGCTAGTATATGCAATTCCTTATGGCTATTAACTTATGTTTAGACTATAGAAGGTATGCTTCATTGTAATTTTAAATGCTAAGTACCTTCTGTTCCCATGTGAAGATTTCAGAAAATGAAAGAGAAAAAGCAGAGCCAATTCTTCAGAGTTCTACAAGTGTCAAATCCAAGAAAAAGAAGAAGAAAAAGAAGAAGCAGGGTGAAGAAACAAACTCTCCTGCACAGGTAAAATCTGTATGGTTTAAAAGGCAATTGCAAAGAATTCACAACATTGCCTTATCTTTGAATATTAGCATCTTGAACAAAAATTATCTTTGGGAAATTAAGTTCTTTATGGGATTGGATTGTATACAATTGTGTTTCAAGAGTTAAATTAATTCTTATTTTACTAGTATTTCCTTAGTTTGTTGTATTCACAAGTTGAACGTGGGATAATTTGTAGTTTCGCTGAATTTATGAAAAGTACAAAATGCATGGAAAGTATTTATCCTGAGTTACTTATTTTCTATCAAATCTGGATTCTGTACTGTAGGGATGCTTCCAAGTGGAATTGTCCTCTGCATGGGAAGCCTTCTCCTCATGTCCTTTGAAAGACAGCTGCTGTGGTGAATATAGCTAGTTAGGAGAATGAAAGAAATCGAAGTTTTCTCTTAAGCTGTCTTCAAGTACAATCATGTGAGAATATAATGGTTTTCTGAAGTACTGTTTTGATTTATGTGAAATGATAAGTGCTAATGCTTCAAACTCAGTTGGTGGACCTACTCTGAGAGTCAGATTTCAACAAGGGAAAGAATATTTTCAAACTGAGGGTGAGGATACTTGGAGTTTTCTGTGTTACTTAAATGGCTTTTGAAGAATTGCATTGAAACAGATTTGTAAAAATAGCAAAAGCAAATTGCTCTTCACATGGCAATTGAATCATGTTTGAATAGATCAAACAAATACTTTCCTAATGGGAGAAAGCTTTTAATAGCTCATAATCAGAATGCATCCTGCTTGTGTTTATTGTAAACAGCCATTCCTAATTTACACTCTTTACAAAATAACCAATGTTCAGTGGAATTTGACAAGATAAATTAGAGAAGGAAAGCAAAAACCTCAGTCATACTTGCTTTAGATTTGCTTTTATGGTTATCACATATTCAGTTTATTAAAAGTTCTAAAACATTAGAGTCCTGTTACATGAAATTTTATGTGGAGGTGGAGCTAGTGTTGATTTCCCTTGTTTCTTTTGAGGTGAATTCGGTCTGGATGCACTAGGGCTGCAGCTTTTTTTTAAATTTAAATCTGTTCTGATCTCTGCTATGACTAAGTATAAGTCGAGATTAATAGGTTATGGTTAATAGGTGCTTGTGGGTGTCCTACATGAATCTTAAAGGTCAGTGAGGACATTCTGAATTTTTTTGCATTGCTTGTGATGTGTCTTCTAAAAAAATTACAAATGCCAGGTAGAGTCCTACTTTCTCTATTAACATAATCAGATTTGCTATTCCACTCACTGTTCTCCAAGCGCTCCAGTTTTGTTACTTTCTGTTTTAGTCCATCAGTCTACAAAGCCATCAGTTTACAGATAAAAACTTATCTGTATTAAATTTTTATATTGAATTGGGAATTTTGCATGATAGGAGCAGACTGAACTGCTAATACATCACAGAAGCTACCCTTGTTACAACAGTTTAGTAATTTAACTTGCCAGTCCTACTTCAAACTCATTTAAAATTTGTATATTTACCCTCTGAAAATGGAATGCGTTCATTTAAACATCTTCATCTTTCTCACTGATTGTACTTAAATGTTCACACTCGTTTGTTGACTTCAGTGTTTGTCAAGGCAGTAGAAGCTGAAGAGCTTGGAGTAAGCCACTATGTGTTCCTTACTGTCAGGAATCAACAGACTTAGGCTGCATTTTCATAAGGAAATGAATAAAGGAACAGTGTTTCCAGTTTAAACTCAGAGACCTCTTCGCAACCAGAGGATTCTTCTAGTGCCACTAATAAGTGTAACTACTCTAATTCCACATTTAAAGTTAAAACTTTCCACTTCACATTGTCTAAGGAGTAAAGGTTGAGACTCTTGGATATTTGGGATATATTTTCAATTTCTGTACTGAGGTTTACCTCACAGGCAAACTTTAATGTTTTGCAACTGGGTTGCAGAAACATTAAATCATAATAAGGATAGAAAACTATGCAACTTGCATTTTAAAACTTGTAATAAAGCATAGAACCGAGAGCAGTCAAGTGTCATTGTGATACTTTTGCAAAGTGTTTAGAGTAAATTCATTTTAATTTCACATTCATAATTTAACAGGACTGTGAAGTGCAGTTCTTTTTGAGATTGGGATTTTTGTTAGTAAATTGCTTGAAGCATCCTGCTTTCTAGGCTTTATTGGATTCTATGGGCATTTTTTTATTATGTTGTTCTATACGTTTTGAGTGCTGGCATAGGCTAGTGTGAGCCCACTATTTCAATTATTCTTTTTGACAAATTTTCTGAGTTATAGAAGCTGATTATGGTGGCAAAACTCACAGGGGAGAAGAGTCAGAACTTGACTACAAACATGGGCTCTTCTTTTTTTCCCCTCCCGGTCCCGTTTTTGTAGGATGCTGAAGAACTGGATAGAGAAGCCGGAGAGCAATTTCAGGCGGATACCTCAAAAGTTCAAGCACAGCAGGAAAGAGCTTTTTCTTTGAAGACCATAAGTACTAGTGAACCAGCTAAGGTAGGGATACTAAATTTGATTTATGTTACAATTTGATTTGAAGTGCTCAAGTAATTTGACACATTAATTTGTGTAGATAAGGTTACAGTAAGAATACTGTTTCAGGCTGTATGTTTATGAATATGAAGGTAATTGAACAGATGAATTTTAGGTAGAGGTCAGTTATGAGTTTGAATAAGTATGTCTATGCTGAAAGGCAATATCCTCCAAATCAGTAGTCGCTTTCTTAACTGTCAAGTTACTTTCTTGTTTGAATATTCAAGCAATGGTTTAAAACTTAGAAATGTAGAAACCTAAGAACTAATATGTGTGAGCACAATACTAGTGGCACATTCTGTTGTTACATTGCAATACAATGACGTGTTACTAACTTAATGTATTCTGACTTAAATGCAGTCTAAAGTTGATTTTTGATAGCTATACTGAACTTAATGACTGAATAAGAAAAGGTTTTTTTGAACCAATTCACAGACTGTTTAGTTCAGTTCACAGTTGAAACATATTCTGGAGAATACAAGTTCCCTTTCAACCTTTCTCCAAATCGCAGCTTTCTTACATACAGCTGCTCTATGAATCATCACATTCTAGGAAGGTGTAAAATATTTAATATTTCTAGTGGCTTTGATTTTTGTTTTTTATTTCCATAAAGAGTGAACACTAGTGACATGGCAGATTGATACGAGAGAGTATATGTCAGAATACGGAGTTTTAATTTCTAATTGCTAAGCATTAGTTTTATAAAATTAATAAGGTCTTAAGAGTCAAAACATTAGAGTGAAATCTTTTACAAGAGGCTGCAAGTTACCAAATAGAAAGTACAGAAGTACATTTTTGGTTGAAAATGTCTTGAAGAGCATGCTCAGACATACTTATGGCTTACTCTAAATACCCTACATCAAAGTAGAGCTTTACTAAAACTGATGAGTTTAGTTCAGTTCAACTTTTAAATCAAGTTTGGTAACAGCTGCCTATTCTGACTAGTGTATTGTTGGGATTTGTGGTGGTTTTTTGAAGCTGTACTTGAAAAGACATCTGCCCGTGTATGCAAGTGGCTTTATTCCTGGAAGTGAGTTTTTGTTATATTTTAGAGGCTTTAGTTGGAAATATGTAGACAGAAAACTTGGAATGTGACATCAAGGTGGCAGGTTTTTGACTTCTAGAAAAAGACGTAATAGTGCATCCTGGAAGACTATAACTTCTGCTGTTCAGAAATCTAAACTTATTTGAAAAATATCTGTAGTTAATTTTTTTTTCCTCACAAGCTGTCAGCGCTGTCAAAATAAAAACCCAGTTTTAGTAGACTTTGCTCAGTGCTGTACTGTTTATAATCACACCCAACTTCCTAGGTGATTTGATGGCATCAGCATCTCATGTAGACCTACACTGCAGTTTTTGAGGGGCTTGAGGGCTTCTGTTACTCATGAATCTTAAATTCAGTCTGTTCGTATATCTGTCTAGGTATAGCTGTGTAAGTGGTAACTGAAATTACATATTCTGTATTTACCTTGGTGTGGGGGCAGAAGACAAATGAAGTTATTACTAACATCCTCTGGAACTGGAGCTGATAAAGGACAACTTGTGAATTGTTGTATCTGACATGCAGATGTTCTGTCAGTCTTTATCAAGTCTCCTTGACATCAGATTTGGCTTCATTGTAATTTCACACATGCAAAGATGCCTTCCAATATTGTTTGACTGGGCTGTTGTAGAAAGTTTTAGAAATGGTCTATGACTGATGTAAGAAATGGATGACTTGAGATTTTAAGGTAGATAGTTTAGTCTTAAGCAAGTGCTCCAAAACATGAGAGTGAAATATAGGGAAAAATAAACTGAGTGCAAACAAGTTATTATTCAGGATATCATCAGAAACAGCTGAATGGTCAAGGTTGTGTTTCACATCACAGTATCTGGAGATGGTATTTCCCCCATGCTGTACATTGGAGGCTGCATTGAAACCTTTTGCATTTTGTCAGCAGGCACAAGTTCTAAATGAAGAGAGATACTTGGAAAAAGAAGTAACAGTTTGACAAGTCATTATTGAATAATAGAACTATGCCTATAACTATTT
Organism: Sylvia atricapilla; assembly: GCF_009819655.1. Taxonomy (NCBI): domain Eukaryota; kingdom Metazoa; phylum Chordata; class Aves; order Passeriformes; family Sylviidae; genus Sylvia; species Sylvia atricapilla. The sequence continues at coordinate 130,650,841 of NC_089140.1, forward strand.
ATATCAAATAGGCTTTATTTGTTGTTTCAGGCCTCCTCTCTGAATTAGCAGATATTATCCTAGCAAAGAGTAGTACCCATTTTTTAATGTTTTCATCACTACCCTCTTTCCTGTATCCAAAATTGAGACAGAGTATTTGGAAAAATGTCCAGATAGTACTGTATGTATTTGTATCATTACATTTGCAGTAATACTGCATGCTGTAACACTCAAGCTGCAACATGTTTCTTAGTCAACCTGACAGGTGAGCTACTAAAACCTTAATGGAGTTGCTTTACCTGCTGGTCAAGTGTGACTGTCCTAACAAAGCTGTGATAGCAATAGTTACCTAAATTGATTACCTGCACTAGAACTTTATATCCTCCTTCTATTTTAGAAATCACAGTTTGCTTAGTTCATTTATTTATGTATCTAATGATTGCTAACTATTAGTCAACATTAGAATTAGCTAAGTTTGGAATTCCTGTAGGATGAGAGTTCATTTTATTAGCATGGTTGATGTATAAAAAATATTTGAGATTACTAATTTTTCAATAGATTGAGAGAAATACTGCAGTTATGGATATAAAAAAACCTCGTTTCAGTTGATGTGTGAAAGCACAGCAAACTGTATATGGAAGATTAGAGAACTGCTATATTTCAAATTAATGTGTTGAGTTTTTCAATTAAAGCTGTTTAATTTCTTGCTTAGCTTGATACAATTAAAAAAGAAATTTGTATCTTTTTGCTCTCTTGAATGTTCTGACTGAATTTTTTGAGATGCTTACATTGTAGTGATGGAAGCAGTACAAACTGGTGACTATGGTGTAGAATCTGTACATCTGCATCCAGGGATGTAGACTTCACTATTTAGTTTTCAGAGTTCCAGGTCTTGGGTGCTGTAACATAACTACAGTTATGATTTCTTAATAACATCTTAAAGTTTGGGGTTTATTGCTTGGCTGAGACATTGTGTTCTAATACCTTCTTTTTTGAAGCCTTTTGTCTTTAGGTGACTTGCTATGTGATCTTACGTTTTTTATGTTCTGACTTTCCTATTGGAATGTCAAAATGATTTTTTTTTCTAATTTGCTGAAATTTTAATTGCAATAAGTGCTACACACTAGGGTACAGTTACATTTTGTCTCTGTAGTGGGAACCTTCAGAATCAACTAGATAATTGAAAGAAAACACTACAAATGCCTTTTACTTGGCAGTTGTTTCTGCAGAAAGTTCCACTGAAATACTTGCTGACTGCTCTCACCAATATTTGTTACTCTATAAGCATACAGTGTTTTGAGCAGTTTATAGGAATGACAGAAGATGCTTTTTGTTTGGGCTTTGAGTTATATATTTGGCCTATTTAACTTGCCTGCTTATCTTGCTATCAAATGCGTATGTGTAACTGTTTTACGTCTCTGAATATTCTAGAAACCTTTTAGGATCTTGGTGATTTATGGATTGGTCTCCTTTTCTTTGCATGTGCTGTATTTTAAGAATTAGTGTCGTTTATCTTTGCTTACATTCAATTAAAACTTTTGGCACTAGATGGCAGTCATAGTATTACAGCCTCAATTTAAAATTTGTGAGGATTTTAACCTTGGCTTAATTTTTCAGTGCCATCTTCTTAGCAGCTGCTGAGTATACTGCCAAAATAACACTGTGTAAGAGTTTTTATTTTTGTATTACTCAAAAAACTTTTGGAAACTCTTGTTTTTGTTTCTCAAATAGTCTGAGGAGGCTCCTTTGCGTGCTGTTTCTACTGAGCCATCTGTAATTGTATCAGAGAGCAATTCTGACAAGATCGTTTCCCAAGTGCCACAGATGCTGCAAGAGACAGATGTTTCTAGTCCCAATATTAAGCAAAACAGTGTGCCTCCTCCACAGAGTAAGTACCTCTCAGTGCAGTTTATTTGTTTGAAGTTAGGATGTGCTTTTTCCCCATAGAGAGTTGACAGAATGCTTTGCCCTGGAGTTTGATGTGAAATTGCCATATCAGATCATTGTGTGTCATTATTTATACACCTTGCCGTATTTTTAACTTCCTTAAAGTTAAAGACACCTTGATATATTTTCATTGTGAAGAAAAATTGGCTTCATATGCTTGGATGACTGAAAATGTCTGTTGGGCTTGTCCAGTCCTTAACAGACATTTGGATGTGCTCATCACCATTGGAACTGGAGCTCCATGCTGTGACTAAGGAGTTCTGCCAGCACTGTTTCAAAGGGCTGCTTGCAGGTCTTCAGTGGAGAACAGATGGTTACTGACATTGCAGTTGACAAAATATTTAACTACCAGAAATTTGGGAAAAAATACAAATAATTCAGGTTTCAGCCTACTGAGGTCTTTTGATTTCTCAATTTAGCTCATTAGCATCTTTTTCCATATGCTTCCATGTGATCATAGAGGGAAACAGTTGCTTATTTGGGAGTAGAAAGGTTTTGGGTGGGATTTCTTTTGTAGTCTTAACAGCACATAGATGAGGCTTAATTGCTGCAGTTACATTGTTTTTTGAAAATAATGCTGTGCCCAGAAACATCAAATGTACCCTCTGTAGTACTTAACAAAAGTGTTCGTACTCACAAGCACTGGAGTACTTGACAAAAGTACTCACACAGTAAACCAGGAAATTTAGAAGGGAAGTGAGGATGAAAGGTACTGCTTAAAAAAAAAAAAAGTTGTTTTGATTGAGATTCTTGAATAAAATTAATAAAAACTGAAGAACCCTAATTAATTGCTGGCTAAGTGTTGAAATACTAAATGAGTTTTTAATGACTGCAGAAGAAACATGATAACTTTATAATTACAAAATCTCATACAGCTGCTTTAATTGTCTTCTTGATTTTGAATACACGAAACAATGGAATATTTCAAGTCAATGTATCAACTTAGAACTACTTGTTCTGGTTCTAAAATAGGAAATTTTTGTTGACAGACTCATGCCTCAGCAATTGGAAGAACATCTCTTTGGTTCAGTATACACAATACTTAAGCTTTTTTACTACTTTTGGTAGCCAGCATGTTTTAAGGCACTGTTTTACTAAGAATGTTGTGCTTCTGCATTGGATTATGGATTCCATGTAACCACATCTTTACATAGTTCAATACTTCTAAAAATACTCTTCTGAGATGTCACATATGTCGTTGTTAAGAGCAGTGTAATCTGGTAAAAGTGAGCATTTAGTGTCAGTTTTGTACATGTACGTTACTTCTAGTAGGCCAGAAAATAACAATGACTCTAGTGTAAATGACACATTTGCAAAATTAATTACCTTTGATGTGTAACACTCTTAAGTATTTGTGGGGTAAAAAAGTAGGGTGAAATTGCAAGCGTTGCTTTAGATGCATTTCAAGTTATTTTCATTTGAAGCAGATGAATTAAACTTCCAGTTGATTGATCTGAATCACTTCCTAATAATACAGTGTGTATTATCCAGGATTTCAAAAGCCAATGCTGTGTAAGTGTTCTCAGTCTTAATGTTATAATTATGTTTTGTTTTTTAGCAAAGTCTGAAGAAAGCTGGGAATCTCCCAAACAAGTTAAAAAGAAGAAAAAAGCAAGAAGGGAAACGTGAGCTTCCTGAGATGGACATATGTTGCTGAATATTGTCATGAAGATTATGCTGTTTATGCAATAATTTGTGAACATGTACAGAATTTTATATAAATTTCAAACAATTTTTAAAAACAGAACTGCTGTGAACACAAACATCTTTAAAAAGGAATCAAATGAAAGTAACTTTAAGATATAGCAAACAGAACATGCTACATTTGAAAGACATTCTGAAGAATCTGTTTTTCCAACTTTTGGAGAGAGATCTTAATTAAAAAAAAACTGGTTTTACAACACAGTGCCCTGTTTACAACAGATTATACTCTCATCTACAGCTCCGGATAAAGGATTAATTTCAAGGAAGGGTTTTCTGTAAAAATAATCATCTGTACAATAGTGGGTGTTTCTTGCCTCTCCTATGAGTGATGCATTAGAAGCACAGAATGTCAACCATTTGAATTTGTTTCATGCCTAAATCAAAGTGCTTTGATTAAATACATAATCTGCCATATCTTTGCAGTAAGTTGGTTAGCAAATCTGCTAGCTCTCGCAGGAATCACAAGTGCAAATCATTAACCATTTGTACAGTCAGACCTTCATGGTTTATTATATGAAGTTAACACAATAAAACCGCTTTGGGTTAAAAGTTTGAGAATGTTATTTGAAACTTGAGTATGGTTCATGAAGTTATTTTTTATAATGTCTATTACCTTACTTGAATTATTGAAGATAACAGTATATTTTTAAGAATGCAGTAATGTGCATAAAAATTGGTTTTCTTTTTCATTCCCTACAGTTCTTGGTTGATTCAGGATCCCATCTAAAAACTGTATTCTTTCAACTTCTAAACTCATTAAATGAACTGAAATCAAACTTCTCCTTCTCCTAACAATTGTTGACTTACTGTACCCAATTCTGTTGTCTATATTACTAAAACTCTGAACAAAGCAAATTGAATTTTTCACTCACAAATTATTTGGATTTCAAAGATCTGTTGGAGAACTGGAGTAGCTTCAGACAGCTTTAATTGACAAAAACAGTTATCAGGAACACATTTTTTTACTGCCTTAACCTGTAGTATATAGAATGTGTCTAGACTTCTGGACAGGAATTAGTGTTTTTATATTAAAAAAAAAAATTATGCAAGTGAAGCAGTTGTAAAATAAAGACCATTTCCTGCTGGAAACTGTTAATTAAAATGGCATTGAAGATGTGTTGTCATTTTCAGGCACTGTAATGGCGTGTTATTGAACTGGAGATGTGTTTGTGTCTGTAAGGTACATGCTCAGCCATGTACACTGTAAATAGCCTTTATGAAAATTGGTTTTCTAAGGATGGTATTTAACATCACCTGGTGAGTTCAGTTGAAGAGTCAGGATTCTTTTCAAATGATTGACTTCTGGTTTTGTGGCACAAACAGAATTGTTAACAGCTGTAATGTGGTACTGATCAACAATCTTGTGCTCTTACTGTACTCAACTGCCGTTTGACAGTATTGCAAGGCAAGAAAAGATAATGCAGCAAGGTGGGTTTAATTGTACTGAAAATGCACCTGCTAATGGAGACCTTTCCTAATAAATGGATACTAACTTGCACAGGTATTAACTCCTTTATATCAGGAACCTGACACTCTAAATTGACCTGTTAAAATAAATCGAGCATATTGACGGTATTGATATATTTACTGGGAGGGAATAATGTTTAAGAGTGATGTTTGTCATGATTCATGTAAAATAAATTTAGAACTGAAGTACAGCTTTTCAAGGAGTATCTTAAGGTAAACATGAGAAATAGGATATTATTAAATCATGCAGAGTCCTTTGCACGTAAATAATACTATAAATTTTACTTGTCTTCATAGTAAAGGTTTAAAAATACCCTTTGAATTCAGGTTTTTAATGTATGTCTGAATTCTGTTTCCAATCTGTGTGTAATGCTATGACCCTCTTTTATGGAATTTACAAAGATTTTATGTAATGAAAGAGACTGCCCCCAAGGACTTTCACTGCATAAATTCTTTTTATTTTCTTTTGAAAATAAAATCGGTGATATTTCTTGGTTAGTCAAATCGCTTGTAATTCTGGAAAAAGAAAGAAACTAGCTAAAACATAGGAACCCTGCTAACTGACTGCTACTGCTAAGCAGGGTCATATAAATACAAAGCCTTCCTTTCAAAATGTTGTTACCTATATAGCAGCACCTCTTACTGTTTTCTCAATGTGCAGTTTCAATGTCTTAGAAAGCAAAACTTGCTTTATTTGACATTCATTGAAGAGGTAGTAACTCTATATCTTATTGTCTATGAATAGAAACTTGGTTATCTATGTACTGTCATGTTCCTATGATTCAAGCAGTGGTTAGTCTTAATGATACACTGAATCCAGACTTTGGTACTTGGATAGTGCAAAAAACACCATTTTAAAGAAACTTAATATTTTTTTTCTTTTTTCTTTGGGTTTTTTTTTCTGTTGTTGAATGCATGGAATGGTTTCATAAATCCAATATGTTGTTTTTTTCTAAATACTCTGGAATTATTTGTATGTGTAATTTAAACTTGTGATGATGTGTAATTGGATAGTCATGGCATATTTTTATTTCTTCTGTGGGGAGGGAAAGGTGTACAGAATTCATATGTGCTTGTTACAAAGGTAACTGTGCATTGGTTTGGAGGGGAGATGAAAACTGTATTTCTGATGCCCTTTTAGAAGTCTAAAGAAAAAAGTGCAAGTGAAGAGCACTACTTTAATATTTACTAAGAAAGAATGTACATATTAAAAGCATTTCAAAATTTATAGAAATATTGCTAGTACTGTTGTGTTGTAACTGAATTGTATCTTGCTTGAAACTGCCCTATTAATAGTTCCTAGCCATGGGATTTTTCCTGTGAATAAGGCTTCTGAAAAGTGCAGACATTAGAGTACATGGTTTAAATAGACTTTCATCTATTACTTGTGTCAACTCAACTAGGTTGCCCATCAAGGTTTCAGCTGTTAAAAAATTGAAGGTCTCTCACAGACACTTGTACCTGTGAGTCTCCTCCTGGTGACCACTGAGTAAAAATGAGCAGTTCTGGTTTTTCAGGCCAATACTAAAAGATTTCTTCATTGTTCTGCTGTAACTGGAAGGAAAAAAAATCCTGAAAATTTTAATTGCTTTTTGAAATACTCTGCTAAAAATACTTTAGTCTTAAAATTCTGAGTGAATTACTTCATTTAAGAGCAAAAAACATCACCCAAATTAATTTGGGGGGGAATCAGCTCAAAGTGCTGTGTGACTGATAGTTCTTAACTTGAAAGTAATGTGGCAACACAATGGATTTTACTTGCTGCAGGACTAACAGAACTATGGTGGATGGAGTAACGGATGTTGGGAGCAAGGTGGGACAATTTCTGTTTCTTCATGGGTGAGGGGTGGGAATTACTGTTGCCTGTGTTCTTTATCATGTTATTAATGATTCATGGGTTCCTGTTGAAACTTGGTTGAATAACTAAATTCTGGTTTTTGTAGTGGGTCTCTTCAGTTGAGGAAATTATTGAACTTCTGCTGTTTTAATTTCTGGCTATTTGTACCAAACTGAAGGTTTCTTGTTCACTGAAAACTTTTTTTTTAACTGAAACTATGATGTCTTTAATGTTGGTGTATTCCAAAAAGTGCATTTAAAATGCCTAGCATGAAACTCGTGGTTTCAGGAGTTCATACAATACTCTCAGTACAAAAACATGCTCAGGAACATCCGCAGCTGTAAACAAACACATTTTCTGTCTTATTTGTAGCATTAAGTGATCATTTAACTTGGCTCAGTATTTTTAATTCAGTCCATGGCAGAGGGTAAGTCATGGATCATTCAGAACCAGATTGCCACAATGAACTCAAAGCTGACTAATATAAGGTGGTTCCCTATTTCCTCACAGATAGCAAGTCCTGACTAACAGAATTTACAATTAGCTGTTCAATAGACTCTGACTTCAAGTCTGACTTCAAGATTCCTTATTTCAAATACCTGGTAAAGTATAAACCAAATACATTGTTACCTAGGTGGGTTTTTTCAGAGGCTGTGCTGACAAAGGCTGCCAGTTTGTTTTTCATGACTGCTATTTCCTTGGCCAACCTTACCTGTGTAAGTAACAAAAAAAGTCATGCCTTGAGCTTTGTCTGCAAACAAAGCTCTGGATGGGAAAGAATTTCTCTGATGTGATTCTGTAACTTGGACTTGCTCTCAGACAGCCAGGCTTTACCGTCTTTTGAAGAGGCATGGGTGGGAGACCAGTGCCTTTCTGGGCTGTATCCAGTTAGCCAAGAGTAGGAGCTGTATCAAATGCTGTCGTCCCTGTGCTGCTGAGGGGCTGGGCATATACCTAAGGACATGGCAAGTTTTGCTTCTGCTCTCAGAAGTTTTCAAAGGCACTGTGAAAGATCAGTAACCTCACATTTTCACCTGTTCACAGATGCAGCTAGTGAATGTGGAAAATACCTGCAGCCATGTCTGAAATCACTGCAGTGTTAATTTTTTTCAAGAAGGGACAGATTCCAGGAAAAGCTTCCCTGGAGGGTAAAGAAGCTAATGAGTACTGGGACTTTTCCAAGAATGCTCTTCTGAAAGCACAAAAACAGTTCATCCCCTTTAAAGATAAGGGATGTAGAAGCAGCAAGAGCCCCCTTGGCTTAACTGTGAGGTTCTGAGTCTACTCAAAAGTAAAGTATATCAGAAATGGAAATGTGGATAAATACCCACTGAGAATAATGTGGACATTGCCAGGGTGAGCAAAGATGCAGTTAGAAAAGAAAAGGCTCATCTCCAATTGAATTTGGCCAAGATGTCAAAAAAATACAAGAAAGGGATTGTTGGGTACAAAAACAGCAAGCAGCAACAGAAGGCAAATACTGTCCCATTGATAAATAGGGCAGGAGGACTAGTCACTGGTAATGCTGAAAAGGCAGGGGCTCTCAAGAATTCCTTCACCTCTGTCTGCACCAGCACTGCTGGGCCCCTGGCCTTGGGACCAAAAATCCAGGCTGCTGCAAACCGCAGATCCAGCAGTGTCAGCGAAGGAAGAGTGGGAGGTCAGGTGTTAGAGGAGCTGACGTTGCAAAGCTGCTCTCCATAATCTTTGGGAAGTTGTGGACTTCAGGGAATGGCAGAAGATCCACAAGAAAGACTTAAAGGAGGATCCAGGGAATTTTGGGCCCATCAGTCTTGCTTCAGTCCCTGGGAAAATTATGGAACAAATCCTGGTAGCTATCACAAGTCAGATGAGGCACAGGATTGGTAAAAGCCAACATAGACTGACTAAGGACAAACTGAGCTTGACAAACCTGGTCACCCTCTGTGACAAAGTATGCTGCTTGGTTGATGTGGGGTGGGTGGGGGATATTGCCGCCTGGATTTCTCCAAGGCTTTCAGTACAGCTTCCCACAGCCTCCCTCTGGAGAAACAGATGGGCTGTGGTGTGGCTGAGTGCTGTGTGTGTGGTGGTGGGAACTGGCTGAGAGGCACCAGCCAGAGGGTGCTGGTAAATGGCTCCTTTCCAAATGGGCAGCGTGGCAGAGTGGGACCCCAGGGACTGATGTTGGCCCAGTGCTGTTTAATATAAATACAATAAAATAAGTATAAATATAATAAATATATAATTATATAAATTATATATTTATATTAAATATAATAAAATATTAATAAAGTAGTTGGGAAGATGGGAGCAAGTGTACCATGATGAAGCTTCCCAGTGATACCAAACTGAGATGAAAAATGAACACTTTGGAAGAGAGAGCCACCCTGCAGGAAGATTTGGATAGGCTGGAGAGTGGCTAACAAGATATGATGAAGTCCAGCAAGGGTAAGGTCTTTGCACCTGGGAAAGCATAACCCAGGTGTGCAGCACAGGCTGGGATCTACCCAGGTGTGGAGCATCTCTGTGGAAAGGGATCTGGAGGTCCCTGAAGTGACAATTAGATCAATTCTGCAGTGACAATCAGATCAATATGAGCAAACAATGCTGTGCTGGCAAAGAAAGCCAACAGGAAGCTGGGCTGGATCACAAGGGCAGCACCTGCAGAGATCCAGAAGTCGTTATCCCAGTCTGCTCAGTGCTATCAGGCCATACTGGAATACTGTGCTCAGTTTTGGTCCCTGCTGTGCAGAAAAGATGTGGACAGACTGGAAAAGGTCCAGAGAAGAGCCACAGACTGGGGAGCTTGTGCCAGGGAAAAGGCTGAGAGGACTGGGTTTGCTCAGCCTTGAGAAAAGAAGGCTTAGCCTTACCACCATGTTCCACTATTTGAAGAGAAGATGGAGACTCCCTTTTGAAAGAAGTCGCATGAAAAAGAAAAGGGGATAATGGGTACAAGTTATTCCTGAGGAAGTTCCAGTTGGACACATGGGGAAATTTTTTCACAAAGAGATCAGTCAGCCATTGGAATAATATCCCCAGGGAAGTAGTGGATTTCCCCAACATTGCAGACTTTGAAGATCCAGCTGGGCCATCTTCTCTCAACTGTGCTTTTGCCAAGAAAGGTTGGATCAGATGATCCTTGTACTGTACTTTAAGAAAAAAAAAAAAACAATGGCACCACCAAATGCTGTAAAGTTGGCCTGATACATTATTGTTTGAGTGCAGTAAAATTATGAACAGAAAACAGACTACAATAAAATTCTGCATGACTGCTTGCTCCCTGTCTTTCCATAAGGGGTTGGGTTTTTTTCCTGTGGTATACATAAAATGTATCTCAAGAACTGTATTTCTATCAGTCAAATTCTGCAGTTACTAAGGTGATTTTCCCCAGAAGTTTGAGGCTTTGGCAGGTCCACATCTTCAAAGACTCTACTGCTTTAGGTTACTGCAGTGTTAAACAGTATCCTTTCCATAACCACTACCCTGTGGTTTCTGAATTAAAGAATGAAATCCATCAATGATAGTGTGAGGGGGAATAAAACCTATAAATTCAGTGATTAAAAAAGGCTGTAGTCTTGGCCTTTTGGAGTTTCATCAGGGGCAGTTTAGGACCAGGCAGCTGCCTCAGGTGCCTGTTTCAAGTAACCCTGCTGTGCCAGCATCATATTTCATTTGACTTTTGAAGCATGTTGTTCCAGTTTCGTGCCGTAGTTACACTGCCCTTTAGCTTGGCTGCAAAGTTGGAGCCTTTCAATTGCTTTGAAACATTTTCAGGATGAACTCTTTCTCCATGAACTCTTGCCTTCATGGTCTGAGTAGCCACTTCAAGAAAACCCAAATCTGAGATTGCATGGTGACTCTTGCAGGGCAGTGGCCAATACCAGCAGCAGCAATGCCAGCTCAGCCTAAGCCGTGCCTGCCCCTCTGACTCCCTTCCAGCAAGGGCAAATGTAGCTGTTAAATCAGGTGAGGGCTGTGGTGGTACTTGAGAGTTACTCTGACTCCAGCTGGCTCTCTGGTGTGGCTGCTGTAAGTCTGTGGCTGTGTAGAGTAGGGTTGATATTGGGGTTGCATTAAGTATGAGACTCTGACAGTTGTGTTTAACAGTTGAGGGTCCACCTTCGTAGGTACTGTCTGTCACCATCATGCCTGGCTGGTTATTTTTAAGACATTTAAAAATCTTAATCAGTGGATATTTTCAATATTTTCTCCAGTTTTGTTGGAATTCTTTTCTGCATTTTCCAAGGATGGAGGTTCAAACAGCAGTCTGCTCTGAACAAATGTGTTTATTTAATTAAAAAAAAAAAAAGGGAAAACTTGTCTTTTTAATAAACAAAAATAATGTTACTTGGACTTGACCTGCATATAGAACACTTTTGAACAGTAGTACTAGTAGTAAAAAGTATTTAAGTGCTTTTCTGGAGTGGGCTCAGCACTTGATAGAATTGAGCTGGCAAATCAATACTGTGCTATTTTATATTCATATACTACAGACATGCAGTTCAAAGTCATCCAACTCATGCAGCCTGTTGTTAACTGTGGAACTTCTTTATGATGTTTTAGGAGCCTGTCTTTTTCTGTGAGCCCTTAGCAGGCATGCAGAATAGAAATTATAGTGACTGTTCTTGTAATTACTAAAACACTTTAACTTGTACTGCCTTGAATATAAGAAATACTTTTAGAAATGCATTATGGAAGGGTTCCAAAGCCTGACACAGGTGACTGAGAGAGGCAGGTTTTACATACCCAAAGATTGCCATATAGTTTGGATTTCTGCAGTCACATCATGTGAATGCTATACTATGGTCAAACTTAGTCAGAAGTCACATTAGAAAGTAGCTTCTTGTCTGTCTCACTTTGAGGCAGAACTACAGCTGTGCAGCTGATAATTATGAGAAAGCTGGATTGCAAGTGCTTCACTTTATATTAAGAACTCCATCTCTAAAAACCTAGAATTTACCCTGGTATGCCACTGGAATTTGTGCTGCCAGAGAGCATTGTGCTGGAACACATTTTCTTATGTGAACACAATGTAATGTTAACATCTCTTGAGAGCACCACACATTATCTTTCACACAGTGCTTCACTTCTGCTTTGTGTTGCTGGTATATGGAGGACATGATACTGTTTGAGACTTCAAACTCTTTAGACTTAATCGTTCCAAATATTTCTTGAGCAGTCCACCTCAAAGAAGGTACTTTTATAGTATCGAAGAAAGTAAACTACTGAAGTTTAACTGAAGAAAGAATTCCTAATTGCAATTTTTATTTTTTTTAATGGCAAATCAGCAGCTCAGCCCTGCTCCAAATGAAGTGAGCTATCAGCAGGGTGTTCTCTCAAGGCTTTGAGCATGTCTCCATCAGCATCAGCGTGGTAAAACTGACAGTGACGGGTACTGTCTTACAAATATGAAAATGTCCTATGTGGCTGTTAAGTGGTTTAAAGGCTCATATACTTTAAACATCAAAAGGGAATGGAGGAAATGTGCAGATTTGCATTTCCAAACTATGTTTGGGTTTGGACAATGTCATGTTGGTGATCAGTGATTTCTGTACATTAAAAGTGTAAAGAAAGTTCTCTCCAAAGTGGCAAATGTGTATGGTTCTGGTCTGCAGAGAAAGGACTTCTGAATGCTGAGACTAAACCTCTGTTATTCCAAAGGTTTGTGAATAGATATTTGACACTAAATGAGTGGCAGTGGAGATGATGAGTTGCAATTGTGTCTTACTGCAATTACACTTTCTCTGTGCCTTTACTAGTCCATTACTGAATACCACTGGGAGCTGGGACAGCTCTGTCATGTTGGCTCAGTCAGGATTTCCCAAAATTGCCTAAGGCTGCAATCAAACATGTTCACATGTGCATGCCTATAAAAGGCTTTACAGTCACAGTATAGTAATATACATTGATAACCTATATTGGGACACAGCAGAAAGCTTTGTGATTTGAGACATGCTTTTGAAACAATGTTTATACTGCTCTTGGAGGTCAGCTGGCAAGTAATGCTATTTCAGTAGAATTATATTGGCATTTATTATGTGACTTGCTATACAAAAGATGAAAAATTAAAGATATGATTTAAACTACCATTGTTACTTCTGGCATTGGGTATCTTGGGAGGATGCTTTGGAGACTGTGATGAAGAGAAGCCAAGAGTATCTTTGGTTTTCATAATTAGGAGAATATTATCAGTCTTGATTTTTTTTTCTTTAGAAGAAACAATATAAAATATACACTATTAACTTCAGTCTCATCCCACACACACATACATATGGTACTGGTGGCTCCATCTTATGTAGCTTTGAATCTAGATTTCTTAGCTATGTTTTCTAATATATATAAAATATTTATAAATTGGAACAAACTTAATCCAATTAAACTTTCTGCACCATCAGCACGGTACAGAAGTGTTTCCCTTGCTCTTGAAGTAGTAATATCATCAGTGCTGTATCTCTGCACTTCATGAAGGACATATCACAGACCTGTAATTACTTATAGTCTATATAAAAGGTTACATTGCATGTACAGCACTTGCAGTTTGCCTCTGCAGAAAAAGGCATATATTAGCTAACTGGGTTTGAATTGCTATTGTGTGCTCAGCAAATCAATCATCAAGGGGATTCAGGACAGACAGCTGAAGGGGACAAACCCAGCTGATATTTTCACAGTGTAAAGCCACCAGCTCCTATGGTGTGCTCTGCAGGCTTTGCTGGAAAGCAATTGATCTCCATTGGTGAGCCCCTAATAAGCATTGGATGGGTAAATAAGCAGAGGATGTGACACAGTGAGAAAGTTAAGTGCTTTTCTTAGCATAGAAAACAATACATGTGAATCTGGAAGTTTCCATAATATTCCATGGCAAACCTCTTCTGCAGTGAACACTGCTGAGAAGAAGTGGCATTCCCTGGAGTTTGCTCAAGAGTCCAGCAGACTTGGAAGAGAGCAGGAAAAGTGGGATAATTCCACAGATATTTAAAATAATCATGTTGATGCTCTTCAGTTGCTTTAAAGTTGGTGGTAGCTCAAAGCTCCAGGTTTTGGCACGTTTGGCTTAATATGCTAAAGAATAAAGTGCAGCTGGGGGAAAGTCTAAGCAGGTCCCCAGGTAAAGTGGTGAGTTACTGCTCGAAACCTGACTGGCATCTAAAAATCTGAAACTGGGAAGGGTTTTCTGTGTAAGTTACAGGCAGTAATAAATTACAGTTATGGAAGATGTGTTGTTTCAATTCTTCTTGACTGTACTTAAAATCAGTATTGGTTCTCAACAGAATGGAAGGACATGATTTATCACTAGACTGAGATCGTTGATAGAAGACAAAATGATCATGAGTTCTACTAGATACAACAACAAAAAAAATCCAAACAGGTATGTAAACAAAACACCTTTGATGATCAAATCAGGATGAGGGGTGGGGAGGGGAGCTTGGGGAGGAATATCTACAGTATTTTATATTAAAAGAAAAAAAAAGGTGGTCTTTTAAAAGAGGAAAACCTATAATCACATAATGAAGAAGGGAATTAAATCTGGCAACATTCCCAGTGTTGAGCCATACTCAAATGAATCCATAAATTAAATATTAACTAATCTAACTAATGGAACTAAAAGGAAGTAAATGCTATTTGATGTATATTAGCTTTTCTTAGAAGGTTTGCCTCTCCTATCAATCAAAGACCTGTGACCTCTCTGACTGCAAACTCAACACAGTATTAAAAACTTTCACTGAGATCTCCTTTGCTCAAGCAATCTGGCAAGCAGTGAGACTGCTGGCAACACAACAACCAATTTATCCAAGAGCCCTGTCTCATCCTTGTATGCTGTACTTTATGTTCTATAACTGGCTACAGATTATGGATAAAATGTACCAGTCAGTTTAATACTGTGTCCAGCATAAGCATTCAGGCCAAAAGACCAAAAAGCTCCAAGCATGACCTTCCAGTGGGTCGGTGTAGTAAAAGGTCAAGTGTAAATCTGGGGATGTTTTAATCTGAGTAGTGAAGGGGAATGGGGGTACAATCCCAATACTGTGTCCATTGATTAAATGAATAGTGTTATGTCTGATGCCTGCAGTTTTAAAAGCTTGTACAAAACTTTTAGACCCCCACACTAATGAGGGAAGCAATAAACTTACTTAAAGGACTGAAAGCAGTGTCTGATGAGCAGAAAGTTAATTTACCAAAAAACCTTGGAGAAGAATTTGTGTAGAGTAGAAATTATTAGGATATGAAGTGGTAAAAAGGGCTCATTAGCCTTCCTGGTGGAGGAAGAGGTGATGAGTTTTAGGGGGATACAGGACACCTGCACCTACCGATTTTGTTGATAACAGTTGCAATTAGTGGTGATGTCTCCAGTTCTCCGTTTCTTCAGGCATGCTGAGCCAGGAAGAGAAAAAACAGGAGAACTAAAGCTATTACAGAAATTTACAGACTTCCCAAGGCAAAAGGAGAGAGTTGTTTATTGTTAAGGTACTGGGAGAGCCAGGCTATAACTCCAGTATAAACATCTTCTGCAAGGAAAATGTGAGCCTCAGACAGTCCAGTGCAAACGTGATTAAGAAAGAACACGGGCAAAGGGGACGAGAACAGGAATGGACACAAAAGAGCCACATACTTTTGAAAGCAGGAGCAGGAAGCAGATCTCCTCTGAGGAGACTGCAGCCCATGGAAAACAAACTGTATCTGAGGAAAAGCTTCAAGAACATGCTAGCAAATTGCAAGTCTGCTGCCAAGAAAAAAATTAGATAATTGCCCAGTTTACTTTTGAGGTTTCTTGCAAATGTAGCACAGATTATTTGATCTCACCCAAAATGTTAAAATTAATCTGTGAGGCTGGCATGAATGAGAAGGCCAGAAGAAAAAAGAGCTGAATCTCAGTGCACTCTACAACTTGCTAGCCTTCTTGTGAGTCCTATATATTCAGAGCAAAACTGAGAGGCTTTCACGTAAGAAAAGGGAGGAAAGAAGGATGCAGTAAAGCAAGCTTTTTCTTGGAGAACATTTGAGCTTTTGGCAGGAAAACATATCAAAATATTTTAATGACACGTTTCTTAAAACCACCACCTTAAAGAAGAATTATGAAGCTGTGGCTCAAGGAAGCTAGAGTTAGAAATACACTTTACCATCAAGAAGGAAAATGTGTAAGTACATAAATTTCCTAAGATACTAGAATCACTATCTTCTATATGACAAATCATGACAAAATATCCCAGTAGTGAGCTAAAAAGTTCCAGGCATTTCTCTCAACAAATTTTAAAGATTTAAACAGAACTTTCATAAGAAACAACATTTTTAATTAAAAATCAAACACCAACTAACTATTTGTTGTCCATTGTTTGGTACTCAAACACAAGAATTTAGCTCTGCAAGCGGTTGCACACCAAGCTGTGTCATTGCAATGGCTTTCTTACGGGCTCTGCGTTCTGAGTTGTAACATGGTGGAGAAAAATATTGTTCTCACTCTGATCCTTTTTTACGCAAACCAGGGGGATGAATGACCTCTTGAACCCAATTTGAATCGTAGCAGCAGTCCTATTTGATTGCCTGTTGGCAAGTCTTTGTGGCAGACGGGTAGTGTCAGACTTTTCTTGGAGGCTTACTTCTTTTAGGAATTACAGGTATTTTTTAAAACTTCATTGCATTAAATATTTCTACAGCTCTGAATACCTGAATCGTTTGCAGCCATCCTGAAACACAGGTTCTGAAGCAAGCTGAACAAAAGGACTCTTAAAACGGCTCTTTACCATAACAGTCACTTCCCAAAAGTCATCACCTCCCTGTGCCTGAGGACAATACCCAGACCTTGGTTTCTGGACAATGTTTAACCCTTTTCTTATCTTGTCTTAATTTGCCAAATACAAAACAATTACAATGCCTTTGTTCACTCTGAAGCACGTTGCTAATCCTGCAAGCAGAAGATGTTATTCTCTTGAGCTGCCCTTTTGTTTATGTGCTGTAGGCAATGCTGGGCAACAGTGTAATTGAATTATTCAAAGCCAGTTGAATTATGCTGCACCACCTCTCTGGGCTGGGAGTACAGATAGAAGGTGGGAAACACAGACAGTTTCTAAGCCAACTGTCCTCGCCCAGCAATCTTGTTAATACCAAGACAGGTGTCAACAGGGTTGGGTTAACCAGTAACTAAATTTAGTGAGCACTAGAAAGCGCAAGAAAATCCCAAATAGACCAGAGCATCCTCTGGCAGGAGGGAGAAGTCGTCCCTGCAGTGAGAAGATCACTCAGGGGGAGACATGGGGAATACAGAAGCAGGGCACAGAGTATACTGGGTTTGTTAAACAGCTTGCAGCACAGAGAGCAGTTGGCTGTGCAGCAAAGTCGGGCTGTATCCCCTTCCCAGCTGGCTGGCAGAGCTCTCAGGGTGTGCTGTGGGGAATGAGTGCCTGTATGAAGGGAGTTCAGTGATCTACAGCTCTGCTGTGGTAAGGAGGGCCAGGCAGGAGCCATGAGCCTTCACTGCTTTTCTGGATACATCCCACAGCCTTCCCGCTCACCAGAGGCTGAACAAGGGTGTGTCAGGCTTTGACCCTGTGCAGTGTTTAATTTCAGCATTTAATGTTCCCTTGGAAAAATTTCTTTGGATAGATCCCATTGCAAAGATTATCTACTTTTTCAGCACAGCTGAAGCAAGTGCTTGCAAGTTAGCTGTTAATTCTCCTGAATTTGTCTTAATGAGCAAGGCAGGACACTGGTCCTGTTCAAGTTTTGATGAATAAAGATGTCAGTCTCGAGTATCTGTTGTACCTCTGGGAACCCTGACAAAACTCAGACGTCATCCAGTTCAGAAGTTGCCCCTGTTGCATCTTAAATGATCTTCCACCATCAGGGAGTAAGGCCAGGTATTCTCTAATCATTCTCTTGTCATTTCTTGTTTTATAAGGCAAAGTGAGTGACATGGAAGTTTTACTTACAGAGGCTGCGTTGAGGAGGGTCTGTATCTGTGGCAATACTCAGGGTCTGAAGCCTCCCCACTACCAAATCTTGCCAAGCAGACCAAATACAGCTAGCTATAAATCAGAAGGGTGATGTGAAGCCTGATATTTCCTGCCCTTTCCCATCAGGCTTTTTGAATGGAAATTAATAATTATACAGGAAACTGCTTGGAAGTGATTAGTGTATGTTGCTTATTCTTTCTTCCTTTTTTCTTCTGAGAATATGGGGGTTAAAGCCACTGATGGGAAACCATAAGTGAAAGCAGACATGCAGTGAATTTCTCCTTACAGAGACGAGGGTGGTGTTGGAGGATATTATAAACAGCGTCTGCCTCTCTCAGCTCCAGGACCCGAGTTCCTCCTGCCTGGCTGCTAAAGCCCAGCTTGTTGTGCCCATCCCAGGCTGAGGGATGCAGCTGCTGCTTTCCCGTTTGCAGGCACAGGAGCCCAGCAGGGACAGCTGCACAGATGGCCACAGACAAGGTGCTGCCTTCATCTGTGCCTCCTACACGTAGGACTCACAGAAGACTCAAGAACAGACCAGCTGGTCCAGCTTGATGCTTGCAAGCAAGTAACACCCACCCACGCAGTGATCACTCCCTGATCCCCCCAGGAGCTGGCACTTGCTCCTTACAGCACCCACACACAGTGTGGAGAGTGGAGACTGCACGGAGAGACACTTCAGAAAGGTTCTATAAGAAGTGAGGATGAGCAGGTAGCGTTTGGCTAGACTCTGCACACGACTGACCTTTTTTGTAGCCTTTTCTGTCTGATCCTCCCTCTGCTCCTTCCTCAGACCCCTCCTCTAATTATTCCCTCCTCTTTGCTTCGTCACAATCCCCTTGCTCTAATTATTCCTTCCAAAGTTTTGTAGAGTCCCCCTCAAATATCCCAAACCCTCCTGTTCTCGTTTGCATCTTCTTATCAGTTACAAACTGCAGGTGACCGTGTCCAAAGCTCTTCAATGGCCCATCAGTCAGTAACCTGACACTTTTGGCCTTTGTCATTGTCTCTCTTGTCTCTTTTCCACCAGGTTTGCATCTGTGTGCCCTTCTTTATGGAATCCCGCTTAATTTATTGCCACCTCTGCTTTGAAAAGGTCAGGTCCTTGGTCAATAGCCTTCACGAAGCAGATGCTCTTACCTTCCACAAGGCATGCAAGGCATGCAAGTGTTTCATCTCTGACTTTCCTGCTCTCTGGTACTAAAGGACGAGGTCTCTCAAGGTTACCAGTGAGATAGTCCAGACCCCGTGGTTTGTGATTTTCCTTTGGTCTCTTGAATATTTGTCAATACCGATGTTTTACAAGAATTTTAGTTTCATTTTAGAACATGAGTCTTGAAAATATTTGGCTTATGCATAGAATCTAGTCAAAATTATAAATTCAGTGGTAAGTGGCTTTTTTTTTTAATACACAAAAATCCCTGACAACCCCTTGCCAGTTTTAAAAGGACAAACTAAAAACAGAGGTTATATAAAGTTCCTACTTAAAGTATTTTTAATTTAATTTACTATAGTGACTTTATAAGTAGGGATAAAGCATAGTTAGAAATGTTCTAAGTGTGCCAAGTTAGCTTTTATCTTGAAGTTTCTGCTCTCTGCAGATGTATGTATGTATGAAATAATGAAGAGCCCCAAAGCAACTATATGGGGAAGCACTGGAGTACTTGTCAATGTTATATTTTGATGATAAATTGTGGAATTTGGTAGCAAGCCAAGAGGAATGGCAGTAAATAAATTACGCTTAGAGTCAGGGTAGACATACAGACCTCCTGACAGTATTTTCTTCATTATTTCATCTGGAGGATAATGCAAACCTCAAATAATAAAACATGAAAAGTCAGCTGCTTGGTAGGAAGTTCGGCTCAAATCTGCATCAGTGCTTGAATGAGCAGGACTGGGTCCTTCCTCCTAATGATGCGCCTCCCCACACCCCATCATCACCAGGGCATTAACTCCCGGCAGCGGCGAGGAGCTCAGTGTTACCCTGTGTATCAGTTACACGGGGAAATTCCAGCCGCCCCAATAGCAGCAACTTGGGGAGTTGATTGGGAGGGCACTGCGCAAGAAATTAAATGTTCATGGCTGCAAAATTTGGGGTAAATTCAAAACATTCCATGACCTCCTCCGATATTATCTTTTTTTATAGAGGAATGGAGTTTATTTCTGCTGCTTTGCCACTCAGGAGCTGGGAGACGAGCTACAAGCTTTGCCGAGGCAGCAGCGCCGAGCCGGTTCGCCCTCCCCGGGCTCGCTGCAGGCGCAGCGGGCGGGCGGGGAGCATCCCGCGGACAGCTGTGGCCAGGCTGCCAGCCCGCTGAGCCCGCACCCCGAGTCCCCCGGCCTGCTGGGGCTGTCCCTGCAGGTAAAGCTGCCCGCAGAGCCCTCTCTGCCCGCCGGGGCCGTGCCTGCGGGGAAAGCTGCCCGCAGAGCCCCCTCTGCCCGCAGAGCCCCCTCTGCCCGCCGGGGCCGTGCCTGCGGGGAAAGCTGCCCGCAGAGCCCCCTCTGCCCGCCGGGGCCGTGCCTGCGGGGAAAGCTGCCCGCAGAGCCCCCTCTGCCCGCCGGGGCCGTGCCTGCGGGGAAAGCTGCCCGCAGAGCCCCCTCTGCCCGCCGGGGCCGTGCCTGCGGGTAAAGCTGCCCGCAGAGCCCCCTCTGCCCGCCGGGGCTGTGCCGTCCCCTCGGTCCCGCCCGCGGAGGGGCGGCCCCAGCGCGGCCCCGCCCCGCGGAACGGCGCGGACAGAGGCGCGGAGCGGCGGAGCCCCGAGGAGTCGCGGAGATGTTGAGCTCGCCGTGGGCACGCTTCTACTCCAACAGCTGCTGCCTCTGCTGCCATGTCCGCACCGGCACCATCATCCTCGGCGTCTGGTACCTGGTAAGTGCGTCCCTGGCTCCGGGCGCTCGGCGCCGGCCGCGGGGGCAATGTGAGGGCTGCTCCGTGGATGGGGATGCCGGTCGCAGCGGCTCGGGCTGCCCGGGCGGGTTTGGGAGGGAGCCGCGATGTCGGAGCAGCGAGATGCGCAGGCTCCTGCCGGCGGGCACGGGCTCTCCGAAACTGGGGCACGGAGCGTGTGCACGGCCGGGGCAGCGGGCGGGAGATGCTGTGCACGGGCGGCTCCACGGGGTCTCAGCCGAAAAGCCGTGCGGGTTCGGAATGTGATGAGTGAAGACCGCTGGAGTGAGGGTTTCCCCCTGACCCCGGGGTGGTCTCAGGCCGGGGCTGGCTGCAGCACACGGGCGCCGCCGGTGCATTAGCTGCAGCAAGGCTGCCCGGCCCCTGGACACGCCGCGCACACATCATGGTTTATCATCTCTGGTCGCCGCTTCATGAGGCAGTCGGGTGTTCTTGTCACTGCTGTCCCCTGCGCGGCAAGTAATCGTTTGGCAGTAGTATTTCGGTCTGCCCGGTAGGGAGCCGAAACCTTCCAGGCAGCTGTTGGGAGGTACTAGAAAGACATCTTTCCTCTGCCGGGATTATGGGACATGAATGAGGAATTTACCCTGGGGGCACCCCTGGTTACCGTCAGTAACCAAAGGCTCTTTGACACGCAGCTATTTGGCCCGGGGGAAGACTCGGTGAGGAGGAGCCACCTTAAGCCCTCAGTTCCTCTCTGACCATTGTTACTCCATCCTTTGCAATGTGGGAAAAGCAGTTTTCCCAGAGCTGGTCCAGCCGTAATCGCAGAGTTTTCAGAATAAAAAGAACTGGTTGTTTGCTGTAGGTAACGTAGATGCGATTCTCAGCCTGCTCAGTCTCTTGGTGGGAGGAATCAGTCTCCGTCTGAAGGCAAGGCTGTGCAGAGCTGTTTGCCGAGCATCATTTTTCAAATGATTGCAGACGGAAGCAGATTAGACCCGGGCTTATTTGCTAACTACTGAAATTCCCTGCAGAAGCAAGTGAAAAATGCAGGGCTGGCCTCCACTGTAGGACAGCTCATTAAATAAATTCAACCGCTGTAATAAAAAAGATGGGTTGACATTTATGTCCTAGAAATCATATAAAATGTTCTGTGTCCTGTAAAATATGTATTTCACCACTGAGAAAAATTGTGCATTAGTTGAACCATTTTTTGCTCCTGGTTTAATAAAATACGGTTAATGGCAACATCCACAGCCTGTAGTATCTGCAATAGTGACAATATTGTAAAAGATGCCTCTCTTTGCCTGGCTGCAATTAAGTTTTGCTAAGTTGTAATATGACCTGAAAGCTTTTGAACATTTCTTCTAGGGTGCTTATTATTTCTTTTTGCCTTCAGCTGAATGAAGCCTTTTCACATTGGCTCCACAGGGACAGGGATGCAGATATTTTAGCTGGTAGTGGGCCGAAAGTTATTTGAGGAAAAGAGAAGTGCATCACCTGGGCTTGGATACAAAGAAAAGCCTGATAGCTTTTTAGACTGTTACCTAATCTGTTATAAACATTTAAATACCAGTGGGCCAGTTTCACATAGTATTTTACTGCAAAATCTGGTTTTAAATCTCCTTTCTTATGAGCAGGTATTTCCTGATTTACACTTCTTGCCTTTTTTTTTTTTTTTTCCCTTTCATAACTTTTACAGGGTGGATTTCTAAATTACTTCAAACTGATATGGTACACATTTCTTTTTGTGCTTTCTTCCCTATTGCAAGTATTTGAATTTTAAATTTAATCATTAAGAATAGATATTTAAATGCATGTAGATAATAAATGCTAAACTTTTTTGATCACTTATTATGTTAGGAAACAATAAGTAAGGAGGGAGTAGCTCCTTGAATGAATGGCCCTGGCTGAAAGGTCTGGTTGACAAAGTCATATACAAGTGGATTTCTTTGGTTCAGAAGAAACATTATGGTTTGGTTACCATGTGCTGTTGAGGGTTAACATAAAAATAGTTGTTGTCCTGGTGGCATTTTTTTTTCTCTGCATCCATTTTGGGTGATTGCGTTACTCCAAACCACACATGACCTATGAGCATTACTTCAAAGTTCAAAAACTCTCTCTGATTTTTTGCAACATCAAATGTATTCAATATACTCTTTGCCATTATTCTTTACAGGAAATTACTTGAGGAAAAATTTCAAGTACTTGAGGAAGAACATCAAGCCTAGAGAATGAATAATTTTCTTGTTGCTTTTTCATTTTTCATTACCTGTGAAGTGTAAGTTTTATTAATTCTATGACCAGGAATACAATGATTCAGTAGTAGCGGCATCTGAAGGAGGAAAAAGCAGTAGCTTAAAAGTTTTGTCAGACTTTTAACACAGCATTTTCACATGTTGAACCAGTTTTGAGTCAACCTAATTTCAGGAGGCAGAATTTAATGTCTGAGTAAATGGGGAAAAACTAGCATCTGAGATGGAATTCATCATCCCATAGCAGCCCTCCCAGTGCCATGCTGTGCACTGGGAGCTGGAAAGGTGTCGATAACACGCCAGTGTTTTGGCTGCTGCTGAGCAGTGCCGGCACAGCATCGGTATGGTGTCTCAACATTCCAGCCCCTCATCAATAAGCTGGGGAGCTCTTTAGTTTTGATGTTTTCACTGGGTGTTTGGAGTCCTACAAATGGTGGGGAAAGTAGGAAGCTGAGTGCACGTGGAGTCAATAGTGCTGCTGTTGAGGAGGTTTCCCCACAAACGTAAGGGGCAGGAACAGTGTGCTTTTCCAACCTAAGCGCAGCGACCACAGACACTTAAAATGGTCTCAAAATATATCAATAGCTGGGAAATAAATATTTAACTTTAGTCTATTTTAGAACATAATGGATCTCAGAATAGTCAATATAGCTCTTGTGTTTCAGTAGTTTCTTCCTGGTAAGAGCCATTGGTACTACATCTACAGTAACATAACCACATGATATTGCAAAATAGCATACTAATGCAATATGCTTACTGTCACTGAGCACTGAGGTACTTCAGTGTAAAAAGTAACTTGTAAAGGTTGGAGTAGCCAGGGGAAATTTCCTGTAAAGAATACCTATTGCAGCTGCAGAGCAGCCCACCCTTCTGGAGCTCGTGGGCTGCCCTGGGGAGAAAAGCTTATCAGGGAGTGCTGCGATGTTAAATACAAACATTATGCTGCGGATTAAAATGGCAGGAATATGGCTGGCTGGGGGTAATGTTTATTTCAAACCTGAGGACCAGTTTGGTTTGGCTGGTTATTATTTTTTAGGGTTTTATCTGAGGTAGACTGTATACTTTGCTGTATTATAGCATGAAATCAGAGGTCACAATAGTAACACAGAAACATTTTGAGGCACAAAAGTCTTACAAGTGTTGTATTAAAAAAAAACCCAAAACCAAACCAAGTCCAAGAAATTAGAAAGTCACTTCCAACACCTTAATTTGGCCACGGTGCTGTTCGGGGCAGTGACAATGCTGAAATATGCCAACTTCAGTTCTGATCTCCAGCAGGTGCTGAAGTCCAGGGGAACACTGGCATTTCTGTTTCCAAGTGACCCAGTCAGTGCTGGTGAGTCGGAATAACAACATCCCTGTCAGTGACAGCATTTATAAACACAGCGTGTCTTCTTCCTGAGGAAATGGACTCCATGTTCCTTGTCTAAAACACAAAGAGGGAACAACATCAGATATGCTGACAGTCTCATGGAAGGATTTCCCACTGTCCTGGCAATGGCAGTGGGGTTTCTGCACACCCTGGGGATCCACCGACACCATCGGGATAACAGAAATTCTGATTATTTCTGATTGACTTTGGTGGGGAGAAGATGAAATTTTAAGGTATCAGTTAAAAAAAAATTACAATCAAAGAAGGAGCCTTCTTTTTGAGCTCTGTGTGCCCAGTGCCTCCTGCTCCCC
Organism: Sylvia atricapilla; assembly: GCF_009819655.1. Lineage (NCBI taxonomy): Eukaryota > Metazoa > Chordata > Aves > Passeriformes > Sylviidae > Sylvia > Sylvia atricapilla. Next base: position 130,675,495 of record NC_089140.1, read on the forward strand.
TCCTCAGTGCAGCAGTGCCCGGGGCACAGGCTGCTCCTCCCCGCGGTCCCACAGTACCCCGGGAACCCCAGGAGCCACTGCCCTCCCTCTGCACTCCCTGAGGTCCTGACACTGAGGGGCTAAAAATAAAAGCTAATGGAAGGCTGAGAACCTTTTATAACCACAAGTTATCGAGTTGTGTGGCTCTCACTGAAGGATGTGCGGCAAGAACATAAATAGAGCAAGCCAAAGTTGTTAGCCAGGTTAAACGCTTGAGCTGCTATTTGTGGAAAGCTCAGCATGAACTGCTAGTTGCTAGACATTTCAGTTCTGTTTTTTTCTGAATATACTTTTCAAAGCATGTCTAATATCTATCTCTGTCCCAGTAATTTTCTTTAAATAAAAGGATTGAATCCTAATGATGAAAAAATGTACTGGTAGTAGGCTTATATTGTAAAGCAAAAGAAAAGCACAACGTGCTATGGTCTCACTGATATAAGGCTGAACACCCTGACAAGACTGGTAGAGTGCCCTTGATCTGGTGTCAAAAGGAGAGTGAAAAAATATATTTTGTGACTAGGCCACACTTGTGTCCTGGTATTTTTCAAGCCTCATGCAAAACAGCATGTATGGCAATGTGCTTAAATACCAGTTAGAAGATTTCAGTAATCTTGGCTTACTTGGCAGGGGGTAGAGATCGGCAGTGACTGCTCATGTAAACAAAATATCCCTGCACTGGATCCTTCCAAGCTGCTCCATCCGCACTCCTGCAACCTTTACGTGGTCTGAGACTACTCACATCAGAAAACAGTTGTAACTGAGGGTCCCTTGAATAGGATGTAAAGGCCTTTTTAGGGAAAACTAAGAAATTCTAAGAAGTTCTTGATTATTTTCAAACCTGTGAGAAATGATTTTGAAAATGGAAAAAGGAACTGAAGAAAAGAGCAAAATTGCACAGTTGGAAAGCCTGATGTGTTACCTCAGTGTTAGCTTGTGGGAATTTTCATGAATACAAATATGAGGCCTTGTGTTTTGCTTAGAAAATTAGCTTGCTTTGTTTTTATATGGAATGAAGTGGGCTGAAAATAAAGGATTTTCAACGTTATGTCTGTATGAAGGGTCATGCAGACATAAAGTAGCCAGCTCACTGAAGGCTCATTTCCTTCATATGATCCAAGAATGTCGCTTCCCGTGTTGTGCCAGTGTGATACAGCTGGGGGTTGGGTTGGATTATCCTGCCACACCACCTTCACCACCTCCAGTGACAGTCCAGTACTGGTGGCCCTGGGGAAAGAATTCTTGCAGAACGGGGCCTGCTGTGGATCCACCAGGTGTTAGCCCCTCCATGGCCAAGAGCTGGGCTGTATGTTCAGAGGAAAGAGCTGGGTGGTGCCAACAACATACCCAATTTCATCTCTTGGTAGCAGATGTAGTATCAGCAGTACATGAAACATCACCACTGAAAAGTGAAGGTGTCATAATGTGAAATTACTTGAGATTCCAAATTCTTCTAATAGAAATGGCTGGATTCAATATTTATGTCCCAAGTGCCATGTCTGTAAAATGATCGTTAGTTTTTCTATTGTCTGTGCTTCATAAGGTGAAAGACAAGATCATGGAAAAAAAGCAGTAACATTCCCAAGTAACTCATTAGACTCTTTATATGCACATGCTTACTGTTGAGGAGAGAGGAGAGAAAACTTGGAATTCATTATGAATAAAGGAGAATATGAATCTTACTTTTAAAGGCATCCCTGATGATTAATGTACATGTTAAATATTCAACTGAGACAGGAGTCAGAGGAGGTTCAGGGTAAATGCTCTTGGACTGGATCACTTCCATTTCGCTATCTTCAAGACTGGGGGAAAAATGACTGATTCTGCACACAAGTACCTGCTCGGGCCCTGTGTGGTATTTTCTTAACAAACTGAAAGGACGTGTATGCATTTGAGGTATGTCAAAGCAAAGAATAAATGATGCACGGTAAAAGACTCCACAACTTCTGATAGTTGTAAAGTAGGTGTATTTATTCATCGCTGGGCGCACGGGGGATCATCTCTCCTCCAAAGGCATGCCTGTCTCGGTGATTTTCCTTTGGCCATTTATCTTCTGAAGTATTACATATGCATTCAGTTTCACAATACACCTATACATATTCATTACCTAGCCCTGCCTAGCCTTGCTTCATATTAAAATGAGCTAAAAAAATCCTGCACAGCCCTCTCTGGTGGTCGTGGGCAGGGGTCTTCTGATGAAGTTAAGAAGTCTTCCTCCAGGTGTTCGCTGTTTGACTCCTACTTCTGGGCAGGCACAGTAGGTGTTTGGCTGATTCCCAGGTCAGTTTGTCCTGGCCAAAGCCAGGAGCCTGCTTCTTGCTGGCTTAGAAAACCACAAGTTCTGCTTTGTCAGGTTTTTACAATACCTAGGTCCTGCTTGGCTGAGTTTCACCAACATATATCTTATCCCTATGATTTCTACCTAGCAACCAGCTTAGTAACTAAATTCCTATGTGCTCTGGTACAAGTTGTTTCTTTACTTCTGCAAATCTACCTCTACAAAATTGCTAAATAATCTGCTTTAAAACTGAATTTTCATATACATAAATGTCCCCCAGATCATGAACGCCAGTAATGATCATTAGTATAAACAAAAGGATCTTATCTGAAGGACCTTCTCAGTAACCACATTCTGATTGTAACTTCTAACAGTTATTAGCTTCCAGAATGGTATCAGGAGAACTCCTTAAAGAACACTTCCCTGCTATGCACAAACCCCCAGGTTGGTTGCTGCAGTGCAAGACCTCATCCCATCTTTTTTCTCCAGTTCATGCTTCAGGCCCTCTTCAGTTGAATTACAAAATAAAGGAACATATGGGAAGAATTTAAATGGCACAATCAATAATATAATGCAAAGAGCCTAATCACTCACCTGTGTGTGACAAAATCCATCCCTGAATAGGCCAAAAAGGTTATCTGAAGAAAGGATGGATTCACTGGTATGCCATATCCCAAGGTACTTATGCTTTCTGTTCTAGGTGGAAATATCTGGATTTGAATTTCCTGTGCTGCAGAGAGAAGTAAAAGCAGCATTTTATTAGTCTGTCATTAAGCTCTGTCATACATCAGTAAGACATTAACATTTATTAAAAATGTTTTTTTCTTGCAAAAACCTTTTAGGTCATTGGAGGAATAAAATTTCTTAAAAATGTCTTTTGGGCAGCCCTTGCTCTTACTGATGTTAGTCTGTGACACAACACAGGGACTTATGAAAATGTCTTTAAGCTCTAATCTCCTAACATAGGCAGTTTTTCTTATATTCCCAAATACCATGGTAGGATATTTCATGGAGTATGTAATAATTGCAATGACAGCTGATAATCTGCATCAGTTGTCTCATGTAATCAATACAATTATCAGCTCAGAAACTGCTAACCTTTGTAAAATACCCTTTTTTTTCTTATTAAGGCCTTCAATTGGATAATAAATTCCCTCCAGTGAGAAAACAGATGGTTGGTTGTAAGAGGAGCAAAGTTTACATAAATGCTTGTTGAGGGAAAGAATCCCATTAAGAGTTCAGTATGCTATAATTACATTTGGGTTCTTATACAAAAAAATCATGAATATATTTATAGAAGGGAGAGAAGGTATTACAGTAATCAAGTAAAATATGTTTAGAAGTTCTGTTGAAGGTTAATATGTATCTCCTAGTGAGCCAGAGGAGAACACGTTAAGCTTCCTAAACTCATCGTTGATTAGACTGACGTCAGTGAAAATGCAATTAGTCTTATATATTCTTGGACATATGGAACGGATGTTGCAAAATAGCCAGGAATTAATTTCCTTGATTGCTTTCTTTTTCTCTTGTTTTGTTGTGATGCTTGTGCTTTGACTGTAAAACTCTGGAAGTTTAAAGTGGCCAAGGCTTGTAAACATGCAGGGGCAATTTCTCTGCTGCTCTCCAGCAGGGCTGGAGGTTTTAAGTCCCAAATCTCCAAACAGCAGAATAAGAAGCAAAAACCCACGCTTGTGTTTGAAAGTGTGAGAGAGTGCTCCTGGTCAATGGGAGGTGAGTTGCTAGAGAGGCATCACTAAAGAATTAATATGGACTTGAGCCTAGCACACTCTTCCTGTTCCTCCTGTGGGTCAGCTCTTCTTCAGGTGCATGCAGTCAGCTCTAGCTATTGTCATCCTTGTGCTCAGTCTTGAAAGGGGTTTTGAGAGTGCTGTGACTGTTTTTCATTTTGTTGCTGGCATGTGCTGAGCAAGATCTTGTTCTATCCAGAGATACATTAAGCTGCTTAAAACAGACAGGACAAATGCTTTTGGCAGAAACACAGGTTTGTGAGAGATTTCACCTTGGAGAGATCCATTTCCCAACAGTGAAACAGCTGTGGCCAGGCATACAGGATACATGTGATCGTGTTCTTTACTATTTCAGTAATTATCTGTAACTGTACCATCCTTCCACTTCTTCCTTGTGTAACTAAATCCCTGCCTTGGGTTGCAGTGTGTTTCAAGGGTGCAGTCACTTGCATGGCTTCTGTGGATATTGCATGTGGTGGCTACATAAGAATAATGGATACATGATTTGGTGTGGTTTGGTGTTGATTTTTGTTAGGTTGGTTTTTTAATGAAGTGGTCATATGTGGCTTGCTCTCAAAACCAGAGCACTGTCCTCTCTCAGCAGTGCAGTGGCACATCCAAAGAGGCTGGAGGGGACTCTGAGCAGGGACAGTGCTGTGGGCTGCTCTGGGTACAGGACACACAACTTGCTGGCCAGGGCCAGTGGATACCTGGACAGTCCAGCCCAGGTAAAAGCAGCTACAGTGATGTTGCCTTTGCCCATCCTCTGCCACACAAAAGCCTGGATCTGTGAGAGCTGCCACAACTCACATCACAGTCACACTTCAGCAGGTCTGCCCTCAAGCTTTCACAGTCACTTGCAAGGATCAGACGTGCATTTTTGGAAGTCAAGGACAAATGCAGAAACCAAACAAATCCCAGTTGATCTGTCTAATAAGGTCTTATTGCATACCAATTCTTTGCTAGTTCTCTACTGCATCCTGAACCAAGATGACCTTTAGGAGAAATTGTGAGTTGATCTGGCAATGATATAATTGTATATGTGATTATATTTCCCCATAAATATTTCCCTAGAGGTCTTGCTGGGCAGAAGACTTAAGCAGTCATTTTCAGGATTTTCTTTAAATACAATAGAAAGGTAACAAAGGCTCCACTGATAAATTTATATACAAATAGCTTATTTACTTAAACCAGGAAAGGACTAAGATTAAATATATTATTAAAATTATGAAAGAGACTCTGCCCAAATTAAGGGGCAAGGAAGTCCATATGCCCAAGTTAGTAGTATGGATTTTATTTAACAGCAAATGGGAAGGTAGAAAGGGATAGAAAGAAATAGAAAAATGAGTGGGGAGAAGAAGAGAGAAACAGAGAGGCAGATTAAGGTAGAAAATATCATCACTCCATGGATCCTGATGGCGTCCCATTGATCGTGTTCTTCTGGTCTTGGTGGTAAGGGTCCCACAAACCAGAGTTCAGTGGATTAGTGTACAGTCAGGCTGGTGGGAATGCCCAGGGACCTCCCCTGCAGGGAACAAGTTTCACACTGTTTATTGCAACAGATTCCGGAGGAGTTGCATCACTTAGCATCACATGCAGTGCTCTGGTGCAAGGCCTCATTGCAGGAATAAGTCTGGGGAGCCCTTTGGGGGGTCTGTGATGGGGTGTGACACCCCTCAGCTGCCTCTCACGTGCATGTCCCTGGTTATGGCTTTCCCGGGGTGGTGGGTTTTACAGCTGAGCCTGTTTGTGTGAGGGAGGATGGGTGTTCCCTGTGTCTGACCTGAGGTCAGGCCACACACCCAAAACTCTCCTCCTCCTCCTCCCTTGGCTGGGGAGGAGTCTGTGGGCTATGGCCTCCCCTGCCTCAAACCCAGCCAGAGCTGATTTTCAGGACACCTACTGGTTTTGGCTTTCTGGGGAGTACTTTATTCTCCCTCAGTCTTGTTCTCCCTAGACCTGAAATGATTGCAATAGTGTGACCCTTATCTTATCTCAAGTTCCCTTAGGCAGCTTAACTCAGTCCCAAGTTCCCCTTAGGACGAGGCATCTTCAGGGAAGGGAGAGCTTAGGTGGTTGCAGCTTCTTTATACAGTTTTGCCATCATGTGCAAAAAGTCCTTCATAAAAATATGTAAGCCACAAACCATAACCTTTCAGTCTCTCACAACAAATACAACAAATTAAACTATCTCTAGGAAGGCAGAAACCTCTCATGTGCATATTGCACAATCTGTCCATCTATTTTTTTAAAATAAATTTAACCATTACCATATTTCAGTAATAACAGACCTCTTGTGGTTTGGGGTTTATGCCTGTTAAAAGGCTGGCAGTAGGCAGTAGTTGAGTCATTTGCATAGAAGAGTGCTGATAAATTATTCTGTACTTCCTATGTCAATTTAATCAGCATAGTCTTTAAAGTTCAGTGTTTAGTGTCATAGCAATCAAAGATGAAATTCTATATAAAGTCTGATTGAAATGTTTTATGCAGCTTTCTATTATACACTCTCTATAATATGGACTTTGTAGTGTGCTAGTCTGAGCCTGCCTGGATGATTCTTTGCCTTCTCATAAGTAGTATGGAAAACCAGTGACAAGAATTGCAGACTCTACCCTATCTTCTCCAAATTAAAAAATATGAAAACCTAATTGCTACTTCTGACCTGACTAATGCTCTCCCTATTCCAGTGCAGTATTTCAGATAGCAGCCAGAGCCATGCTTTAAGGAACCACACAGGGAGAGACAACAACTTGTTCAGGGACATTTTCTTTATTCTCCTATAATATTAAGGCTGGGGATTCACCTGAAGCAGAAAGGCTTGCATTTTGTTTTGAAGATTCTTTGTGATATGACTAAACACTTGCATTTCCTTAATAAATAGCTCATCCTTTTTTGAATTCCTTTAACCTTCTGGCTTCAGTAATAATGCCTGATAATGAGTTTCACTGGTCAAAGAAGTGAATGATTCCCTTTTAACCCAAGTTCTAGTGCCCCTCTTTCTGTTTGACGTCAGGCTGTTTTGTTCCATTTGGATGAGTGTGTCTGGGTTTCTAACTCGGGCCACTCATTAAATTGTGCATCACTGACGCATCTGCAGCTTGTCCCCGAGGACTGGGAAGTTGAAACCTTTTCATTAGCATGAGGCAGAAGGCTTACACGGCAGAGAAAAGAGGGAGGTGTCTACTCTGACAGTCAGGGTTCTCCTGCTCCTCCACTCCTGCAGTTCAAGCCAGTGGCTGTGGTGTGCTCTGGTACAAGTGCTCAGATGTAGCTCCTGTGCTCTGAGAAGGAAAGAGATTGAATCACTGCTGTGAGACTTGTCAATAAACTTGGGTGCACAGAAGGGACATCTTGTTTCTTCATGTGCTATTTGTCTGCTCTTCGTAGCACTCGGCTTAAAACCTTTATTGATAAAATTGCCTCCATGTTTCTTCAAAGTTCAGAAGAAGCCCCCAGTGAACACTAAGAAACACAAAACTTTGCCTAGCAGGGGGAGACAGAGAACAGATAGAAAAATCTTCCTGTGTGGCACAATAAACTTTAATTTATTATCTACACTTAACAGAGAAGTTTGGGAAAGGCACCCCAGATAGTGCAAATCTACCCTGAGCTAGTTATACTGAACCTGATTTTTTCCTTTGTAGAGTTCTTTTGTTCTTTCAATGAACAAAAGTGTTCTTGCTTTTATTAATATTTTCTATGCCTAAAGAAAAAATGGAGAAAATATGCAAAGAACATGCCTAGGGAGAAGGGGAAGCTAGATAGGGAGAATTAGACATTGAGATACTTAAACAGACATTTTCCATTAATTCTTACTTTTTCTGATAGTGATACTTACTTCAAATATCCAAGTGCTAGAAAACACTCTTTTGTTTAGTTTCAAGGAGCAAAAGTAGTTTAAGACCGTTGTGTTTCTATCATTTCTGTAGAGAACTACCTAGACTCATAAAATTGCCTTGAGTTTTTTTGGAGACAAACAGAGGAGATGGTACATGGGTTCTGCTTGAGATTTTCTTAAGTTTTACTAAAAATGTTTAGGATTTCTTACTATTAAAATTAATGTCCTTGGCGATTTGCTTCTATAGTAGCTCTGTAGAGGACAACAAACTAAACCATGCGAGTTTTGTGGGATGTTAAAAATATGCCAGAACTCCATGCACCAGTTTCTACATATGACTGGGCTTCACAGTGTCAAGAAACCAGCTTTGGAACTATAAAAAGGGGCACAGGCAGGGAGTTATTTCTCCTCCAATGCTGAGATTTAAGGAGGGTGCTTAAGTGGATCTCTTCTGAGTTCAGTGAGGCTGAAAACAGTCACAGAATTAAGACTGTAGGAACGTCTTTCACTACCCATAACACTCAGACTGCTGTGTGCATGGATTCAGTTATAAATTGAACCCTCAATAGAAATAAAGGAGGGGGTCTACTTTTTTTCCTGTAAATATAGTTATCTCTCTTCACTGCATTAGGAAGTCTTGGGAGAAGTGTAGTAGAATATTTGTAGAGGGAACCCTGTAGACTTCAACAGAAACATCACTATTTTTAATGCAGTGTATTGATTGGAAGTGAGCATAATACTATTTCCTCTTCTAAACTCCTTTATCAAAGCTATTTTATTTTGACTCTTGACTGAAAGCCATTGTAGCTCCTGGCCATTCTTTCAGTGTTTACAGACATTTATGTAAGTTGCTGGCAAAAGCATTTCTCTGTCTGCTTGAGTCAGATCATCAGTAGATCTGTGTTAATGGTATGCTCTTAGGAGATACTGGAACTAATTTTATTTTAGATAAGCTGAGATAGATACCATACAGCTGCACATCTACAAAAGGTCTGAAATTAATAGTGATAGTTGTTTTCTGATCACCTGTTGCTGCAGTGGTTTCTGACACCTCTCCCCTGCATTTTATTCCCATGGATCACCACAGTTCACTGCTGACCTTTGTAACAATTGACATGGAAATAACGTGACTTATTGACAGTAGAAGACTGAAATTGTAGTGCATTATATAGTTTCTAATTGCTGGATCCTGCCTGTGGAAAACCTGAGGTTGTGTCCTTGCATCCTAAACGCTGGACATTCTCTCCAGCAGAACTGCCTCACACTGTGCTTAAGCTGCTGGTCCTTTATCACAGTGCAGGTGGAAGCAGCATCAGTGGCTGGTGGTGCCAGTCCCAGTCTCATCACCTGCTGCCTCTCTTGCTCATGCCTACATACACCTTCTTTACACAGCTGTTGCTGTTCAAAGTATCTTCTACTTAAATCTGAAATTATGTTTTGTAAGCCCACAGCAGGAACTCCAGTTACTGCTCCAATATCTGGATGTCTCTTCCATAATGTTTCCTCTTTCCCCTTGGCTTCATACATTCTATGGTCTCTATAAAGCAGCTTCATTGATTAAAAGTGGATGTAATTCCATCTGCCTACCAGAGAAGTAAGATTTTGGGATTTTTAAAAAATAATTATTTCATTTCCGTGTCAAAATAAGAGAACAGTTGGGCATTTTTAGGACTTTCTGTTGAATCTTTGTCCAGCATGTTAATAGGGCACTCTGAACTCATCCTGCAGGGACTGAGTCCAGAAGCAGAACTGGGGCTGATCATGGGGTTCACCAGCCCCAAGAGGGCAGGTGATAAACCAGGGGGTCCAACCAAAAGCAGAGGGCTGGGACCAGGGACACAGCTGGAGACAAGCTGCAACATGCCTTTACAGGGTCCACCCAGGGAGCATGGCTGGAGGCTGATGTGTTGTACCAGTGGGACAGAGACTGATGACCCCAGGCTGACATGGATATGTCCTGGGCCATGGGCAGGGGTGTGGAGAGACCCAGACTGGGGCTGTGCAGGTCGGATAAGGCTGGTTAGTGTCCCTGGAGCTCCTCCCCTGAGCCCTGGCTAGCACTGGGGCTGCAGGCAGCTGGAGGAGCCAGTGGTCACAGTTCTGACTTCATAGTGCAGAGTCTTGTAATTTATTCTTATTGAGCACGTGGGCAGAGTGGGAGCTTCAGATAAAGTTTATTAAAGGAGCCTTCCTGTTGAGTCATAGGATGTAGAAAGGATCTCCTTGGTTTTTAAACTCCTCATAGAGGAGTCTGGGTATGGCTGGATCCAGTCTTAATCCCAAACTTTGTCCACAGTTTATGTCTAAAGGATTATGTTGGTATAATGGAACCTGAATAATACAACTTTGTCCCATAGGATAAACGATAGCAAACCAGATATATTTAAATAAATCTATTACTTTTTTTAAATTATGATGATTAGACAAAACTATCTTAATCAGAATTATTTACTACACAGTACAGGAGCTATACCAACTGTTATAGTAGACCATGAAGCAATATTGAAGCAATTGTATTAAAGCTAGCAAAAAAAAAAATCAATTGATGTTTAATTATTTTAACAGATTGATTTTACTCACCCATATCAATAACCATGGGCCAGTTTCTTTCACTCAGCCTTGAAAGGTAACCTTGAAGGGCATCCTCATGCACAGGTGAAGTGTCCACCCATGCATTCCCAGAGGGGGTATGGTGGAAGACCCTGCTGTTCAAGTTTGGGACTAGGTGATCGACTGTCAGCCATTACGTCTCCAGGCCAGCTGTATCAGCTCAGCAGCTTTAGATAAACTATCAGCCATGTCACTTCACTTGTTTGTTCCTTTATCCATGTATTTTACCAGGTCTACCACATTCTCATCTCGCCATCAGAATGTTTAACTTCGGGATTGAGTCAGACTTGGCTTCAGCATTTTTCAACACTGAAGGCAGCATGAGTCCCCCTTCTTCATTTCCTACTGATAGCTTTGCAAATAGGACACTGATCAAGCTATTTACCTCATTCCAGGGAGAGGATCCTGCTACAACCCCACTGCTGTATGGCCGTGGACATGTTTCAGTTTCTCCATCCATAAGAGGAGGACATTGTGTCCCACTGGGAAGTTATAGGGTTTAGCGGCTTATGAAACTTTGCATAATTAAAATGCTTTCTAAGCATTGCTAATTGGTTGTTACACTATTTGTTGCTGAAGAAATGTAAAACATCTTGAAGGAAATTTTGGCCCTATCAAAAGAGTACAGGAATCTTTTTCTTTTCCTAGAATGGATATTTCAACTCACATACCAGCTGCATATTCCAACAGGGAATAATTTTTATGCTCTTGTCCTTGATTGTATGTCCTTGGACAACAATACATTAGTAACTTTTTAAACACACTGAGTTTATGCATTAAAGTGTTGTGGGTTTTTTTGGTGTTTTTTTGTTTGTTTGTTTGTTTTTTTGTTTTTTGTTTTTTGTTTTTTTGTTTTGTTTTTTTTTCCCCCAAAATTCAACAGTCACATCACTTTCAAAACAAAAGGAAAACCCTAATGAACACAATACACCCAACTGTGCATGCATTTCTGGGAGAAAGAGGGAGCAAACACGTGGTATATTTCACTTGCACTGCTGACAGCACAGCTGGAAAGTGCTCTGATGATTATGAGGATCTCAAGAGAGCAAACTGAGAGAACAGAAAAGTAATAAACTAAAGAGCATTAGAGAGATTCCTACTGACTGCAGCAGACTTCAGATCAGGCAAACACATTCTATGTCTTATACAGAATTGAAGGCAATGCTGACAATCATATTATCTGAATCAGGACATATCCATAAGGAGAAAGTAGAGTGCGTAGGTCAGTATTTTATAAATTTCCATGGCTATATCTGTACCCAAAAAATACGTCTTTAAAATAGCAACACACTATGCATTTATGGTTTCTTATTGCTTGGATATTTTGAGTACTCTTCTTAGGTAACATATTTATTACTGGCTTATATCTTCTAGCTTTCCACAAAGGAGTATAAAACAAGAACTAGGTTACAATATGAAGTTATACATAATGTCAAAATTCAGTAAGATTTATGGAATGTAACTTTGAATTTTGATAGTTGTCTGATGTAGAGTAATTTGTGGATGGCAGGGACAAGGAACTCTGCAGACCTGAGATATTCTAGAAACACTTGGTTTTATTGCAAGGGTCGTGGGTAAAGAGGGCTGCTTTCAGCCACCAGCCTCTGCTGAAGGGAAGCCCCAAAGAGAGAGGGAGAGAGAGAGGGGGTAGAAGGAGCAGAAGGAGAGAGTGGGCAAGAGAAGGAGTGAAGAGGCAAGAGAGCAAGGACCTTGTTCCAACACATTATTTCTCCTTTTGTGTTGAATATTCTAATTTACAGTGACCAACCGGTGCAAGATACAAAACCTACAAACTTTGCATGCAACCTATGAGAACTACTAAATTACCACATCATCCTATAGTCTAAACTCTAAAGACTACTCTTATCTACTTTTTCCTTGATGCTTTGGCAGGGTGGAGATGGACTGCATTCTTGGGTGCTTTTGTTTTCTGTCCTTCAACCTATCTCCAGTTAATCACTGTCTTCCTGCCTGCCATGCCTACATCTCAAAGCTGGCCTTCCTTTCTATTTCACTCACAGATTTTATATCTCCAGTATTTCTTACCAGACAATCATATCCATAAGTCCTTTCTGTCCCATCTTTCCTAACAATCTAATGTCTTCAAAACCAAGAGAAGGCCAAGACATCATGCTACAGCATTCCCAACACAAAGCTATTTAACTATTCTATGTAAAAATGCAGTGAGGACTATCTCTAACCCCCTCCAGACAATCTCTATCTGCTTCTTTTCTTATTGTTCACAACACTATCTAACTTGAATTTTCTTTTGCTATAATCACATCTGTTTACTCAGTGGATCTGGAGGAAGGTCTGTTGCCTCATTCTTTCCCCCCCACACCTTTCTGCTCATAAAAGACTGCCCTTACCTTTTCCTTGCTGAGCAAACCCAGTTTTTCCCTATCTGTCCTACATTCCAAATGTCTCTGTTCTGATGTAGGATCATCTCCAAGGTTTTTCCTTGTACGTTTTAGAAGGAGTTTGTATCCTTTCTGCAGAGGCCCATGGCAGGGAAGTGGGAGGATAGTTTATGCATCTAATACCCAGGTTTCTGCAGCGCTGCCCACCACTATGCAGCCACAAAGATGAGCTTATGGGATTCCACTGAGTCGTGTTCAGTTAATTCACTTTAACACCCAGACTCCTTTCTGAACAGCTGTCATTTACTCAGTGTTTTTGCCTCACGTTCTTCTGAAGTTCTTCACAAATGTGTTTCTCTGTGCTTTTTGATGCTGAATTGTGCTCTCTTCTCTGAATTCTGCTCTAGTTGGTCGAAACAATTTTATTCTTATTTCCCAAAGTGCTTGAAACTTGGCATTGTCTGCAAATTAGAGAAAGGTAGAAGTTACAAGTGACTTGAAATAACAGGTCTCAACAATCCTGGAAAACCCTAATCAATATATCTTCTGTGCTGGTTGTGAATCCTTAAATCCATGACAGCTGTTCTTTCAGTACAGCTATGCAGCTGGTGGTGCATTCGCCTTCCTGCACATTGAACCAAACCAGGTTTTTCTTGCTCATTTATGAGAATCTCATGTCAAAAGGTGTGCTAAGATACAGAGATGTAATCTACTGCTTCTGCCCTGTCCATAAGGCTTCTTAGACTGTCAGAGAAGGAAAATAAGATAAACTACTTACAGTTTGTCCTTGACAAGCCCATGTTTATTGTTACTTGTGACCATGCAAATCTGAAATGTTAATGGGGAGACTGCTTGATTATCTGTTTTTACTTTGTTCGTAAACTTCACAGTCTATCTAGAAATTCACTACATGACCTTCCTGCTTTGAAAAATGCATAAACTGTGCTTGCCCTTTTCTTGTCTTGTGAACTCAATCTATTCTCAGCAGTTTTCAAAGATTTCTAACAGATCTGGTATCAGCTAGACTTGATGGAATTTAGCTTTCAAAAAGGATTTATCTTACCTGGGAAATTCTCTAGCCTGTTATGTCTTGAAATAACCTGTGTTTCTACATCTTCTTGTTGCTGTCAGTAACCTGTGATCAGATTAGGATGACTTTGAAGTGAGAACCAAAGCAATAAAATCTATTTTTCCAAGCGTATTGTTTTCAACTTTTGTCTTTCCACTTTCTTCTTCATCAGTTATCTTCCTAGTTCCGTAGAATAAGCTTTTAGCCTGGCTGCATTATTTCATGCTGAGCAATCTTCTTTTCTGCAATTAGCTCTCTTCACTTCAAAGTGATATGAGCATTTTGTTCAGATTTGTTTGAAAATACAGCTCTTGGCTACCTCTCTGATTCATTCATAGCTGATACTTGACAGTCTGCTTCTACTGAATCACTTGGCATTTAATTCACTTACTGCATTTTATAGCCAAGGCCTTGGTGGATGTGAATGTCCATCTGTGCCACATGACACAGAAATGAGAGCATCAGACACAGGGCTCATATTGCCACCTCCTCTCACCCCCCTAGGCCTTATTAGTAGCTCACCTGAACCAGCCCCTCACTCATGGCCTCTTAAAATACAGCATTTTCCAGTAATCGACCTCCTCTTTGATCATCTAGCAATTCTACAGGGTCTGTCCACAATTCTAGTTCTGCTGTGCTGATAGTGCTTGATTACAGCATCCATTTGTAATAATCTCAAAATGACTGGTAGATGTGCTAACATGTTTTTTAGTCTGAAAGAGCAGCGGTATCTTTTCAGTGTGGAATTGAATCAGAATGAAAAGAGGTAATGTAATGTATATTCTGTTTAATTTTCATGTTGCCACTTTGGGAAGAAGTAAGTCCTGTTTACACCAACGTAGAGAAATTAATTGTGATGTTACTTAAATACTACAGTTGTTCAATTGGAAAACAGTCTCTGTCATAGCTGGTGTGAAACATGGTGGGTATATGCTGCCCAGAGGTTTTTCATGGATTACTTTCACAGACTCATTCTTTTCCCTTTTTCCTCTCTGTAGATTATAAATTCAGTGGTCTTGCTGATACTGCTGAGCGCCCTGACTGATCCTGACCAGTACCACCTGACTAGTGCTGAATTAGGGGGTGAATTTGAATTTATGGATGATGCCAGTAAGTACAAATTCCCTAATTACTAGCACTCATTGCTCCAGCATTTATGTAACTGTCCTATCGTTTCAGTAATTACTGTCCTTTAAATTATTGCTTTGCCTTTGTATCTTACAGATGTATTTTTATTGAGAAAGGTGTCATGGTATAGTTCAAACGTGTTTCCTAGTAGTAACCTTATCTGCCACCTACCTATTAGTAATGAATGTGTCTGCTCTGCTGTGTCCTGGCTTGGCAGGGGCAGAGCTAGCCCTTGGCAGGGAGATTTATCCCTGAGCATGGTACTGAAAGCCCCAGGGGAATTTTGCAGGACAAAAGGGAGATCTGGAGTCTCTGCACCTCCCAGCACCACATCCCCAGTGCCTGCACATGCTCTAGAACCCACACTGCTGCTCAGACAGCTGAGTGTGTTCATTCATGTTGGATGTGTTCATCACCCCCACCCCCGTGCATGTGGCCTGACTTGCACAAACCTGCTCCAATAGATGCAGATACAAATATCAACTGTATAGTCACAGGCATGTTAACAATAACACAGAGCAATTCCTTCTCTTACTGAAAGACGACATAGAAGACGTTCAATATAGTTTCAGAGAAGGGTAAGCTAGGCCATTTATGTCCCCTACAAAACCTCCTGTCCTTTGCAAATGTTTCCTTGTTCCATTAACTTTTTCAAATTCTTTGGTAGTTTGTTGGTTTAACCGTTCAATTCATATCTAGTAAAGTTTTCCCTCAATGTGATTTTGATAAAAATGCCTGTTTATTTTCATTTCTGCTCACAAGATGGTTACATTCAACATTTCTCATGGTAGTCTGAAGCAAGGTCTGTTGCTAATCACACTGGTGTCTTTCTGCTCAGAATCCCCTGTCCACAGCTAAAGGTTCTAAGTCCTTTCCTAATTCCTACTGAAGTCAATAGAAATGTCTGTAGGAGAGGCAACAGCCCCTCACATGCAAAAAGAAATTGCCCATTGTCGTGTCAGAGATACTGGGTATCATTTAAGGGATGCTTATTTCCACAAGGTCTTTAATTCAAATATGCCTTGAGGGTCTACATTGAATTAATGATAAGGGATGAGTGCTACTTTATTGTGTCTTCATTGAAAACACACCTACAACTTCCGACTAAAAATCTTGTTATATAACTGGATTTAAGAAAGTAAGGACCATCGTAGATACAGATGGGCTCCTAGCTGGATCTGACATATTAAAACTGACTGCCTTGTCCTAATTCTCAGAGATTAACCTTGGTAATGACTGTCTGTCAGTGTGGTTTTATATAGCCAACATCAGAGGCCTGCCAGTGCCCAAGGCTTTAAAATTGTAATTCTGTTTTGTAATGCAGTAGCTGTCAGATAAAGTACATTGGGGATTTCCATCTACACTTGAAAATTGTATTTTCTGTATATTTTTATCAAGGCTTCTGAAGTGAACCTTGCAATACTGTGAAAGGATGGCTTATGGGCCAAGCAACTTCATTTCCATTTGGTAAAAGGAACATTTCACAGGCAGTTAAATTACGAATGAACACTTGAATTAATGTCTCCTTTTATTCTTTGACTCCCTCAGGTTTGGTGCCTTACTGAGTAAAGGCAGTTGAATCAAGCTACTGACTTTTATGGTTACTGGAAATAGCTGGCAAGAGATAATTTCTTTCTTCTTTTCTTTAAGCATGACTGTATTTGTCCAAATGCAATGAAATGTTTTATTATGAGGTAAATCATTAGAAAAACTTTCACATACTCTTTTCCTACTTATGTCTTTTTAGAAGAAATGTTTTTCTGGTTAGCTGCATGCACTGAAACCATGTGTTTGAAATACAGGAAGATACATAATTTTCTATGCTGAAGAAGTTCCCAAAGCTGTATATGTACTTCTGATGACAAATAATAGTGACACAAATACTAATAGTCATTATTCTCATTACTATTGATGAGAATAACAATATAAGAATACCAATTTAAAAAAAAAATGCAGGCGCAGAGTTTACATGTAAAATTTGTCACTCACTTTCTCCTGTAAAAGGATCCCTCATAAAAGATCTGAAAACGTCATCTGGAAAAAGACTTATCAGCTGTGTCACAGTAGTCAAATGAAGTTAATGACAGGTTTCCCTCAACTTCCTGGAAACCAGGATTCCCGCAGTATTTGTATTCAGATTTATTTCTAGATGTTCCTGGTTTATGGAGAATTTTCAATTTTCTTTTCCAGCAGTAAGAAAAATTCCTGCCATCTGCAGAGCCACAGCCAGTCTCTTGCAAACTGCTTGAAAATACCGGTGCAACATCAGTTCTAATTCCGAGATTTCTTGTGCTTCCAGAGGCATTGCCAGAGGCTCCAAAATACCTGTTTGATTAGTCAGAGAAAGGATTTACCTGAACACTTAGAAAAAAGCTCTAGGCTGTTTATTTTCCCTTCTATTCTAGTAAAGGAAGCAAAGGGGAAGAAAGTCTGCCAAGACTTAATCATGTGGCAGAGGGAGGTGCTGGAAGACACCAGTGTGTGTGGTTTGTGTGGCTCTCCAAGAGGTACATCTTGGAGCTGGGTAAAGTGCTGGGCTTCCTCCTGTGCTGGATATTCACCTGAGCCCATTTAGTCTCATCTTCCTTTTTATTATTTCCTGAGGGAGTTTAGAAGCTGGACTAGGGAAAATTAGAAATGTGTGAGCTGCTCAATGTAATACTGCTGCTGTTAAAAGACTAATAATCTCAGAGCAGGAGATGGAAAAGCCGTATAATTCATTTTGACTTCCCAGAGGGTTCTGCCTGAGCCTTCTGCTCAGCTTCTTCAGACACACAGACCAGCATCCTGACATGTCTACAGCCCAGACTAGTAGTGGGTGTTGCTTGGTTTTATTTACTGCTGTCATAGTGTCAGAGATGTGTGTGATATTTCACAGGCCACATGACAACCAGGATTAAATCCTCTGCATGCCTTACAGAAACTGAGGGCAGCTTTGACCCCGATGTCATCAACTTAGGTCAAAATCTGCCTGTGTCCCTGCCCTGGGATGGGCAGACAGGACAAGCAGACATCTCAGGGCAGGGGAGAGTAATGTAATGATCTCTCTGCTGAACCCAGGACTTTAAAATATTAATTCAAATAGAAAAAATTTATAAAGAAGTCTACAGACAGCAGGCTAGGACTTCTGCTGGGGAATAAATGGAAGTGGTGGAGTAGGTACATTCCTGTCCCAGTCCATCAACACCACCCATGAACTACAAGTCCCAGATAGAGAGAGGGGCAAAAAACCCAATCTATTCCCAGCACAGGGTATTCAGGGCAGCATCTTCCCCTCTAATTTTATACTCTGGAGTAAATGTGCTGGGCTCAAAGGTGCAGAATACTCTTTCCTTTTCATTGCCCCCTCTCTTTTGCAGGGGGGAAATGCTGCTGATGTGCAGGTTGTGACCCAGGAGGCTGCACAGTGGCTGGCAGCAGTGGCATGAAACTTGCACAAGCAGCCTGGAGGAGAGAGCCAGGCAGTAATCCTTAGCTGGCAGTCAAGAGGCTCTTGGATAAATAAGGCTGGGAGAGTGGGAGAAACTGCCTGAGGATTGCAGGCTGCTGATCAGCACCTTTCTGGCCCCTGCTGTCAAGGCTGTGAGCCAGTGATTAGCTCCAGGGCTGGGGCAGGTGATGAGGATTTGAGGTTTTCATCAATCCACCCAAGTGTCCTGGCTCAGGGACCAGCCTTGCTGGCTGCTCCTCCCTATCCCTGCAGCAGCCACCATCAGTCTCCTCTGCAAGAGGAGAGAGGAAGGCAAGGAAAAACTTTTGAGGTGAATTCAAGGGAACTCGAGCTGCAGCTTTCTGTGCACACAAGTACCCCATGACAGGAGCTCTGCCCAGCCCCAGCAGCATATTCTCTTCCAAGTGGCAGGAAAGTACGATGTCACTCCAAGGTATAAGAATATAAAAAAACCCCCTCAACTGGGTTCTTTAGACCCAAGGAGAAAACTCAAAAAGCCATCTAGGACCATAGGCTGGATAACCTCTTCAGCAGTCCAAGTACAGCCCTTCTAGCCATGATTGCCATAGACAGCACAGCATGGCTGGAAAAAAAATCACACACCCCTGTCAGTTTCTCATTTCATGTGCTGCATATCTAGTTTCATTCTGATTAATTGAAACTGACATGGCTCAAAAAAACCAATGAAGCCTTAAATGAGAAAGAACTAGCTTGAGCCAACTAGGACTTGGCATGGGGGAGCACTGTTAGGGAGACACTGGAGACAGGGAGAATGAGTGTGTCAGACCAGATCTTCAATGTCAAGTTCATCAGAGTTTGCTGGGCTCTGGCTCTGAACCAGTACTGCCAGTCACCAGCAAAGTGGAACCTGTGACTCCTGCATCTGCTGCAAATGACAATGACAGCAGTTTCCCCCTGGATGCAGGAAATAAGTGGGTGGGATCAAGAACAAATCCATAAGCAGTGCCTCCAAACTGATGGTTAGAATCAAAATACTGATCCAAGAGCCTGTTTTACAGGAGTTTCAATTGAGGTTCATGGCTACAGCAGCCATTTTGACTTCTCTTCTTTCATTACCTCAATTGTACCTGGTCTATTCAAAATAATTTTGATTTCACAGGTTGTATGTAGGCAGCGTAAATGGCCACACAACCAGAAATGTCTTAAGGGGCTGCAGTACCTTTTATTAGTAGAGGTATGTTTTGTGGATACTTCTTCCTCTTGAGGGCAAAATTCAGAAAATCATTTCAAACAGGCACAGCACACAGCCTTTACAGCTCTTAAAAACCTAGAGACTGGTCGAGGTAATGCAGCTCAAACACTGCACTGGTTGTCTGGATTCTCTACACATTCTAAGAGTAGAATGAGGTGCCTTTGAAGAGCAATTTGGATGCACTGAGATGTCATTCCCTCCTGAATGATGAGCAGGGAGCCCAGCTGCCTCCCAATGGCATTGTGTAGCACCCATGAGCTGAGTTGCCGGAAGCCACTGTGAAGGAATTGGGGAGTTCCAGAGTGAGCTAAACTCACTGCTGAGTGCAGGCCCCTCTCCTGGGTGAGACCTGCTTATTTTGACAATAAGATTCAAGCATTTTTACTGTGAGAAAGGACATCTGTGCTCCAGGGCCTCATCAGACTACAGTAGTTTGAATGTGCTTCTCCAAGTGCCAGGAAAGGGCACTTTATCCTTCAGATTTAATCCATTAAATTAGGAAGTAGACTGTCACAGGACTTCTTCTGAGTCCCTATGCAGTCACAAGGATAAACTCTGGGGGCAAGAGAAAGAGAACAAGAATCCTGAAACGTAGGACACAGGCAGTGTTCTGGAAAAGGAGAGACATAGGTTCTAAAGTCCATAATCCAGCTGTTGGGAGGTACAGTGCCCAAGGAGTCAGATAACATAAGCAGCTCTGGAGATGTCCTCACCTGGCAGCTTCACAAATCTCAGGTTCCTCTCTGCATGAGCCTGCAGAAATCTGGATTATTGCCATCTAGGGCAAAGTTTGTGTTCCCTCAGGCGCAGGAGGATCAAGGACTGAGTCTTTTGTTTTCTACATGGATGAGCATTCTGGTAGGCTGGAAATAATGACAGACAAGACTTAGTGCATGTCCTTCTTCCTCAGCCATGACCTGGGTGAGCCTGCACTGCTTCCTGGTGGTGGCAGGTGAGACCAGACCCTGTCAAAGCCTTGGGTGAACTTGGGAGCTGAGTTGAGGACTGTTCCATGCTGTGGGATGCTCCTTGCCATGTGCTGGAGTTAGATGTTGTGGCAGCTCTGTGATGAAATGATGTCATCTATACACTTTGAATGCTTCCAAAGTCAGGGTAATGAACACCCTGAACGTTGTCATATGTTTGTGCATCTCAGAGGTCCTCCAATACCTCATCTAGGCAGGTAGTTTAAATGCAGCTGGTGACAGCAATGTGAACAGCAGGTGCCTCACCAATACCCACAGAGGTGGGATCTCTAAAGCCGTGTCCTATGTACCTCATGTCCTCTGTCCTCTTTGTGCGCTGGCTTAACCTCAGAAAAATAGGCACAATGTTCGATTGCACTCCCAAACTGTAAGGTCAAGTTCAGAAATTCACAGTGGTCTGTAATGATATCTAGGGATGTGCACATGAAAAGACCAAATGTGTAATTTTTTCGCCCAGGATCTCCTTCCAGCTCCTCACGGCTTAGGAACTTCTTAAATCTAATGAAAAGTTAAAGAAAAGCTGATTAGCAGTATAAGAAAAAGATAGGAGCCCTGTAATTCCTCCAATCAAAAACATTAATGAATATTCTCCTTCCTTTACTGCTTTAACTTTCCCAACAGTTATGCATTTTCATTAATAAATGTATCTCTGTAGTATTCTTGGTTGAAATGAAAATTTTCAAGATCTTATTTCTGCTGTAAGATGCCTTTATCTGCCAGTTTTGCTACTTTTCCAGTATAGAGATATGTGAGCAATGCTATGCAGCAGCTGTTGGTGAAGAAACAATCTGTAGCACAGAACTGCAGACACATTCTGACTACAGATACCAGCACCACCAATAAAATAGTCTTGTCAAAACTGCTTCTGATTTTTGAAAATCCTTAGAAAAATTAGACTACTCATCTCCATAGTCTTATAGAGGCTGTAGTGGTTTGCACAGTGTTAGTGTGAGTGTCAGCACAGTGTAATGCTGCAGGCTTGCACTGACAGAAGCACTGTCTGTGCTTCTTGCATTTAGGAAGTTCCCCACAAAAGCCAGATATTTCTTCCAGCAGTGGCTGAACAATGCACCTGACCCCGTCTCCCACCCTGCTCTTTGAGATGCTCTGCACAAGGGAGGTGGCAAAATAACTGAACCAAGCTCTGAATTTGTCTGCAGTCATTGGTGTGTCTCTTTTCCAGATATGTGCATTGCCACCGCAATTTCTCTCCTTATGATTCTGATCTGTGCAATGGCTACGTATGGCGCATATAAGGTAATTCATTTTATTGGGTGAAGACACGAATAAAGTGAGCTACACAACTCCATAGAAACAAAATTAGGAAAACTATTTTCTAGAACTGCTTCTTTAGCTTGTTTAGCTGAAGATTGAGAGAAGGGAAAAAAAAAAGAAGTTGAAGCGGCAGCAGAACTGATTGCTTAGATCAGTGGTACCCCAGGGCGCCCTGCTGCAGTTGTCTTGATTGTCTGCAGTTTCAATGTGAGTGAGCAAATGGAGAATTCAGAGAATTGAATCTTGTACTTGTCAAAATTAAGGGAATTTTTTCCCATTCACCTCCCAAGCCTGTGGTTTGTCCCAACATTAATCCTATTAATTAGAAAGGGAAAATATTGTGTGGTTTCTAAATCTCCTAATGTAACAAGTCATGGGAGTTGCACCGCACATATTACTGCAGTATAGCATCCAAATCGCCTTGGCCAAACCTTTTGGGTGAATGTCATACCTCTTTTAACTGATTTAATACTCCATAATGTCAAATATTCCTTAGATTCCTTTAGAAAGACATATATTCCTCTATTTTAACTTATGGCTGATGAGTTTCTTATTTATTTCCTTTTTAGCAACATGCGGCTTGGATCATCCCTTTCTTCTGTTACCAGATCTTTGACTTTGCTCTCAACACGTTGGTTGCCATCAGTGTACTTGTCTATCCCAGCACAATTCAGGACTACCTCCGTCAACTGGTAAATCACTTAATGTTCACAGGCTTTTGGGGGGAAAATCTCTGTAAAGTGCCAGTTTTGCCCTATATTTCTAGCCGATGGTATCCTTCTCATGCAGTTCTTGAGAAGTTCTTTCAGTTGTTGCCAGTCTGAATTCAGCATCCCTGCAAGGCTACATTACTAAGTTACTACAATACTGTGAAAAACTCAGAAGTTTTGCAATGATGTGAAAGCTCTCAGCACCATTCATTTAGAGTGAGACTCATATTGCAAGAACTGGATGATAAATAATTGCCTTTGCATTCAGAGTTATTGTGTTTATATCCAGTGGCTTTGGTACTATTTCAAGGATATTTTGTTGCTCCTTTTAATTTATTCAGTAGCTGTAACACATTTAATTAGGCAGGAGTTTGATTGAGTGTAGGGTTGGTTTTGCTAGAAAATATTTTGGCTTCTGTCCTAGGGACGTTTAGAAGCTCCAAAGCTTCTCGTTCTGCTTTGGGCAAACATCTATGGCCAGTATTGCATAAGTGCACAAGGTGTGATCACAACCCCGTAGAGCCCACCAGCCCCTCTCTCATCACAGGACCACGTCCTGTGTCCAGCAGGGTTCATGTGGAGTCACAGAGCTCTGGAGAAGCCAGAACTGCAAATCTGCCTTGAGAACCTGAATACAGATTAGCTTGGCTGTGAACTTTGTTGTGCGGATGGAAAGCTGGCCAGTATAAATAATAGGTGATGAGAAACAGCAGGCAGATAAGTAGGCACACAAATCTGCAGAAGAGGCAATGTGTCATGCCAGCGAGAGCTGGGGTGCATCAGGAGCCTGTTATCGTTCATCTTATTTAATGCCCACCTGCACTCACAGCTGATGGTGCACTGGAAGAGAGGCAGAGGAATAAACCAAAAGGTTCTCAGAGATACACGTGGAAAAGAGAAAATCACAGCCATGGTTTGGGAGTGCTAAAGCTGGCACTGCCATTGCTGGAGCCCTCCTGCCTGTCCTTTGCCTGCGGACCCTTGCTGCTGCATTGATGCCAGCCCTGCTCTTGTGGCAGCACAAACATCCGTGTAGGTGCAGAACTCCCCCCACCCCCCAGAGCATGAGTCTTAGTCTCTGTGCAAGAACATCAAGGGGACAAAAACAGGCTGGGAAATGTGCACTTTAAAGCCTCTGCTCTTCTGCTGAAAATCTGCTGCTACATTTGGAGCTGAGTCACTAGAAGGGCAAAGACCAGCTGTTCCTCTTGAAATGTGTGCTAAAACATCCCTTTATTTTCTTGCAGATAAAAAAAAAAATAGGTCCTTCTGTAGCAGAAATAGAGCAGGCCTTGGAAGGGATTGGGTATGGTGAAGCAGAGCATTCTGTGATCTGTACTGCTGCTCTGGAGTGTTGAATCTTTGGTTGCACACATCTGTGTTTTGCTGTTGTAAATTATATTCTGGACTGGTAATGAAGTGCCACAGGACTTCAGGCATGCTAAACTGTCAGTGCTCAGAAGGGCAAGGGGGATTTCCAGGATAATTATAGGCTGATTAGCCTGACATTGCTACCAAGCAGAATAATAACAGAAGGGCTGGGGCTGAGAGGACAGTCAATTGATAATGGATGGGACCAGAAAAAAATTATTAATGACTGCCAGCACAGTTTCATGAAAAATCAGTCCTGCAGGCAAACTCATTTTCCTTCACTGACAAGATTACTGACTTCATCAATAAAGATGGGCAGGGGCATAATGGACTTTCATGAGATGTTTGACTTCAGCAGCATGATGCTCAGAGCATCAATAAAGCACTAGATCAATACAGGATGTATCACGTGGATTGGGAGAGGTTAGCTGGCAGACTGTAAAGGGTTCTGGTCAAGCTGACCGTCTGCCAGTGAGTTTCTATTTTGAGTAGAGGAAAGTCTCCAGGATTCAGCAGTAGATTTCATGCTCCTACTGACTTCCATTAATAATGTTGGACCCCCAGAGGCACTTCACAATAGCTGGTATCAGCCATGGGAGAGCTTCTGCAGGCTCATTGTCTAGAGGGATTGAGTCCTTTGGTGGGAGGTTGTGAGCAGGAGTATAATCTGGCTGTTCTCTGTCATCCTCTGGGAGATCCTACCCTACATTGCCCAGAGTGAGCACATCTCTGCATTTCCCAGTGGCAGTACTTGTGACTTTTCCTTGTAAATTCACTTCTAATAAAACCCATGGCTGACACTGAGCTAGACTGCCTGAGAACTTGAGTTCGGCCATTAATGTGTGCTACAGAGATAAATGCATAGAAATTTAAAAGCCTGAACAGTACAGATGAGCATATGGTTTGACAACTGTGTCTGGGATGCAGTGACCCTGTAAGCAGCCTAGGGATTTAAGTGCCAAAACTAGTGTCCCTCAGTTGTTTTGCTGTTTGCAAAAAATTGCACTTGGGATTTGTGGACAGAAAAAAGAGCAATTAATAGTAGGGTAGAGGAGACTCTCTTCTCTGTTATTAGTGTGGATTTTCTCCATCTATTTGAGGAGTCTGGTTGTAAAAAAACAATGCTTAAAAGTCAGAGAACATGCAGAAAAAAGTTCCTTAAAACCTATATAAAAGTTGGATATATTGTAGTTTGATGAGAGACAATTAGCTTTTCCTGCTTCATTTACTGAGAAGGAAGACCAGAGGTAGTGCCATTAGAGGTTTCATATGCAAAATAATGAGGTATTAAAAGGCTGTTTAAATTAGGTATAAGGCATAATGCTAATGAGCAGCTGGAAGCTAGTCCAAGTTAAGTTCATTTAGAAACAAGGATTAGTTTGTATTTTATAATTGGTGTTGGAGATTACTGATGGGGAAAAACTATCAAGAGCTGTGAGGAATTTTGAACAGTTAATATCACCTGTTCAAAAAAGTTCTGAAGCTGTTCTGCATCTACTTTGAAGCTGATTATGCCTCCTGTGTCTTAGCTGTGGTCCTGAGCACGAATGGCTCAATTGGAACCTCTTGTCCCTTTACCTGGAAGGGCCACATCTGTTGGCATAAAGTTGCTGCATTTGGTTCAGCGTAAATACACTCTGAGTGGGCAGAAGCAAAGGGGAGATGTGAAGGGCACATCCACCATTATCAGATATTCAGACATGGGACAAGATGAAAATCAATGCAAGCAATTACACGTTAATTGCAGTGCCATTGGGGTGTGATCCTTCCTGATGGTTTGCAAATAAGCCCTAGGGTTGTCTTGCCCTCACTCCCTTTGCAGTGTTCTGCCAGGGTAGGCAGGAAACAAGGATTGTGTTTCTTCCTGGTATTCTTACAGTTTCTGTTCCTCTAAAACTGCTTTGCATCTGGGAAATTATATTTTAGGGGGCACAGCTCCATAAGGTAAATGAAAAATCCCAACTGTTGTTCAAATCCATTATTGAATATCCAGAAGAAACTCTGTATTTGGTAACAGAATACATTTAGCATTTAGTAAAAGAATATATTTAGTCTCAGAAGAATTTTTTGTTTGTTCTAATGTGAGGAAGGCCCTGTTTCTTTAACCATTTCTACTTCACTATGATCTAGTATCATTATATAGTTAGTTTGGTGCACATCTGCCAGATTTCAGTCTGTCAGTGATGAGTTACAGCTACTGTGAAAGTCTCCATGTACTTCTAGCAAAATGATGAGTATATACCAAGAAGCTGGTCAGGGCTATAGCTGAAAATGTTGTAATTGTGTTCACAGGGTGAACATCAGTCTACACTGGCTTCTTCTTTCCTAGGAACAGTGTCTTTGGAAACTTCTTGTTGCCTTTTTTTGCATGCAGCAAATCCAACATGTGTAAAATAAAAATAATTTTAATTCTTGGTCTAAAGCAGTTTGACCTAAAGCACATTTTTTCATTTAACCCAAATAAATCTTTGATATATGGGTGTTTTAAAGCCTTCAAATTAAACACTTCATCTTCTGTCATCTGATAACAGCATATGAAATGGATTGAAGCAGAGGTGCAGAACAGGCTGGTCTGCAACTGAGTTATGCAACCTTTTTCAAATCAAAGTGCAGGACTATGACAGTTCATCTAAACAAAATTTCAAAGTATATCAAGTAGCTTTACTGTGGGATTGCCTGCAATGCTGCTGCCAACAATTCAGGTGGTACTAGTCATGCTTTTAAATCCATGGAGAAATGCCTAGAGAACATAAAAGAGATTAACCTAAAGAAATTTTTCCTATAAACTAAAGCTTAAAACCTAAATATCCTTTCTGACATTTTAATGCCATTTTATAATTCCAAAGAAGTACCGCTAACTTCATAGCAGAGCTTTACAAATTCTACAGACACATTGCTGGTTTTTTTTCAATTTTGTAAGATTTTTATATTTTGAGGATTGTAACTTGGAATGACGACTCACACTGTATTTTGAAGTGGGGTTTTTGTGGTCCAAGGGGAAGGAAGATGTGAAAGATTATGCAAGCAGGCTGAGGGAATGAGAAATGGCTTTAGCCTTTGTAATTTTATTATTCTTCTGTGTTTGTACAATACCAATCCAGTAAAAATGTACTTCCCATGCATGTTTTAGAGTCCTTTTAAGCATCTAATAGGGCTTTGATATGAATAAGAAGTAACTTTTTAAAATTACAAGTGTATCAGGTGTATTATTATACATGCAGCTCTCTCCATGTCCATGACAAGGTTATAAATGACACTTTAATTATGACTTTAGCATGCCTGTGCAACACCAGTACAACTACCTTTTGTTTGTATAGAAGATTTCATCATGTTCTGCTCCAAAACCACTCCTGTGTTTCCAGTGATAGGCTTGATTTTTCCTACCCAGATATATTTCAGTCTCAGCTTCATCAAACCTTGCGCAACATTTGACACTGATCTTTTTCCAAAAGTTGCAGCGCCAAGCCTGGTGCCTGGAACCTTCCCAGCAGCAGGATTTCAGCTACTGGTCTTCCCACAGGAGAGCAAACTCCCAAGGCAGGACCAGAATTTCTTGTCTCACCTCATGTATCCACATCAGTATTTAAGTTCATCTTTGCAGTCAGCGAACACCAGTGGTTTTATTCATCTGAACCTCTCTTGGTACCTGCTTTCCGTGGGAGTTAATGAGATTTTGGGAACAGTTGCAGCTGTGGGATGGGACCCTACAGGCTGCCTAATGGCACCAGTTCCATGATGGTCCCTGGAGCCAGCTGAGATGCTTCCTACCATCTTTCCTGCTTCTTTGCCAAAGGTGCAGGTTTTATAAATAGGTTTTCCTACAGCACTGAAGGGGTTTGTCGTTGTGACTTAGGATCAGACTGCTCATAGGCTGGCCCAGCCCAGTTTGCAAAAAAAGACGAAGGGGTTTCTTCCATGCTGACCCAACGCTACTGGGCTGTCCATCAGAGAAATGAAAGCTTTGTCTCAAACACAGGAAGCCTGGAAGCTCCAGAAGAGGCTGACTTGAGTTTTCACATCCTGCACCAAGATCTCCCAGGCACCCGTGGTGGGGCTGGGCACCCACCGCCTCGCTGGGGCTGCGTACACCTCTCGTCTCTTCAGGACAGAGACTCATAAAGCTGAGCCCAGAGGGGACAAACCACAGTGTTTGTTCCTCACGTGCTCTCCTGGCTTTGCTGAAATACTTGTTGAAACACTGGTGCTGATAATGAGGGAATGCCATGCACTGCTGAGCAGCACATCCCACACCAGACTTCACCAGGTGAAGCAGATGATCCTGCTTTTCAAATGTTCTTGGTCCAGTAGATGTTTCTGCTTTTCAAGGAAGTAAGAACTTGGTCATTTGCCTCCTCTTGCCCCTTTGCCCTCCTCTTGCCCCTGTGCAAATCCCTCTTGAGCTGATGTCTAGAAACAGCCCATTAGATTATGGCCAAAAAAACCAGCATGCAGTTGTCCAGTCTTTGACCAGCAACTGATTCCCAAAAGCCAGGTTTTTCTTAGGAGAACCAAAGCCTTAATAGGAATTTTTTAGTACATTCGCAAACTATTTTGACTTATTTTCTTAATGGTAGGTCAGTACTGAAAAAATCATTTGAGTACAGATTTACTGTAACTGTCCTTGACTATGACTGGACTTTCTAATTTCCTAACTTATGTTGTCCCTTCTGCAAGCAGAAGGGCAGGTTGGGGCATTAATACTTAAATTTTATGCATGTAAAGTTTTTGTTTAATTTTGCATCGTTTCTTTGCATTTCATCTTGCTTTCTTGGTCTCTGGGTGACTGCATCCACTATATTTAGAATAACCTTCTGTGTAAAAAAAAAAAAAAAAAAAAAAGCAGTAACTTATTGAATTACAGCAAGCTAGTTCCCTACGAAAACTGTACCTCGACAAAGGAGATAACATGATAACAACTTCAGCCATGGAATTCAGTACAGGAACAGAAACGTTGCTGTCAAGAAGCGGAAAATGTGCTTATGTAACATTTATCTGCAAAGGGTTACAGCTGCTGTTGATGTTAACGACTCTGAACAGTTCATGGAAGCGCTAAATAAAGAGCTATTCTCAGTAGCAGCTGTCCAAAAAACAGATAATTTCCTGATGCACTGGGCTGAGTGCTGGAATAAGGGTTATTAAGGGGTTACTCTGGATTTACACCATCATTGCCAAGAATACAGTTATAGCTCGGTCTAGTTAATTGTCCTGACAAGGATGCAGAGTTGGCCTGGTTAAGTAATTAGACCTGTAAGGGAAAAGGGAAGCTGTGTGGAAGGAACTATTGCATTCAGATATAATGAGCTACTGTTGCAGTGGAGCTATCTTTTGTGGAGAACAGCTCTCTGTCTGTGAACAATGGTTTATTCTAACTGAAACAGGAACTTGTGTCTTGCAGTATTTCACAACTATTTGGAACATTTATTTTAAAGAGCATGGAGTTTTTAAGCAATAAAAAAATACAGTAAAACATTTTTAAGGGATGTTTTTCCATCACTTATCCTAAAGTGTTTCACAGCTGTAAATCACTAGAGCCTGTGCTAAGCCGGAAGATTCATTTTGTCACCTCTATTTCAAATATGTGGTAACAGAAGGGCATGGGGCACATTTCCACATTTCAGCTTGAAATCATGAGGTGGCTCCCCTGTAAAACCCCTCACTCCATGGGACACTCACTTAGACAGCAGCACTAACAAGTGTTCCTAGAAAAGTAGTCCAAATTTAGCCAAAACAAGATGGAGTAGAATAGATTCAATGTATTTTGAAATGTCATAAAATATTAGGTGGAAGGGTTATGCTGTCCAGTTTTTCCTGCTTTGGCTTTCTGGAAAGAGCTTCCACTGTTCTTCAGCAACTAGTGCCAGTGTAATGATTACTCAGAGATTTGCTTGCCATTTCCTATGGTGGAATATTTCCTGCTGCAAAGCTCTCAGACTTCTGCTAGTTTGTGTCAGATACAAACCCAGTGTGCAGCAAGGAAGAGAGAGCCCACACCACATCTAAAGCAAAAAGCAAATCCCTCAGCCCTCCAGGGAACCCATGGCAGCTGAGTGTTCCCGATGCCTGTTGTAGCCACACTTACTGAAACTGGTTGTTGGTGGGGAGAGCTCCCAGTTTGGTAGATCACAGAAAGCTTTGTAGACTGTTAATTATAGAATGCACTAGTTAAACGGCTCTTAAATTACTTGTGAGATTGACTCATAGTGTTTTGCTTATTTTTGCTTATGCAGCCCAGCAATTTTCCCTACAAGGAAGAGATTATGTCTGTGAACCCTACGTGTCTGGTTGTGATTATCCTCCTTTTCATAAGTATCATTTTGGCTTTTAAGGTAAGTGCACTGTTTTGTATAAAGTCCACTTGTGGTCATGGATGGAATGTCCCTTGCTGGGAGGTGTGTCTTTAGAAGAGTTCTGGGTAACCACACCCCCAGCAGCCTGATACCTATATGAAACAGGATTATAGGAATCATGAAAAAATTGTGACAAATCTCACAGATAAACACAAGAACATATAGTCCACAATGGGGAAGTGTGATGCTTGTAAGAGGCTCATGGCTTATCAGTCCTTTGAAGCAGTGGATCTAGTGGACAAGGGAGATCCTGTTGATACAGGCTTCTTGTTTTTATTTCAGAACATGTTTGGCAGTATGTCTCATGAAAAACTTTAAAAACCACCCTAAGATGTGTAGGGAGAAAAGGTAATCTCACTGACTGTAGCTATGGAATAACAAATAAGGATAAATTATCTGAACTTTCCAACACTGCGACCCATGCAGTTCAGTGCATTCGTAAGAGATCTGGGAAGGAGAAGGAAATCAACAACATTTTTTCCAATGGCATTCAGAATAGGGATAATAATTACCCAAGAAATCTTTGCAGGAGAATCTCATGGGATGGACTGACTGAACAAGGAAATGGTAGAGAAACTCAGTGGTGAAAAATTCTGAGTAGTGGGCACTGAGGAAGCACACTCTTGTTTCACAAACACTGCAGTGGACTCTGAAGTAAGCGTGACCACCTGTAAAAGGGTCCTTGTAGCTGTCACAGATAGACCTGTGAAAATAGTAGTTCATTTCTGGTCAAAAAAGTAAATAAAATGTTAAGAATATTAAGAAAGGAATAGAAAAACCAAAATATAAATTGTATCATTTCTTAGCCAATTTTGTTGCCTACTATCTTTGGAAGCATGACTTCCCTTCTGGTGCCCTGTCTTAGAGTTTTGTAGAGCAGGTAAATAAATCCAAGCAATCTCTCCTGGGAGGAGCACCAGAAAGAACTGTCAAGCAACAGAAGGACACAGGGAATGAGAACTTATTTGGTGTTATGCAAACCTAGTGGGTGAGAGGGCTGGAGGTGGCAGGTACTAGGCAAAGGGGAGATGGAGCATCACCCAGAGCAGCCAGAGAGGGCTCGTGTGAAACCACCACCTCCAGGCTGACTGTCCAGTGTGGCAGCCCCCACCTGCTGTGGGTTAGAAGTTCAAAAGGAGCACAGAATAAGATCAGACAAATTAATGCAGGAACAACTTCCTGTTGCTCCAACTAGTACCCTTGTAAAATATGTCCAATTGGACCTCTTGTAAAATATGCTGGTGTGTTATCCCAAAGAGTCACAGTGACACCAAAGATGTTGCTTCCAGACAACACATTTGACAGCATATACAGGGAATGTTACTGTGGCAAAAGAGGTAGATTAGGTTATTGAAGCTACTTCAAAATTGGTGAAAGAAACCAAACAGATAGGGTGTATTAAAGTGCTGTTGGAAGCTGTGCTCACTTTCTGTGATTTTGCAATAGAGTTTAGCCTTCTGGCCTTATATGTTCACAACTGTACAGCTGATTTTATTTGCACTTCTAAAAAATATGTGTGAATTTAATAAATCCCTAGATTTATCAGTTTCCACAAGGAATGTGTTCAAAAAAATTTCTCCAATGCAGCCAACAGCTCATTTTTACCCCACGTGGGTCTGGTGTTTCATTGACTAAGAAAGCGTTGTCAAGAAAGCGTCAAGCTTATTAAAAAAAACAAAGCAACTAAAATTGGAATGGCAAAGATGCTCACTACAGAGACAAGAAACCTAAGAAATTAATAGTACCAAAGACTCGTTTTGCGTTTAAGTGGTAAAAACATGTTTTTTCCAAGAGTATATGTGGCTCATATAATGCTCATTCTAGCAACATATTATCATATAAATGAGTCAGAAAAAATGTGACTCACTCAGAAACACATGCTAAATTTCTTAGTTTCTAGAAGAGCTGCTGTGCAAATTTACAGAATCTGCTCCATCAAATGAAAGCTGAATACACACAGATGCATCACATTTTAACTCTGATAGACTTAACAGATGCATTTATATATTGAAACTGGAAAGGTACTGTGTATGAAAAAATATGCCTTCTCTCCCTCTGGAGTTCAACTAGAAATAGGGAGAGGAACTAAAACATTGTGACCTAGGAAAAGCTGTAGTAGGAAAAGCTGCATTCAACTGGTGGGAAATACAAAACAGAATCACCTAATTCCTCAGAAATATTTGCTATTATGACACTTTTGTTTTGAGTGAAGCTACATGAATAGAAGAACACTACTGAGCAGAAAGCAAGATTATAAAATATTAGATGCTAGGTTTATGTTTTGCAGTCATGGGTTTGTGAAAAAAGAAGGGAAACGAGAGGGTGGTAAGAAAGCAAGCCAGCTAACCACACACAAGCACTTGTCTTTTTTGTCTTTATCATTTGCTTGCATCTGAAGCACCTAATGGAAGTTTTAGGTGGTTTCACACTTTTCAGAGTAGACCCAAATACATTACTCCATTCACTGTCTTTGTCTAGAAACTGAACTGGAGTTGCATACCATGGAACATAAATGTTTCCTATCTGTCTGAGGAAGGACATCACAAATGTATTTATGTACACAGGACTTCAAATTGCATATAGCCAACACAGTGACTTTTGAATCATGTCCTCTGCAGCTGGTTTGGAGAAGAGGGCCTTGGTTTCCTCCAGCCCAGCTTCTGAGAGAGCAATTGAGGCTTCAACCTCCCCATCATGGGGAAGCTCCTTAGGCCCAAATGAGCACAAACACAGCCAGATTAAGCCTTTTCCCCAAGCTGCCCCAAGCACTCTGCAGCTTGAGAGTATGGCCTCTTCCTTGGCCTTTCTCTTTCTGAAGAATAGGTAGGAAGAGGTAGCTGCCAGCATGGCAGCCAAAAGGTGTTCAGGTTCAGTGAGACAGGCTGGTCTTCAGCAAACTGAATATTAGCACTGTTCTCCATAATGTGCCTATAAGCTGCATCTACAAGGTGTGTTGAGCCTGGAGATGAGACCACTCTGCATGTCCTGGTGTCCTCAGCAGATGGGAAAGGATAAGAACCAAGTTTTGTGTTCACCCTGAGCGATTTGGTGTCTCAGCCCAAAGGCATTCATCCTGGCAGGGGGAGCCCTGACCTGCAGCACATCACCTGGCATCTGCTACCTTCCTACAGGGCTGATGGAGCAGCAGTTGGGACCATCAACACAGCTCCAACAGCCAAGCTCTGATCCCCATGCCCAGGAGTGGCCAATACATAGCCAAGAGGTTGCCATCTGTTCCACAGAAGCCTCAGAGTAGTCCCAGCACTCATGATGACAGGATACTTACGGGAGGAGCATGTCTAAAACAGGGGTCAATTGCTTTAAAGTGCATACCTCCTGTGTGTGACTGTGAGCCAACAGCTGATGTCCTGGCCCCTGTAAGGTGCCATATAAAGTGTTGCAGACCAGTGGTTTGGTTTAATGTTATTAATTCTTTCAATTATAGAACTTCTTTCAGTTCTAAGCAGTTGTTCTTATACAGCCTTTTTATATTCACAAGATACACATTCTAGTGTGCTGAGAAGATGGATTTAATTACAGATTTTATCAGCACAGCAACCCATTGTTTCTCTTTCTGTGACACCAGCGTGGGAAATACACGTGGTCAACTGGTCTGCCATTAGCATCCCTTTGAAATCTTAATATAAATTTCAGTTTGTGTAGAAATCTTGTCTCTCACTTGCATCAGTTACTGAAGCCCATCCCAGCTCTATAAACAGAAAATTCAAAGCAGCTGGGGAGTCAAATGGGACTCAGTGCA
Organism: Sylvia atricapilla; assembly: GCF_009819655.1. NCBI lineage: Eukaryota > Metazoa > Chordata > Aves > Passeriformes > Sylviidae > Sylvia > Sylvia atricapilla. The sequence goes on from NC_089140.1 coordinate 130,709,675, forward strand.
GGCAGCTACTAACCCGAGGGGGCTCTGCTGGGTCTGTGGTGTTGACCCTGCACTTGCTGCCAGTGAGGGGTTACCCAGAGGGCTGCTGTGACCCAGATCAGCACAGACTTTCTCTTGCTGTGGTACAAGAAGCCGCACAATACAACAACCTCTAATTTCCACAAAGATGTTGGTCAGTCTTCTGGTCAGGCATCTGATGATCACAGGTCTGCAGTTCATTACTGTTGTTATGCAACTTAACAAGTACATCTGCAACTGCAACAAGCAAGAGGCAAGGTGACAGAGTTTTGTGGGTTGCAGATCCTTAAGTTCTCAAGTAATTTGCCACCATCCAAAGGGGAAGACTGAAAGCTCGTTAAAAGTAGGCACAGTGCCTGTTTCTGTATTCAGGCTTCTTGCACACCTGTCCGTTCTCTTGGTGGTTGCCTGGGGCTGCCTTCCCCAAAAGGTGTCTGTCACCAGTCTGTGCTGTGGTAGGCAGGAGATCCACGAAGGGTGGATTAGGCTGAGGAAGTTCAGGCCTTTTATCTAGGGCCAATTTCAAATGTATTAGTCTCCTGAGATAAAAATCAATATATTTATATACTGTGCATCCAGCCACACATTTTAAAGCGGTATTTGAAACCTCAGCCAAGTCTGTCAGGAAAGAAAATTGGTAACTGAATCAGGAGCCCCATATAACAGTGCAGCAGTATTGGTAGAAAATAATTATTAGCAATGAGCTTAAATAAAGTTACAGATTGAGGAAAACAAGTTTCTCTGACCCATGATTTGCAGGGCAGCAGTACATGTCCAAAGCACTTGGACAAGGACATGCTCTGACTGCTGCCACTCTCTGCCCTATGTTGGTCAGTGTCTCAGGGCCAGTTCCTTGGTGTGTGCTGGCTGATGACCTCCTTAATTCAAGGAACAGACTTTACCCACTGAGAAACAGCCCATGGATGCAGGAGCAGGGCTGATTAGAGCTAGGGTTCGGAGCTGGGAAAGCTGTAGAGGTTCATTGTGGGGTTAGGTGTGTTTTATTCACCATATGGAATGGGAGCATTAAAAAATAATTCTCCCACTAGCATCTCCCAGATAAGATTGTATTGTCCAAAACAGGGCTTCCCTCATTTTTGATTTTGACAGAAGGAGTATGGAAATAGTTTTGCAAATAGGTAGGCTTAATGTAAAGGGTTTCTTAAAAAGACAGGCTGTGTCCCCTCAGAAGTGTGCTATATTCAGTCTCTGTTCTGCATTGGCTCTTATGCCTTTCCCAGGCTATAGTATCTGAGCACTGAAAGCTACTGAACTACTTATTGCCACTTAAAATTAACAATGACATTTTACTTAATTCTGGAAAAGACGCAATGATTCTCCATGTACGTGCCTTTACTTGTTTCAGTAGCCTGGGGGAGGTTTGCACAGCCCACAGCTTGGTCTGTAAAGCTTGTCTAATCTTCCCTTGGGACTTAGCTCACTCCAGAAGACTCTTTCTCTCACCATTTGATGGCCAAAAGTATTGTCAAAGTCTGCAACAGCTGCAAGTCAGTCCGGGGTTTGTAAGGTACTGTGAAGAAAGAGGAAGCAAATTTACCAGATTTTAGCCAGCTCAGCCCTGGTGGAAAAAAAACCTTCCTCATCTGCAAGCAAGCTATCACGTGGCATACTGAAAAACACAGCTCATGTGTGTCAGCTCTGGATTCAGAGGAGGCACAGGGCAGCTCAAAGGGATAAGAGGGTTTTGGAAGGCCATCAGTTCAAGCGAGTCACAAAAGTATGACTCACGCAGTGAGACACACATGCAAATTCAGTGCTGGCAGTTTAATCTGCATGTGTTAGGTCTGTGGAAGAATTGCTGTGCAGACCTACTAAGTAAAAATATAAGTTGGTCACTATCAAAACTCAAAGTTCTCATCACCATCATGTGTGATTACACGGGTGTCTTGGTTTGAAAGTAAACAAAAGGAAAAATCCTAACCTCCAACGATGGGAAGCAGAAAGCTCCAGAGAGAACTGCTGCAGTCCTGCCAGCTGTGTTCCTGACATCCTGTGGATCTGACTCCAGCTCTTCCACATCTTCCTGCCTCTTATCTTCCTTCCAGTCACTTTGCTCATCTCTGCTGCCCAAACTGGAATCTCTCCTTCTCGTGAAGGAGGTGGTGGCTGTGGGCATTCTTTCCCAGCCAGTTAAAGAAGTGGAGACAACTAGTTGTTTGACAGGAGGCAGCACTACCCAAGCTCCAAGAACAAGAGCAGTGAAGTTTATGATCTTGCAGTGGGTTTATTGCTGCTATTACAGGGGGTTTTGTTTTACACTGGGAACCGGCCTGCCCCCCCCCCCCCGCCCCCTGTATTTCAAACAATGTTTAAAATGTCAGAAATAACTTCAGATGTCAATAAAAGCTTTCACTTTGGCAATTTTTTCGAGTAAGAATAGTAAGAATACTTACAGAATTCTAAAAGTAAGAATTCTAACTAATAGAAAGTAAGAATACTATGACCCCAGACCATTCCAGTCATATAGAATATGTTGATTTAATATGCCATCTTTATATATTGAAACCCTCAGTAAGGTCTCCCCAGAATCTTCTCAATACTAAAGAAGCCAAATTCTATCAGTATGAGGAATGACACTGAATTACTCACAGAGCCCCCCAGACACTCTCACAGTCACTGCAACCAGGAAAGTGACTGTCCCGTGCTTCTATCACACTGACATTCATATTTATAAAGAATGGGTATGCTCTATCACAGAAACATCCATGGTTTATTTTCTGCACAGAATAATATATCCCGTTTCTTTGCAGGGTTACTTGATCAGCTGTGTGTGGAACTGTTACCGGTACATCAATGGCAGAAACAACTCGGATGTGTTGGTGTACATTACCACCAATGACACTGCGGTAAGGATGTTAGGGGGCAAACATTTGTGTAATATTATCCATTTAAAGGCTTTATTTTATGATTCTGACTTGTTAGTTAACTGCCTTAATTCCTTTGATAGTCCTCATCTGTTGGTGATGTTTGGACTGGAAACTCAAGGGACTGGTGTGCAATGGTTGCAAATCACATCTGTTGATAAAATGCTGGTTTTATTCTATGTATATTATCTGTTAAAGAATCTGTGTTAATCATAAAATACAGTTTATCTTGTGGCCCCAGGATTGACCCTCAATTCTGAGCTCTCCAGCTGTATGATGATCTTGACAGAGGAGGGACTGATTAGGACTCAGGGATGCCATGGTCTACACCTGCTGTAAAATTTTGATCTATCTATAGAAACTGCGATTTAGGACACTTAACATCTGGTGTAGTGCTTTATAAACTCACAGAGAGGAGCTAAAAGGCAACAAAAAATTCAGTGATCCATTTCCCAGTGCATGATGGGGTTTGTGTGGTAAGGAGACCAAATGAAACAAACATCAACATGAAAGAAATTAATGAATAGATTTTAGCCTCAAAGAATGGAAGGCGTGGGTTCACTTTATAGCAGTATAGTGCTTACATGCACATGTGCAGGGTATGATTGCTAAGCAATGCCTTGCTTTTTGCAGAAGACACTGAAGGAATACAGAAAGAAAGGGTCTCTGGAAAAGAGCCAGTTCTGGCTGCAGTGGTATTACCCTGGAGCTGCTCAGTTCTACCCAAGCTATACCCTGAGGGCTCTGTGCCAGATCAGCCTCAGGGAGGATCACCCACAGGTTTATGTAAAAAGGGTCGTTACACCATTTACATACAGAATGAGAGCAGCTGAACTTGGTCCTTTGGATCATCTGGGTAAAATCCCAGGATTGCCTTTCCTAATTGTGGGTGGTCTCCAGCACTGAGGTATTAGACTGTCAACTATAATCCTTTGGAATGAGTGATTCCTGTGCAGCCTCAAGGGCTTAGAAAACTGTCATTAATTTTACGTAGAAGATGTAACTCTTGCATAGTTATTTGTCTTCTATACCTGAAGCTTTCAGGAAAATATAAGAAGTTTTACAGACCATGATCACAGCTGGCAACCAGGACATTTAAGTACAAAAACATGGATTTATTAAGAGCTAAGAAGTATTACTACTTTCTTTACTGGAATCTACTTTGGATAAAACCAGGAATTTTATGTGAAATAATTTTGATAGCTCTTTTGTTCAACCTGTAGGTGGCTGTAACTCAGCTTCAGACATTGTTAACTCTACAACCCACAGAACCAGCAGGCTCAGCAGTGGGGATGTCAGCTGGATTATGTGGGAAACTGAATTTACTTTTTAAAAGTTATGTTAAAACCTCCTGCTTCACTGCTGCCTTCATAAAACAAAAGACTCTTTTTTAGAGATGCCTGGCTACCAAAGCTCTTCTCAGTACTTTTGTATTTGGTAATTACCAAATGTTTCTATGAGAAAAGGAAGCCCTTTTATCCCATTCGCAGATGACAGTGTTGGACTGAGCCTTAAATGTAATTTTGCTTATCTTGCTCTTACAAGACATCAAAAGCAAAAGCAGGATGTGAGAAGGGTTGTCCGTTTTTAGCTAGGGCTCTGCCCACTGGACTCTTCTTCCTTCCCCAGTATTTACATTTCATTAATTTTAATAAGGTGAGAATCTGTTCCTGTCAGGTATGATGCATCTTTCTAAAAAAGTTCAATAAGATGACATTAAATGAGAAAGAGCTGTTTGGGAATTTATCAGCTAATCAAAACAAAACAAAACAAAATCACTCAAAAATTCCTGTTTGTGAGTAAGGCTCAGGAGCAATGCTGCTGGGGAAGATATTCCCAGACAGAAAGGCAAGGCGAGACTCACTGACAGCCTAGGTTTTGGATTATTTATTTGAGATGGAGGCAAGCTTCATTCAAACCCATGTCTGACTACTTCTTTCTAGTCAGGGTGAGCACCTTCACCCTTAGGTGACACAGTCCTTATGCATCTCTTTCACATCCTTCCCTGACAAGCTCCATGGGCACCCACCATCACAGTGCATTCAGTGTTGTGATGGAGGAGCTGATGTACTCCTGAGCAGCCTCTTTCTTTCTTTCTTCTGCTCTTTGCTGAGCTTCAAAAGGAATGACAGGATGTGGGGTTAAATCTCCATCATTCTCCACTGTGAGTCAGAAAATCTTCCCTCCCTTAAGAACACTGAAGATTATTTTTTTCTTACATCTACATTGTAAAACATACACAAACCTCCCTCTCCCCATGACTCTAAAAAAATGTAGGTGCAACACTGTTGGTTAAAAATGGTTTCAAAATGAAGCATGAAAGAATAGAGCTTTAAAAGTTAAATACTGAGGACCTCTGAGAATTCAGAACTCTTGAGGAAACCTTACGACATTTTGAAATGCTGTGATACGCTTACAACATTGGAAATGCTGTCACTACAGTCTGTTGAATTGTATAATATTCTCCCAACATTCAAGTGTACTTTTGTATTAAAATGATGGGTTTTCATTTTTATGAATGCTGGGAAACTTCTTTAAGCAGGGTTTCTTCATACTAATATGCCTTTAAATCATTAGCTACAAATTTCTTTAAAAATATGAGTCAATCTCTGCCCTCTTCATTGAAATAAATGTGTCATTTTTAGAATCAAACCTGCTACCGGAATTCCAACAGAGCTGCAGGGTATGTTCTCATCTTCAGGGGTGTTTTTTGATATGTACTTGTCATCAGCATTAGCTAAAAGAATCTATACAAATGGAAGTAAAAATCCAAGCTTATATATGAGACTGGGCATAATTGCTACAATTTAGAGTAAAAATTGTAAGTATTATGGAATCATAGAATCACAGAATAATTTGGGTTGGAAGGGACCTGAAAGATCATTTAGTTCCAACCCCCCTGCCATTGGCAGGGTCGCGTTCCACTAGAGCAGGCTGCTCAAAGCGTCATCCAACCTGGCCTGGAGCACTTCTGGGAATGGGTCATCCACAGCTTCTCTGGGAAACCTGTTTCAGTGTTTCACCACCCTCACAGTAAAGAATTTCTTCCTAACATCTAATTTACACCTACTCTCAATTTAAAGCCGTTCCCCCTTGTCCCATCACTACATGCTCTCCTGAAAGGTCCCACTCCAGCTTTATTTTATACCCCCTTTAGATAGTGGAAGGTGTTATGAAAGTGTCCCTGGAGCCTCCTTTTCTCCATTTTTGTGGCCTTCCTCTGAATTGGCTTCAACAGGTCCATGTCTTACTTATGATGATTCCCCCAGAGCTGGATGCTTTCTTGTTTATAAAAGGATTTTGTCTTAAAATCTATCCTGTAGTCTGAATAGCTTCATGCTACCCATTTGCTCTGTTGTTCTCAGCACAGAAATTTCCAGTTAGTTCCTCTCGTCAAACTGGTTCTTACAAATAATGCTCATAGATCTGATCTGTAACTAACCTTTTATCAGCTACCAGATAATCTGATTTTTGTCACTCAGTGTAAGTGGTTTAAGCCATCCTTTTTGCAAGTGTGCCATCTGGAACAAACATGCCTCCTCCCACTGCAGGCTGTGAATGAGATATTCCTGGTGCCCATTAGGTGAGAGATCCTCCTTCTGTGACCTTTGATCAAAATTTGGCACCACATGAATATGCCTGGCTTGGCTCCATCAACAGACTGTGTTATGACATGGGGGGACCATGCTGGTCAGGGGAGTGCCCTGGACTCCAGGAAGCGGAAGATGTGACACTCTTATGCTCCTGAGGACCTGAGAATCCAGCTGTGTACATTAGTCACAAAACATTAGTCAAGCAGTGTCTCTTGGGAATATGTATATCCCTCCTCCTAAGTGTTTTTCCAATACTTCTCTCCCCTCAGTTTCTGGAGGTGTCTGTTGGAGGTTTTGGCATGGCAGTAAGGTGGCTCCCCTGCAGTAATCTGAGGATTGCTTGTCCTACTTTCCCAATCCATATAACCTGAGGATTGTTTTTAACACTTTTCCAATCTGGGATTGTTTTTTTCTGCCAGCTTCTCAAACGCATCATGGATGAAGGTTAATTTTCCACACAAATTTAAACTGTCACAGCAGTACCATGGAAATGTTCACCCAGTTTGGAAAAGTTGCCAGTGTACAGGTGCAAAAGATAACCCAAAGTTAGGCATTTGTTCTGTGAAGCAGTAGCAGCTCTATTGTGCTCCTGGGCAGCCAGGGGATTTCAGTCTGTTTATTTTTAACTCTCACTGAAGCCAATCAATGGAAGTTTCATCTCCGGTCATGCTGCCAGTGGGGATAAAATGTAAAGCCGTAAATCTCTCTTCAAAGTGGGATTTAGATCTTTATGTGCTTTATAAAATCGCTTCAATAGATTTTATCTTACATACACTTACCCACAATGGTTAATAAGTTACTTTTTTTAAAAATGCAGATATAGTCCCTCTGTGGACACGACCTCAGCTAAGTAGCCTGTAATTAATTAGTCAACACTTTCGTTTGATTTCCCTGTCTCAAAGCAATAGGAGACCCATTTGAGAAGTGCACAGTTATGCTGGATGATTTCTCTGAGCAGAGGAAGAATATTCTTTGGTAAAGTTGGAAGAGCCATTCTTTGTAGTATTGTGTTATTAATTTGGTGATTAATTTGGCTGTGGACAGAGAGAAGGACACTTAGACTCATGACAGTTAAGCAACCTGAAGTGTGAGGTGGATCCCAGAGAGAGATAAACCATGGCAAGAGCTCTTATTTCTGGTAGGTGCTTTGGAACCTGTGGTTTCCAACTGCTGAGCCAGATTTGAGGTGGTATGTGTCAAAGTAGAAGACAGCTCAGAGAAAAGTTCTGCTTTAAAGATGCTTTCCATAAAGATCCTGCAAACTTGTCAGTGCTCACCAGGTAGCTGGTCTTGTGTGGCAGTTTGTGTGCATAACTGTTACTGGGCCACTAGATCACAAACATCTTTTTGCAGTAATAACCAGGGGAATATTTTAAAATGAGCTGAAACTACAAATGAATTTCCCTGGCGTGACTCACTCTCTGAGACCTTTCAGGGCCTCCAGTGGAGTCCAGGCAGAGGACCTTCTTTATTGGAAATTGTCTGATAAAACCTGCAAGAGGAAAAGCAGGTAAAGCAGGACACAGAGAAGAGGAATCAGGGACAAAAAATAAAGGATATAAGTAGAACTACTCAGTGCAGTAAGTAAAGAAGGTGGTTCATTAGTAATCAAATGCAATAGTCTACATGAGGCCTAGAAATGTGGTTTAAATGCTGGAGCTGTTTTTCTTCAGGATTGCACTTTGTAAACATAACAATACAAGCAATTTCTTTAATGGGGGAATCTTCAAAGGGCTCAAGATCCACATGGATGCCACCATTCACATCTTGGCAGTGTGCATGTGCCACATGTGCATTTCTTCCTCTTCTGTTTGATTCTCAGTTGCAGAAAAGTATCATGACGTTCTGCATCTGCCAACAAACAGCTGCTCCAGCATTTCATATTCTACTTTGCAGTGATGTCCCATGCCTTGTCAGCTGGCCTTTAATCTTAGTGAAGAGATTGTTCCTTTCTTTTTTTTTTTAACTTTCCGTTTTATCATCTATACTCAGCTCTTGCTTCCACTTTTCCCCCGTTTATGGAAGATTTTTTAAATTAAAATCCAGCATTCCTTGTGGTCTGCATTACTTAATGCTGCCTGTTTGCTCTGTTGCTTAGTGCTATAGGCTAATTGCACTTCTTGTTGTGGGTCTCACCTATTATTAGGTAGCTGCTGTCAGAAGCCAGCTGTACTGTTTGGAATTGACTGTTAACAGTGTCAATTTGGGGCAAATACCCTCTTAAGTTTAAAAATAAGATTTCCAAAGCATTTTCATTTGTCATGACAGTCATAAATTTACCTGTGAGCTAAATTACAAGATCAAAATATACATGTTTTCTGTTTTCCTAAGTAGATTGTAAATCTGTATTTATTTGCAGTTGACATATTGGAATTTGGAACTAATACATGACAATTTGTGAGAGATTTATAATAAAATGGACAGATCTGTTCTGAGTGTTCATAATTAGATTAAAAAGAAGACATGAAATGGGGATGTGTAATTTAAATCTTCCAAATTTTTTGGGTTCACTAATTTGGTATGTTGCAATGTGGGAAAAAAACAGTGTTTATAAATTTGCAGTGTTTCTTTCTTTAGTGCTTTTTTATCCTAATGGGATTGATTCATTACCATCTAAAAGCTGCTGCTTTTTGGGCTTCAAAACACAAGTCAAAGTCTTCAGTATAATTCCAAGGATACATATCAGTGCAGCAAAAGTCAATGACATCTTAAATCCCTGTTTCCAAAGATGTATGGGTGTTAAGCTGAGCTGTGTGTGAATTTTCCAGGTCATGCTCAAGTCATAGTTACACTGTGCAAAAAGGGATGGGGGAGGCGAGAATTCACTGGGGCAGGTGTTGCTCAAACAGGGAGTTGCAGCAGGGTGTGAGAGGCAGAGTCCCAGCAGTAATGAGCCATGCTGGGCCTTTATAACCATAGAGTTGGCCCGTGCAGGAGCCCTGCCCTGCTGCAGAGCTGCTCCCCCAGGGGTGGTCCTGCTGCAGCTCCAGCACTACCTCATCTGTGTCAGCTCATCGCATCTTCCTGCACAGCGCAGCACCGCCCTGGCTTTGCCAAGCAGAGGAGGAACTCCTCACACAGCCCAGTCTCTCCCTCCCTGTGGCTCTCTGACAAAGCTTTCCAGCCCCACAAACCATGCAGATGCTGAAGAGCCATCAGCTGGGTGGGGGAGCAGTGACAGCTGGTGGCTCAGCGGTGGCTGTGTTCTCTCAGAGATGGCCTGGAGGCCACGCTCAGCTCCCTGCAGGGAGGAGCACCCAGCTGCCAGTGTTTGGCAGTGGTCAAGAGGCCTGTCTCTCTCCCTGTGGTTGTTAATGGTTTCAGTTAGCTTATGGACTTTAAGTCTCATTTCATTTCACTTTAGTGGCTCCCTTGGAGCAGCTGTGCTCTTCCCAAGCATCCCTTGGGACTCTTTATGGACATGGAACTGCTGGTCTGCTATGGTCTGTTCCAAACTGCACAGCACAGTTGGGTTTGGTCGTCTGCCTTATGAGCAGTGAGGAAAGCAAGGTCTGCTTTAAATTAACTCTGGGATAGACACTCAGCTTCAGAAAGAGCAGAGTTGAGTGGGTATTCAACTACCAAATTTAGAAGATCTGCAGAAGTTTGTGGGAGTTTCTGGCTGACAGGTGCTTTACGGTTGTGATTTACTAACAGTAATAGATTTTTTTATACAGACAGAAGCCTTTCCAGCAGCATCTGTAATGTAAGCATGGCTGTGATAATCACACTCTTGGGTGTCCTGTTAACAGTCCTGTTAAACAGTTTGGGTGTCCCATGTGAACTATACCCAGCTTTCTGTCTTGTTAACACTTGAGTGGAATACATGATGTAGTTATAAAAGATAAGGTTAGAAAGAGATGTAGTTTAGTAATTAAAAATCCACTGAAAGAGTAGTGCTCTCTCACAGTTTTCTGCACTCAAGACATCAACCATTTGTTACACAGAGTAAAAGTATGCTTCAGTGTCTCCAGTACTGCTGACTTGTAGATGAATATGCCCTGAGAAAGCTCATCCAAATGTGCAATTTTGGATGTGCTCATCCAAAAAATGCTCATTTTGGAAAAAAAATAAGAAAAAACAGAAAAAAACCCACCACTGTTGTGTCTGTACAGAGTCATGATGTACAGCTACAGATGCAGCAGTACAAGGCTGACCAAAATGTAGGAAAGGTGTCTGTGACCTGAAGAGGGCTGTTGCTCCATTCCTCTGAATGGACAGCGTAATTACACCGTTATTCTGGATGACTTCTATGAGGCTGTGCATGATGAAACAAGACAATTGCTTCCTCAATTCAATTTTCTTCCCACGCAAGGGTAATCACAATCTGTCCCTAAATATTGTTGTATCCTAGAAATATATACATCTGGTCATCTATCTGGAGTGCTGAAAATATTGTGCTGCTTCATTACTATTTAGGAAGCTACATGAGTTTATGAAATTCTGTGTCTTGGAGAGCTGGTGGCTTGGAATAAACAAGCAGTTTTGCCAAAGAAAAACAAGCCATAGCAGCTCTAACTTTGCACAGATGATTTTGGAGCACTGAACTCTACTTCTTTGCTGAATGGGGTTATAAATTATGCCTGAGCTATTCTGCTTCCAGTTACTCCATCTGTAATTGTTCTAGTCTGGTTTCTAAAGGAAATGCATAAATATAAACATAAAAATACTTCCGGTCCACGTTGAGAGGAAGATTTCTTGGGATTTATTTGAAAGACAACATAGAATGAAATCCTTAAATAGTAATTAACTAGCACACTTTGGACAGATTTTTGAAGCAAAAACATCCAAATGAAACCATAACAGCATCTGTGTATGAAGCAAAGTCAAACATTTCTCATTTAATGTTAAACAAGATTTGGGTCAGATATGAAGCTTTGGTTTTGGCCCTGTACCTAGGGCTCTTTCCATCTGGGGACAGGGAGGAAGAAAAAGATGAGAGCATTTTTTAAGACATTGCTCTGTTTCCTCCTCAGAAACATCTGCTTTGACTGGACTCATTTGACCAGAGTGTCCATTTACATTGTAAACGAGCACCTTTGAAGCAGATATTTATAATCATTTACTTATAAAAATTGCTTCTAAAGGGCAGTTGATCTCATCTGGAAGATCATCTGACTCAGGTCAGGTGGGTGGAGGTGCCTTGCCTGCCACTTTCCTGAGCATGAATGTAGGTCAGCTACCTCCCCAGCACCTTTCACATGCCTGGTCTTGGAGCTCTCTCTTCAGCCTGGACCCAAAACTGTCGAGTGGGTTTCTTAGTATGAAGATAAGTAAGTGGGGACTGCAGTGCAGGGGAGCGAGGATCCTTAGTGAGATGAAAGAGGGCAGAACAAGAGAGAACCTAATAGAGGTCTTTAAAGTCATGAGTGGCAGAGGAAAGTGGCTCTTTTCTTTAGACTTAGAAAAGAGCTAAGGAACATTCAGTGAAATAGTTACTGGCAGGTTTCATAGCAAACCAAAGGTATTTCTTCATAGATGAGCTGTGGGTCTGCTTGCCAGGGGACATTGCAATGCTAGATATCAGCATGAATTGAAATACAGGCTAGAAAAATCAATAAAAGAAAAATCCTTTAATGACAGTAGCCCAGCAAGTCTTTGAGTATCAAATTTCTGATAGTTTAGAAAATACTCTGGGCAAGTTGTGACTATATATGCTTGCACTGCTCTTTCTAAATTTCTTTCATTGTTCTGCCTTGCTCTTCTGTTTGTTTATCATCCACCATTTATTCCTGTGATCTGGATGGACCTTTTAACTTACCCAGGAGAGCTGTTCTGACATGCAACTGCTTAACTGCAGCATTATAAAAGCTAATCCCTACTTCTGTCTCCAGTGCTTGCCTTGTATGCAACATCTGACTGCCTCTCACCACAGAATTACTATTACTCCTCTTTCTTCACTACTGAAAAAAAGCTCTCTCTTCTCCTGAAGGCTGTCAGCCTTTTCATACAGTCAGCCTAAAATGTGAATTCATGTTAAGGGATTAAATAGAAAACTGAATTCTTAGTGGATTTAGTTTTAATACTTCTTGTTTCTCCCACTGGTGAGTGCTGTGTGCAGTTTTGGGCACCACAGTATAAGAAAGATATAAAGCTATTAGAGAGTGTCCAAAGGAGGGCCACAAGCATGGTGAAGGGTCTGGAGGGGAAGCTGCATGAGGAGTGGCTGAGTCTTGGTCTCTTCAGCCTGGAGGAGAGAAGACTGAGGGGCCACCCCATCATGGTTTACAGCTGGCTCACAAGGGGACGTGTAGAGGCAGACCCCTTCTCTCTGGTGACCAGTGGGAATGGCCTGAAGTTGTGTCAAGGAAGTTTAGATTGGATATCAGGAAAAAGTTCTTCACCCAGAGGGTGGTTGGGCACTGGAACAGCTCCCCAGGGAAGTGACCACAGCACCAAACCTAACAGATATCAAGAAGTGCTCTAAAGCACGTGGTGTGACTCTTGGGGATGGTCCTGTGCAGGGCAAGGAGTTGGGCCTCGGTGATCCTTGTGGGTGTCTTCCAGCTCAGGATAATCTATGGTTCTGTGAACTCCTGGAAACTCATTATAGAGAAAACATATTTCTTCAGATACTCTTGATAAATCCTACGTCTATTCTCTCTATACAAAATAATGTTAAAAACTTTTGAAGGTTGGCCTCAATAACATCAGTATATTTAGTAGCTTCCAGAAAATTCAGTACAGGAAATACAACAAGTGCTACATTAATAGACTTATTTCCTTTCAAATAAAATACAAATTTGATTAAATAATCAGTATTACTTACATATAGTCCAGAGTTCATTGTCACACAAAG